>NW_024962269.1:7663506-7857515 GCF_019238085.1 Lagopus leucura | reverse complement strand
AAATTGAAATTTTTTTCCCCTTTATTTTTTTTTTTTTATAAATTTTTTTTTTTATAATTAAAACATTTTTTAATCCCTAATCACTAAGTTTTTTTTTTTTTTTTTTTTTTTTTTTTTTTTTTTTTTTCTCCTTATGTTTTTGGTCCTCTTTACCCACTGAAAAGAGGAGGAAACAGACACTTTCTGGGTTTAGAGTGCACATGGAATATGATAGGATCAGACATGTTAGGATTCAGGTTCCGGGAAGGCTTTTCTTGTAACTAAGAGGCCCTTTGAAGTCTTTAAAATGAGATTCCAAAGGCAACAGAGCGTGGAAAGTCCTAAAGCATCATCCAGTTGTAGTTTTAAATCCTCTTGGATAGAGTCAGTCTGAACTCTGATTTTTGCTTTCCTTCTTTCTGAACAGAAATAAAATCTCATGAAATTCATAGACACAAAGTTGAACTAAAAACTAAGCAGCATTTAGGAGAGAGTTATTTTCTGTCAAAGATGAGGAGTTAAAATGCTGTGTTATCTCCATGATCTGCTCCATCACTCACTTCTTTCAGTCATTAATTCTGGAGGTCTGTTTTCAGTGCCTACTTAGATTGTTTTATGTGAACAAGATACAAAACTTACTTTTCAATATAAAGCCAGTGGTTATGCTTAGACAGTATAATTAGCGATTGTCAGAGATAAATGTGTTATGAATAATAACAAGTTTTTCTGGATGCTCTCATCTTTTGGCTGCTTTCTAATTCTTGCTTTAGTTTTGTCAGTGTGTGACACTTCTCACTCCGTGTTTTAGTCTTGAGAGCTGTTTCTGTGAGGTGCAAAGTTATTTCCTCCACTTAGTGAAAATTTACTTAGTTTACTCTTGTGTTTTTTATTTTACTTTTGAGCTACCAGTTTTGTGTCCACCAAAAGGCTCCTCTGCTTTCTGAAACATACATAGAATAACTTTCTTTGGGTACATAACAAGGCCATCACTGTTATGGGATTCATCAGTTTGCTTTCACTGATAAAGCACACACCTTTCTTGAACTAAGCAATTAACTTCTAATGCAATTTGAAACAAGTGAATGATGAATACAGGTTAATTGCTATTAGTGAGTTGAGATTTGTTCCAGAGTTATGTAATGGAATTTCAACCCACACGCTTAATGCATCAGCTTTTAAATTAACTTCTTAAGGGTTTTTTTCAGCTGCTACTCTTATAGAATCTGCATTATGTATATATGGTGCATATTTATTCTGTGAGTTACTTGAGAAATTTGAAACCCTAATTCCTCACCATCTTTGCATTCTTACGTATGTAGTCTTGACTGAGAAAAGCCATGTGAATTTTGGCACCTACCCAAGTTATCAGGTAGGATGACCAAGGTATCATTCTACAGGCACTTCTAATTTCACAATTTCTAATTGTGAAGATTGCTTTTCACAGTATTTGTGCTTCACAGTTCATGAGCTGAAAACAAGTCATTGACTCTGCAAGATTGTCAGTGCAGTTTCTTTAATGGTGGTGGAAAAATGTGTGTTTTTTTTTTTTTTTTAATTTTCATTTTAGTAGTCCATGTTAGTGATGATTCAGTGGAGAGAGAATATGCTAGTGGCAAATTAGGGTAAAATTTGAAGATGCTTCTCAGAGCAGTTCTTCATACCTGTTGATTAATTTGGCTGTAATTGTACTGGGGTTCCATCCTAAGAAATAGGTTTGATTTACGTTTTACTGATTTTAAAACTTCAGAACTGGAGTTCACAAAGCAGGAATGTTTGAACACACAGAATAATCTCTTTTAGTAATGGATACAGTTTTTAAATGATGCTTTTCAGGAATCCTGGATAAAAATGGCCAGTTTAATCTGCTGTTAACCAAACAAAAATTGCTTAGGGAAAGCAGATTAGTTCAGGTTGTCTTCTTTCCCCCCCTCCCTCTCCCATCATTTTCTGTGTGTGTGTGTTTTAATGCAGAGCCCTAAGCACATATTCAGAAAGGCTTCATGCTGTTGATCAGAGTATTTGGCAAAACAAACAAACTAGGCTGAATTTTTGAGTTTCTCAGAAATCCAGTACTCATACTGTTGTTTCCCTTTGTCTGTATTTCCCTGTTCTACTTACCTAACAGAAACAGATATTATTTCCTACTGTACAATAGCTGAACTATGGAGAGGGACCCAAGCTTAAGATGGTGAGAAACTTCCCATATACTTTAGTAAGTTTATTGATGACGTTTCATCACAGTGCATCTCAGTTACCAGATAAACCTTGGTTTGTTGATTGTTTTTCTTCTGATACTCATTATGTTTACCAGAGTTTGGTGTTTTGGTGGGCTTTTTGTTGTTTGTTTGTTTTTACACATAAGGTAAGGGTATAATAACTCAAGTAATTCAAAATCAACTCTGTAATTTGTAGCTGTTTATTACCATCAGTAAATCTTCATAAAGTGCTCAGGAATTCTACAAAAAGGTGGTTTGCCTTTAACACATGATGATCTGGTATCCTCTGCTGCTTTTACCATGAAACATTTCAGGATATCACTAGTATGCTTCAGCAGCAGGGAATCCTGCAGATAATTGAGAAACCTTACTTGAATTTGAAATAATGCTAAATTACTAACAGAGTTCTTAGTTAAGCAGTCTAGAAACACAAAAGGCAAATTTATATAATAACTACTGAGCTCTATATGCTGCCATAATATTTTGAGTACTTGTTTGTAAATAAAAATAGGAAAAAAAAAATGGATACAGCCGGTATTTGCTTCTCTGCAAAAATCAGAAGCAACTGTTTCACCCACCAGTAATAGTTCTTCCAGTTATTTTTGAGAGCTACATTTCACTTCCAAGCTAGCACTGTGGATCTCTATTGTAACAATGTCCTCCTGAAACTCAATGGGAGTCTTCTTGAATATGGACCAAATAATTTATTTGGCTGCTGGCCATGTGTTGTCTTTCAGAGCAATATAGCTGTTCACTACATAATAGGGCAGGAAGGGAAGAGACGTATGGAAACAAAGTTTAAAAGAAATGGTAACATTACTCAATGAAGCTTTAGATGCTCAAGTTGACAAGTAATTAATGCAGTCATGAAATAAATAAATTTAGAAGCCCACTGTCTAGGTGCTTAGCATTGAAAAGTGCTGTTTTTATAGAAAATAAGTTGTCAGCTTCACTTGCAATATGAATTGCACTACAATTCTTAAAGTTTGGGTGCTTAATTTACTTTTTTTATTTTGCTCATACAATGGTATGAGGGACCTATATTAAAACTGTATTTAATAGCATCACATTGGAAAGAAATTTGATCTTTCAGATGACTATAAACACTAGACCAGCATGTCTCTGCCTTCTAATTTTATTTTGAAATATGCAATATAATCCTATGTGTTTTATTGTTGTATTTTAAGACGTTACTTTTTTAAAGTAGTTGTCATATTCATTTAAGTATGCAATCTATATAATAACATGAAAGCCAAGATATGAAAAATAGTGATTGTAAAATTGATGCCATCAGTAGTCATTAATGGGAGATATATAGTATATGTGTGAAAAATACAGATTTGAACTGGCAAAAGAGTTGCTGTACTAAAGTTGTATTTGCTACAGCTTTGCAAAATATTGTATGTCCATTCTCTGTAGATGAGTCATCTTTTTGGAAGAAAGAGGAGAGAATATTTTTTGATCATCATGATCATCGTAATAATGAACTGCAGAAACTATAATAGATTTGATCCCTGGCTTGGCAAGCTCTCTGAAAGATTTTGCAAGACAGTTTACATAATTCTTTCCATTGAACTTTCTAGTATTGCATATATCTTAATTGTTAACTCAAACATACCAAACTTTTAAGTAGTAGGTTAATGTTCCATAAGTATTTTATGAGCAGAGTTTGTGGTTATACATTTTCATACTTACAACCTTAATTCACTTGTTAAAATAGGCTCTCTGTTTGCTAATAGTTACCAGCTGTAACTAATACATTAGCAGATCTACCATGTAGTATTTAAAATGACGCATTTCAAAATCAATAACAAATGTCCTGCTGTAGAATTAATTGGCAAACTCATCTTATACAATGGTCAGCACACTGTACAAAATTCTTTGAAATTACTATAAATCAAGAATAGGGAAACAATGGTGTGTAAATTCTTAAAAACTTAGCAGTCAAATAGGAAAAGCAAAGATACTACTTACTGTAGTTGTTGTTTGCTTCTCTCGTCCCTTTTACTTTGCCTCGCTTATCAATCCTCATATACCACTGAGTTCGACAGAAAAGTCTTCTCACTCTTACATCCCCCCCTTCCATATAATCATAGCTTCTGGTATGTCGCTCAGGGCTGGAACAGTTCACATTTGTAGCCATTTGCTCTGGAGTCATGTCATTGCAAGCTAAAGATATAGTGCCCATTAGAAAGATAATGTAAAAGTATGATCTGTAGAGCAAAATTGGCAGGATCCATGTCAGTATCCATTTGTGCATTATAGTGCAGTGTTCTGGGTGTTCATGAACAACATAATGAAAATTAAATCTCAAGTAGACTGTTGCTCTTAGGTCACCGACCTGCCTTCTGTCTTTACGAGTTACAGATTCATTTAAATGAGATTGTTCCCTCTTCTAGAATTCTGATCGTTATTCCTTAATAGTTAATGGCGAAATAGAAGAGCTTCTTAAATATCTCTTCAGTCAGAATATCCTTTAAAGACACAAGTTATAAAAACCTTTGTTGCTGTAACCTTCTGTACTACTTGAATTTGCTGCTTGCACTGAAAGTAAAAGATCTGTGAGAAAAGGTGCATGTGTAAGTCTTTATGCTCAGTTGTTACAGACGTGCAAGGATACATTATGCTACTGAAAGGTACTTTACATAAATGTATGACATGCTAAGCTGACTCTTACAAATATACAAATGTATACACAATAGATATCTTTCACGTAACTTATTTAATACATAAACAGACATTTAAACTGACTGTAAACATTGTTCTATCTTCACTCTTAAGTCCTTCCAAAAATCCCCTACTGATAGAGTAGAAATACTTTCTCATGCATGGTAAAATTTGCTGATTACTTCATGCGTATATCTTTGCTACTAACACGATTATCAGGTAACTTTTCCATAGTTTGAATTTCAAGACAGACTTCAGTCTTAGCCTGTGTTTTTATTCCTTATATACTTTTTTTAGTTTATCAATATGAACAGTTTTCTTAATGATTTTTAGCATCTAGCATATACAAACAAAGATAAAGCCTATTAACTGTTAGAAACTGTTAAACGTTCTCTTAAAGGACAGATAACTTACTTGTTCCTGTTGGTAAGAGCTGGATACCCAAGTATTCCATTTCTGTTGTCTGCTTTTTGCAACATGAGACACACCACTGCAGCTACAAACTTTCTCGGCTCAGAAAGACTCCACCAAAATAATAATTGTTTCCATAAATCAACGCTCTGGAGAGATGTGTGCTTATGCGTGTGCGTGCATGTGTGTGTAGAGCCTGTTGTTCAGTCCTTTTCGATAAATACCTTTGCTGACCTCACTTGGAAGCAATTAGAATTTAACCAGTCAGCTGTCAGTTGAATGCACGAACAAAAATAAAAGGAGGCTCGCATTGTATCGTGTCCAATGGTCATCAGAGGGAGCTATGTACATAGTTTATACTTCAAATCTCCAAGAATCTACTTTCTAAAAACACAGATCCCATGATGTGTGGATAGAATTGCTTTGCGTGCTAGTTAGTGTTTCTGTGCTTTGGTTTAGGTCAGTATTTTTCTGTCTGAGAAAAACATTTCTCCTCTCTTTTAGGCACACACACTTATTTCAGTTTTCTTTCAGATCTTTTCTGCAGCTAAGTGGATTCATACTCTGCTTGTTGCCTTTCTGATGGATGTAGGAAATGCGTGTTCATTATGTATTGTGGAGAGAGTATTTTGTGTTATAGATTGGCACTGCCTGCTTTTATGTCATGGACATATAAAAAAAAGAGGGACCACTGCAAACGACAACAACAAAAAAATCACTGAGATTTTAATTGATCTTCCACTGGGGGAAAATGAAAATATTTTTGGATGTTTTAAAGACCGATGTTCAAAGCACAACCTTTATCAACATCAAGGGAAAAGTGCTACTAGGGATCAGCCTTCCTTAGCATAGGTGCTTTTAGTTCTTGAAACTTGCAATGTGGGAAGAAGTTGTTGTAGCAATACAAGTAAAACTCTTATGTACCAGCCAGTGGATGGCCAGCAGACTTCCACTCCCCAGAATAGAAGCAATGGATAAATGTTCCTGGCTTTCTGCTTATGTGTTTGTATTGGTCTCTAGCATCAGTCTGCTATCCAAAGTCTGTGTTCCATTTCACCTGTAAAATCTGTTGAGGATCTGATGGATGTATTTTTAAAACTTACAGAAGTTAGGTTTTAAAATACCTCTTAATCTTGTTTAACTTCTGCACTCTTAATGAGAATACATCTCAAACACTTCTGTACATAATAGTACGAAGGAAAGCTTGGATTTCATGAATAAATAATTATTTAGTTGTCTATACTTGATGTAATAATGCAGTTCTTCACTACCTGCTTTGCTTCCCTTGCCACTCAGGCAACTCTATAGAAATGGATAACAGTTACTTATTAGAAATTAATGGAATGCTTTACACATTGCAGATGCTAAACACCTAATGCTAAAATGCTAAACACTATGAAGAGTACATATGTGCCACCTTGTGGCAAGGGGGGCACAGGTGACACTGAGGCTTTCACTGAGGGATTTTACTTAGGGATGATCCTAAGTAAACATCAAAGGTAGAAATGACTACCTGACCTTGTATTACACAGCCTTTCCTTAATACAGAGAATGGGCCGTTTACTTCCTTGAAGTACTCAACTTCCTTGTTAGTGCTCCCTTGGATTAATCCCATTTGTCACTAATTTCATTTATTTATAACCATTGTCACTCACAATCCAAGGGTGATCAACTTTTTAGTATCTCCAAGTCAGCGTATTGGACTGTTCTCTACATTCTGTGACTCAGCCTAGCTTTCCTAGTTCAGCTAGGGCTGTGCATGACACTGTGTGACTTCCAAAGGCAAAATGTCCACGTTCACAGTAGATACACAGAGAGACTTTTATTAAGTTAATCCTTGTAAATTGTGATTACAGCTGTTTCCACCTTGACTTTGTCTTGTCAACCCATGTCTAGTCTACCATTCTGACCAGAAGTGGGGCTGCAATGATTTAGCCCAGTTGTGTTTTTGCCAGTACATTTGCTGGATTTATATCGGTGTGTTCTCAGATCTACTCCACAGTCTGACTACAGAATGATAGCAATGAAAAAAATCTCTGGTATTCAAAAGGCTTATCTGTTGTGTATTAAAAAGAAAGCTACCAAAGGTAACATGTGAACTGTGTTTTACTCAGCAGAGTAGGATGCAAGTAGAAATGGTTTTGTAAATATTCTGTATGGATTTTTTTATGAGCAGTAACAGCTTTCACTTTCAGATCCAAGCTAGTTTTAATTTTTTAATTTTCTTGCTAACTTATTGTTTCTGATGGTTACAGGAGAAAGATATGTACCTGAGCTGTCAGATCTAGGAAGCTGGAGCTGCACATGGTCCAGCCATAGACATGTATTTCTTTTGAATCTGAAAAATAAATCGTTTTCTGTGTGTTTTTATGCTGTGTTTCAGTTCAGATCTTTATGAAGTTTTTTTTTTTTTTTTGAATAAAGGAAGTTTAAATAAGGCACAAGCTGTAAGCTTAGTCAGTGAACAATGTAATTATTCTTAAATTACTGCTGATAGTTTCAACATTCTCACATTGTCTAATTATATAACTTTTTTCAAAAATCTTTTTACTGCATTTTTATTTAATCACAGATTTGTCTTGTTGCACAAGTACAACTGCTTAATTTTTAATGAAAGGATGCCATCTTGATCTGCATATGCAAGTCATGATTTGTTGCATGAACTTAACTCGTTTCTTTTTAAGCCAAGCACAACTAATAACCTTTTCAAATTATTTTACTTCTATGGAATATTTAGCCTGACTGGCACTTCTTCCTTTAGCTTCTTGCAAACTTGCACACAATAGGTTTTGCAAATCAAATCCCAAGCAAGTCTGTAATGATACAGAGAAATTGTTGACCTGAAATGCTAGCAGTTCTGTATTTCTCTAGCAAATCGTGTATTTGAAGAAATAAATCAAAGTATCTTGGCCACATGAAAATTGCCAAAATGTGCTTTAATATCAAAACCTGCCCTCTCTCCATTAACTTATGCATTGTTTCCTGCTTGCTCGCCTTCGCTTGCAGCAGTGCTGTGGGCAATGCACATACCGGAAAGAAGAAAGTGAAAATAACTTTGCTTTTAGTTATGAAAATTGTGCAATTGTGTCATATGTGCCATCCAAGTTTTGCATTTGGTCAGAAAGGCAGTTTATAAAAAACAAACAAACAAAAAAAAAAAAACAACCCACAACAAGAAAACTCTCCATTTTGTCCAACTTGCCTTCAGGGCAACACATACCTGATATTCTACTGCTTGTTGTTCCCCAATCCATTTCCAATTTGCTTTAGAACATCTGCCAAAAGTCTCAGAATTGGAGACAGTAAGATGATAGTGTCAGACTTTCAACCTAAGAAGCTGGATATTAGGACCTGTGGCTTCATTCATCTTCTAATGCTGCATGTATACCTCACTGAACAAAGATTGAGGATGGAAATTTATCCTCTTTTTCAAATATTTGTTTATGTTTCTAATTAATATCTCATTGTGGAAAAGAACTAGATTGTGTGAACTATATGGTCCTGTCTTTGATTTTAACCACAATTTGCATTCTTTGATTAAAGCACAATAAAGGTAATGTGATTAGTAGATTTCTAGTAACTACCTGTTGGTATCTACTCATAGTAAGACAGGGGTGCATTAAGCACTGCACTTTGATATGTGAAGATACAACCATTTAAAGTCAGAAAGAAAGGATTAGTAAGAACATACAGCAATTATATGGATATATACTTGTATTTAATGGAAGGAATTGCAATGTCACTTAACAGTGGGTAATCTACTAGGTATATATCTGTAGCATTTAAGTAATCTGAAAGCTGGCTGTGTGGAGTAGAGATAGCAAGTGGTCTGAATTTGTGATAAAATGCTTTGAGTAAGAGAGCAGTAGGATTTAATTAGGGGAGTGGGACTGAGCGTTGCTAGGGACGTGCAGGGGAAGGAGGAACTGGCACTGAAGGGAGGAAGATGATTCAGAAAGGCTACTGCAGAAAGCTGAGCAAGGGATGGGGACCAAAATGCAGAGACAGTAAGTCAGTAAGCAAGAAAAGTATAACAGGAATACTTCCAAAACACAAAGTGGAACCAGGGTTTTGACAGGAGCAGTTTTTTTGGTTGGTCATGAACCTGCAATGCAAATCTTTGGTGTGGCCCAAAATAGGAGGGACCTCAATTTGCTGGTAGCCTGCTTTATCTGGTAGTTTCAGTAATCAAAGAGTGATGATAGATCTGAAGTGTACTGCTTCCAGTTGAGTATTGTGGATGCAACAGCGCTCCTGGGATGGAATTTTAAAAACAATCACGTGCACGTACATGCTCCATGCTGAAAAATTACTGGTGCTGTGGGGCAACGTACTCCAAGGGCACAAAACACCAGTTATTTATCTTGTGCATTAAGTTAGGGAGGGAACTTGTGAGGAAGAGAATGATGAGATAGATTAAAGTCTGTATCATACTGCGTACTGACACAGAGTGCCAAACTAATGTTATCAAAGTAAACTCTTGTCATCTCCTGACTAATAGTTACATTTTAAAAGGACATTAAAGATATAAAGTTATGGGTAATATATTCTTACATAAATTAGAATGATTTATGAGTCAGATTTCTATCATAGTGCAGTGATTTACACAGCTAAACATCTGGCTTTCAATCACATTAATGTATTCTGAGGAGGTGTGTGGGTTTTCTGGTGTTTGTTCCTAGCCTTTGCTCTTGCAAAGCACATAATTCATTCTTCTTTTGTTTTTTGTTTTTTTCCTTTCTCCCAAGCATATTTTCTTTCTTCAAATTTTGATTTTTCCCATGCACTCCTGAAAGGACAGTCTTCTCACTGAGACTCACCTAACAGCAAGATCTTTAACTGCTGTATATATAAATGAACAACAAAAGGAATAGAAAATATCTATGTGGGTAATCACATCATTTGTATACTTTCATCTAGTTTAACAATATTGTTTAGACTTTCAAATAAACACTTGCCCATGCCGTGCACTGAAGTTGTCACTGTTCAGAGTAACACTGATGTCAATTATGACATCTTCAGTTTAAGGGGCATGGCTATATCTAAGGGAGGCTCCATGCACTTGAGCAGGTCCAGGATTTCACCTGAGCTTTAACAGGGATTCCTTTTATGTTATCTGCAGGTGTTTTAAGTCAAGGTTTAACTTGGCTTTTCTTCAGTAGCTTGCATTTTTCTGTTCAAAGTAGGCAATTAAGAAGGTTGATATCATCAAGAAAAACAAATGCAGTATAACAAAATATGGGATTGTATATGGCAGAAAGGCTACTGGATTAGTACTATTTCTAATATTTGAGTGTAGGAAAAAGCTACAGTAAGACCTTTCCTAACCTTCAGTTAACTATTTGGCTGTGTTATTTTACATATGTTCTAAATAGCAAAATAATAGTGAGGGGGAGGAAAGGGCCCCATGTGAGGTTATGCTGTTTGCAGAGACTTAAAAATTCATGAGTAAATTCAGAAAAAAGAGCAATTCTCTATAATAATTGTATGCTATTAAATATCTGTCAGAGACAGGGACACAGTTTAGTCACAGTTATGGTACTTTCCAGTTGTTTACCATTTGGATGACAAATAAGCTTTTGCAGAACTGAGTGAACTTAGTAAGAGAGCCTTTATTAGAGAAACTGTGTTAATAATTGATTTACAGTGTGTACTCCACCACTTTCTCCACTTTTCTCCATTCCCTCTCTGATAATGAAGTCCACAACATCCTCCTAAATCTGCGTAACTTCAGGCAAGAGTAATCATTTGATAAGAGTGTGAAAGTAGAATGTGAGGATGCTGTGATCTGTACTCAGATGCCAAGCAAGGTGCAGGGTTACAGCAGGTGTGTCAGCATGGTTCTGGAGGCACCTAGCACGGGTATGGACCAGCGGGCCAGATTTACTCTGCTTGTTATATTCAAGCCACAGAAAAGTTTCAGAATGCCTTTGCATTCAGAGGACATGGAGAATATGTCAGAATTGTTGAGCTCCTTTCAGAGTTCCAGAAAGAGAGTTTAGGCGAAATGTGACATTTTGTTTTATTCCAAGGTACTGTCCTGCTTCTCTATACACGTAGCTCTTTTGTAGATTCAAGGAGTGATCCATTCTGTTGGTGAACAGCTGTACTTTCTTGAGTTTAAATGTCTCCCAGTGCAGCTGTTACACTGTTAAGTAGTCATTTGCTGGGCTTATGGCATTAGCTAGGATAGAATTTTGTCAGCAGCTGGTGAAGGTCAGATCTGAATCAGAACTGATACAGGTCTGATCTGCCTCTTCACTCCTGGCTTGCTTTGCTCATCAAATTATTACATTTAGAAAGAAATGAGAAAGAATTAGAGAGAAAACTTGATGCCTTGATAGCAATTTGTCTACTGCAGTGGTAGCTTTTTGTACCAACTTTTGATACTGGACTGAATGAATCTGAAGTGTCTGCCTAGTTTCTAGCTGTTGCATCTCTAGGCTATGCCATGCTTGACCATGCTTTACTGCAGATCTTTTCTGTATTAAAAGAACATTTTTTTGAACTTACTTTGTATGGCTACAAAGAATGTATGACTACCACCCTTTTACTTCAATGGCTTCAATGTTTAAATTTCCTCTTCCATTACAGATGAAAAACTGTGGCATATATTTAAAAAAAAAAAAAGTATCGTGTTTGAGAGGATGATGTTCATAAGAATGTTCATTATTCACCTAGGAATTTTGTGATTTCGGAGACTACTGAGCACAAAAAATAAGCGCATATGACGTCTTGTAAATATCCACTACCCTGGAAATCATTTTTAAAACTTTCTCATGTGTATATAAACCAGATTTTGTTTTTTTCTGATACATACGAAAAAAAATGTTTTACAAACATGAAAGTAGGTGTATCAGCTCCAGTGCTAATGTTACTGTGCTGAACATGGGAGCCAGCTAGTGTGTTTTTTATTTTTAAATCCAGTTCTCAAAAAAAACACAGACTAAGAAAATAAAATCACTCTTTTCTCAAATATTTATTTATTTCTTTACTTGAAAGAATTTTAACAGTCAGTTTTTTTTTGCTAGTTAACCACACTGCAATAAAATCCTTCTCCAAAGATCATGCCTTTGTTTATTTGTTTGTTTCATAGCATTGTTAGGAATGAACAATACATTGGCAGCATCTAGTATAAATTCTTGGTTTCTAAGATGTCTCTGGTGAATAGTTTATCAAATTTACCATGTATTCTATAATCTTTAGTTACAGATTACTTTTCTATGCAAGTAAATGGTCTGTGCCCTTCCTGACAAATCTTGTTGGTGCCTAAAATGTTTATCTCTTCTTGACTGAGAAGCCAGTGCAAGAAAAGATAGATATCTTAAGATATTCTAAAACCTTATTACAATTCTTAGATCCCAGTATGAGGATTGTGAAATTTTGTCAGTAATGCCCTTTACTGTTGTGGAAAGAGCACTTGATGATGCCCACAGAAGATGAAACAAGTTTGCACGAACAATGTTAATGCTGGATTTGCCAGACCTGGAGTTTTTGATCTTGCAGTCTTACTATCAATATATCAGAAGTCTTATACTTGTTGATGTCCACAATTTGTAGCGCAAAGCAGTAGGAAGTGTAGAATCACAAAGCATTTAAAAAAATGCAAAAGCTTATTTATTCAATTAGAAACATTTTGCACTGTGAAAGTGTTTTTATTCCTTCAGAGGGATGTTTGCAGTGTTGAGTCAAGGTGCTTCTGCCTCTTTCTACAATGTGAGAAGCGAATAGTTTTATTTTAGACTCTTCTAACCAAACAATTTCTGTAATAGTTACAGGCACTTATCTCAGACACAGCAGATGTCTCAAAAAAAATGCAGCTTTGATCAAATATCAGTCTTTCCAACATCCACCTTCTTCTTGTTCAGCTTATTGTCTGAGTTGGCAAGCTTGGTGAGCCTCTGCACGAGGAGAAAGTTGAGCATCTTCAGGTATCCAAAGGAGCCTGTTAATGTACCTACGGGTGTTAGTGTTGGATGAGAACAGAGAACCAGCTAAGGGATGAAGAAAACTAAATGGCATTAAAATCACTGAAACAGAAGAAATAATAGAAAAATCCTGGGAAAGAAGAAAGTAAGGAGCTCCTAATGTACAAAGTAAGTCAGAAGAAACAAGAGCTACAAAATAGGGGATTCTATGTAGGTATGCTCAAATAGCCTGGGGTCATTTTTACCAAAGTGCAGGGAAGGATCAAGGAATTTCTCATACAAATCCCTTCTCCTTTTGTCTAATGTTTTCTTTCAAAACTTAGAAAAGAAATAACATAATCTGACAAATCAAATATGTATGAAGCTCTACTGTGCGGAATCATTTTTAGGTTTAGTGTAAATATATTGAATATTCAATGTATTTTGACTCTACTAATGTGCAGTAAGACTTCTAAAGACTTGCACTGTACAGGGAAAAGGCTTTGTTCACACAAAAAATATTTGTTCTTAGAAGCCAGAAATAAGTTCTCTTTATAAACTGTACTATTTCAAGGCATGTTTAGCAGATCCAATTGCAAGACCTGTTTTTTCCTGCTTTTCCCAGTGGAAGTTCCTCTCATCTGAGGTAACCAGGATAGTAGCGATTAGAGTTGGTGCTGAGCAGGGTCAACCTGGGACTCTTTCCTAGTACTCTAGAAACTCAGGTAGATAAGGGCAAAGACATCGATGTCATTTGTTTTGTATTGTGGTTTGTTGATTGTTTTGTCTTGTTTTCCTGCTCAAGAAACCCATTCAACTGCACACTTATCGAAGGAGGTAGGAAAGTTAGTTCCCTTATGCATGGTCTTTGGTTCCTTTCCTAGATGCAGAGATGAAGAGGGGAAAATATCTGGCTTTAGTATAGCCACACCGAAATCTGTTGTAGAAACTGAGGCATTGAGGATTGATCCTGAAGTTCCCTTTGTGACGGGTGATCCCTGTTCCTCTGTGAATGGAAATCTTGATCTTGTCTAATGCGTGTAGGGAAAACAGCTGGTCTATTCCACAAAACAATGCCATTATGTCTTAGTCACAGTTTTTATGATTCCAGATACTAGCTTGCATTTAGCACAAAAAGAGCTCCCATCAGGATTGGCAAGAAGATAAGGCCTCCATTTGGTGGCTCTCTAGAGTTGAAGATTATTTTTGGAACTTTTGTATCATATTTACAGGCTAGTAAACCAAAGCAGTATTACTATAAATTATAGAGATTTAGACATGAAGTAGTAACTTTTTTTTTTCCTATGTGCTTTATTTCCTGCAGATTTGTAAGCAAAACTGAAAATATTGGTTTTTGTTTTTTTTTCTTCATTTCAGTGGACAGAGCTTTAAGATAATGGTGCATTGGAGTGTAACCAAAATAGGCGTCTGAAGGCCCAGAATTGTTCCATGTTTCCTAGGTCTTTTTGTAAAAGAGGAGAGGTCTGGTTTTGAGGGTTTTTTCGTTCCTGCCCCACCTTTCTGAAGATACATATGCTCTCCCTCTTCAGTTTTGAGAAACACCCTCAGGGCATCCTTTTTATTTGAATTGATTTTCTGGATGTTTATCTTTTTCGATCTGGCCATGAAAAGCACATCTGGTTCCTATTTTAATCAGTATTCCAGGGGGAGCAACATCATATTATAGAAGACTAACAATGCTAAAATAATAATCCATAATGATGCAACTTCTGGTAATTTAAAACTGTTTTATCCACTGTTTGTAGAAGTGTGTTAACGATGTAGGCCAACTGATCTCTTTGTAGATTAAACTCACTCTGGGTCCTAATAATAGAGAAATGTCTGACATCCACATAGACAAACCCTGCGAACCGTCAGGAATTCCTGGTGTTTTTTTAAATGTCTGAATGTTTTAGTATTTATGGAAAGTGCCAAACCAAAGGTTGTGGAAACCAAAGCAGTCTGTTGAGAAAGAAAATCGGTGAAGCAGCCCCTGTGTTTGTTTACTGGTGAACTTTTGCTTTTAGAGATGATTGTAGGGTTGGAGGTCTTAGCCATGTTTTTCTTTACTTTGTTAGCTGATTTAGTACTTGGCCTATGCACTGAGCCTGCCAGAAAGCGACAGTGATTATTTTATTACAAGGCTGTGTGCTAGCAGCTCAACTAGGGTGCCAAACAACCTTCAGGTGGTAGCATTTTTTTCCCATATTTCTTGGTTTGAGTCAGCGACAATGAGAGACTATTATCATTTCTTGGAGTTATGCATACATACGTACTTTAGGCATCTATGTAACGCTGAAACATGATATCTCTGAAATTCTCATGAGTTTGTAACAGTCAGTAAAACAGCAGATTCCAACACCTAATGTGAAATGGTAAGGTTTGTTGAAGTGTTGACCTACCTCAGTTATATTTCATATATGTCCTTGGTATGACCACGGTGCCGTGTCAACGCTAGGCTTTCACATTATTGCAGAATAATCTGAAGAAGTTCTCCTTTAGAAATAACTTTAGCAGGTGGAGAGAATGTGTATTTGAGTTGAGAAAGCGCTAATTTCAGAATATCAAACCCTTTCATTAAGCCTTCATAATATTTCTTGGAATTGTCACTTCAATATATTCCTGCTTCTCTCTTCTCTCTGGTTCATCAAAGTTCCTCGCTGAGGCAGGATGTGGTGTATTTTAAAATTGACGGTCTAATGTAATATCAGTGTGATTCAGTCAGGAGTGACATTCTTGGCAGGATGATATTAATTACTTTAGAGACTAAAATTCCATGTCAAAGTTGTGGCTCATGACCTGTAGTACTTTCTGTTCTAACCTGGTTTTAAGGAAAGCTAAAGCCTGGAATAAAAAGAAAAAATTAAAGTTTTGCAAATTCTCTTTTTAGATAGGAATAGTTAAATTGAGAGCAATGTGACTGCAGCCACCATCAGTGGAATTCTTCTAAAGGTCTGTGCTCCTGGTAGGAGAGCATGAAGGAGGTACGGAAATGAAATTCAGCAGTTGGTGTCTCTAATTTATTAAGAAGTACCAATCTTAATTTATTTTGTAATTGCAAGCCTTAATATAGGAGAATGAGCAACAAATGGTTAATTTCTTAATGCTTCCATGATATCATTCCTGAGAGCAAAATAAGCTATTTTTTTTTCTCACAGGTTTAAAAGAGCAAATTATATAAAAAGCAAAGCAGTGGAGTCTTTAGAACTTGCAGAACAGAAAAATTTAGAATTTTATTTGAACTTCTGTAAATAATCTATACATATTGATTTTATATATATAGATACATTTGTATAGATATATCTCAAGTCAGAATATCGGGTGATGGATATCCAGCGTCTACGTTAAATTGGGAAAGCCACAATACTTCTCATTGCTTGATGCTTTTGTTTTGCATTTTTAAATAATTTAGAAACAAGTGCATGAATGCTATTGCAACTCTGCTGGCCAAAGAAATGCTTTGAATACCTTTGTTCCAACGTCCAGTCAGGCTGATGGAACGTTAGATTTTTAACTTCCCATTTACATGAGAGAGGTTGTAACAGGCTATTCCTTGGTGTTACGCTTCAAGGAGTGACTTGCTATAATGATACGGTTCCTTCTGCTGGTTGAGTCCAATTTTTATAACATCTATGGAGTGGAATATTCTTCACGCTGATACTGAACGGATTGTTACTGCAGCACACGTCGGAAGTGATCCCACATTGCTGCCAGGCATGGATGCATTTCAGTGGTAGATAAACGGAAATATTACTAGCCACTACTTACAAAGCTCCTTTAGAACCATCGTATTTTGTAGCTATTATATTTCTTTGACAGTTGTTTATATAAAAAAACAAAAACTTTAGAGATACTTTCTTGTGTAGTGGGGAGGGACAGTGGAATTACAGAATTGCAAATAATGGAAAGATGGAAGATTCTCTGATTTGTTACTTTGGTAAATTGGATTTTGTTTGACCTTTATTTATTTTTTATTTATTTATTTTGAGGTATTTCAGCTGTATTTCATAAACTGTTCTCATCTTTAGAACGTTCCAATTTGAAAGTATTTTCTTGAGACAAAAATACTTTTGATTCTGCTGAAGGAATGGGGTGGAGGATCCAATTTCACTGTCTCTTTGGCATACTTAGATTTCCTTAGTAGCCAATCTCAATCTATGAGTGCTAAACCAAGTTTTCAACCTGGGAATTTTTTCAGGACATAAATGGTTTGCACTGGCTACTGCTTTCAGTGTTGAAATTGTATCCTGAATATGAACCACATCTGTCTGTCAGTGCTCTTTCTTTAATTTCTATATTCTTTTGACTCAAGTTCTTTCCTCTGGAGTGTTTCCCATGTGTGTTATGATTGAACTTTTACACGAGCTGTGTAATTGCTTTCAAAATACAGCATAACTGTGTAGATAACAAAAAAAAAAAAAAAAAAAAGCCAATACATGCACGTGATTTTCCTTGTATTATTATAGTATTTTTAGGAACAGAGTATGTTCCTAAAAAATAAAACTCATTCCCAGAATGAGATAAAGCCTTGGTAAATGATGAGGGGTCATAGAACATCTTTGATTTTTAAGAGCAATATTTTATCATTTTGTTTTTCCCACGGTTTTATTTCTCAGCTAGTTGGAACTCAAGCTTGTAGTTTCTCACAGCTCTATCCTGGACATCAGTACCAGAACAAGTGCTCTCTTTCTTGCCAAACTTTGTTAGCATGCATCCTCTCCACCTTCTCCCAGTAACAATCACAAGATCCACCTTCCACTTTGGAAGATACTGCTGTCTTATTTAGAGAAGGCAGTTCAATTTTTGCCTTCTGTCTGAACCGTGACACCTTTGGCTGGTGAAACAGAGGGCTCACAAAAGTAGTGACCTGGAGTCTTCCAGATAAAAATCTGGAATTTTCCAGCACAGATAGGTAAAAAAGAAACATGGGGGTGGGAGAGAGGCTGAAAGAAATCTTTGGCATGAATCTCCAATAGTTCATCAAACAAGGTTAGTATTACCAAATCCATAATAGAATGAAACTTACTTTATTCACTAAAGCTGAATTTATAATTTCTCACTTTCATTAATAAGCATACTACTTAAAAATCTGGTTTAATACAGCTTTTACTTCTTTATCTTATATAGATAAAAATAATTAGTTTTATTTTTTCACTGCAACAAAGATGGAGATTATACTGTATCATATGATTCCTCTGTTCTTGAACAGAAAACCCACCTGACTTCAATGATTTTCTTAAAAACTGATGGTATGATAAAGTCACCCTATTGAGCAATCAATATTAGAAGATAAGAATATTAAGAGCAGCTTTATTGTACAAAATGAAAGTAGAGAAATGATCTCTGCTTTATCAAAACTTTACATATTCTAGAAACAGATGCCCTTTCAAATCAATACAAAAAAAAATTCCTGGATATTAAAGTTTCAAACAGTAACAGCTGTCAGAAATCAATCCGTCTTGATTAACTGCTTTTGGAATAAACCAGATTTACCTCAAAATTAAACACCATCATAGAATGAGTTCCTAAAATCGATGCATTGTTTTTATACTTAGTCCAAAGAATTCAAGTTGATAGAGAATTCATTGAATGCTTATTGCATAGTTCATAATATAGGAAGTCTTTTGTAACTGAAGTTAAACTCCACCTTTGTCCATGCTTGCAGAGTGAGGAACATTTACCCCAGCTTGTATATTCCTTCGTAAAAGGTAGATGTAAACGTGAAAACTGAATATTTAGAGATGGTGTTTCAAACTGTAGGAATATGCCTGGTATCTTGGAGCTGGGCTCTTTCTAGATCCTTCACCACATGTCTGCAGTTCACACGCAATTGCCTGCCTGCCTGCACCTGTCCAGGCTTTTTGCTATTCTGAGAATACATCTGTGTGTGTGGCACCCAGGCAGTTCTTTAAATAAACTTTAATTTCTAGTGCCTTCTGGGCACCAGGAACCAGTGTATTGAGAGACAGGGACAGCACCACATTTTTTCAAGCTGTGATTTAAAGTAGTGAAAAGCTCAAATTATTTCTTACTCATAATTCTAATTTTAGCCATTCATTTTTATTAATTAGAAACATATGGCTGACATGTATTTTGTGTGACTGAAAGTAAGATGCAGGTTTGCATACTTACATCTGCAGGAGGGGGAAAAGAATCGTAGAATCGCTCAGATTGGAAAAGACCTTAAAGATCATCGAGCCCAACCAAGAAGGATCATCTGTGGTTTATAGCCCATCTTTGGGAGGATTTCAGTTTTGACTTTCCATTCAACTCAGAAGTAAGGACAAAGAGAGGGTTCCCGAGTAGTAAAATACAAGTTGGAAACTGTGAGAAGAAGGTGTAGGTTCACACCTAACCCAGTAATGTTCTTGGTAGTGACCAGTGCAGTAATGAGGAACAAAGAAGACAGCCTATCTTTCTATAGTATTGGTTTCCTCTGCACACTAAAACTGATTAACTCTAAGCAGATAGGAAATGATATGAATGAGTTACTACATCCTCCACTCACCATCAATTTGATTAGCTGAAAACTATGTCAGTCATCAGAAAAGAGCCAGTCTGCAGACAGATGGGGGGGAGAGGGAATAAAACAAGCCAAAAACAAACAAACAAACAACAAAACCAACCAAACAGCAACCCACCAACAAAATACTGCCTGGATTATTTGGAGGAAATAGCACTAGTCTTGACTCTAAATTTTGGGTGCCATTGGATGATAAGCAATATCATTAGTAGTTATTCTGAGTGCAGCTGTGATGTGACTTTTCAGGAATTAACTGATCCAAGTATTCTCAGATTCATATGGCTTTCATGTTACAATTTACAGGAAAGTGTTTGTTTGCAGGTGTCTCCACTTTAATGATGAGAACGAGGAAGTAAACCAACTCAGTCTATAAAAGCAGTTGCGTTCAATTCAAGAAAAATACGTTTATGATGTACTCTAGTCAGCCTGAAGTAAATAATTACTTTTTTTTCTTCAGAAACAACTTATATATTTTCTTTGGGTATTCATTTTGGAAGCAGTCGTTCCAAGCTAGAGATAACTATATTGGAGGCACTTAATTGGGTATTGATAGACAGTACTGAAGAATCTCAGCCATGTACAACTTAGAGTAATTACAACTTAAAAGTAATTAAATAGGAAAATGGCCCAACATACATGTTCAAGAGATGTTGCTCTCTGTCACTGAAACTGCCTTTCTCCTTCTCCACTGTGCTTCTGAAGATATGCTGGGTGGATTCAATGTGTTCCAAGACAGAGACAAGTCTGAAACTGAAGGTGTTCATAGAAACAGTCATTCTAGTAATCCTTTTTTCCTTGTTTTACCAGTTTGTAGTTGATTTGAGGTAAAAGTTGTTACGTATATGGTGTAATGTGTACCTAGGTGAACTTGGCATAACATACATAGGTGAAAGGAGATGTCTTTGCCAATCCTTTTCTCTGGAAGGTAAACGTGCTGTGTAAAGGACCTCACAAAAATTGAGTCACAAGTATCTTAATTGTGTATGAATGATTGTGTTCTAAAGGTTTTTATGAATATAATCAGCTGCTGTATAATCAGCATACTGTAATTGCTTTTAGTCTGTTGTTTTACATTGATATCCTGAATTGCTGTGAAAAGTCATTTAGAAGAAACTTGGGGAAATTAAAAGTACATGCAGTTCAGTGTAATGAAACTTGTATGGATACATTCATAGTCTTATTGTGATAGATTCTAATTCCAGTTATTTTCTCTGTAATGATGCTAGCATTTGGTAAAAGCATTTTCTTTCTAATGCTGCTGTTTTGAAATGTGTGTCCAAGTCAAAGCAGAGCTCAAAGGGAGGAGTCCTTTTCCTCTCTAGGGAATTGTGTTGTCCCTGCTGATAACTGCACTAATTAAGCTGCTAACTGTCACAGCCACCACACTGTCTTTCACAAGTCTGTAAATCTTTGCTGGTTAACTTCATCACAGTGCTTTTCCCTTGTTTAGAACTGAACACAAATATGATCAGTGTTTTATTTAAGTATCTAACACTTTTCAAGCACAAGATCCAGTAATACTGATACAGATGGGTGTATTATTTTTGCTCAAGTATCGATGTCGATATTCAATAAGGAGTTAAAGCCAAATTTGTATCTTTCAAGAAAGTGGTGTGCTCTCCTAGTAATTTTAATGAATTTACATCAGAATTTCAGAAAAATTTACAGCTCCATTTTAGAAAAATTGGGAACATATTTAATTGCTTATCAGGTCCTCATCAGCTGATTGTTGTATTCAAAATTAGTGTAATAATTAGAACCATAATGGAGGGTAGAAAGGCCTTGAAGTATTTAATCATTTACTGGGGGGAGAGGAAGCAAATTGAACTCCTAAAGCCTCTTGGAAATCTGCTCTTTCAGCCAAGTGTATCTTGAAATCTAAATAGCAGTAATGGAGAACAGAGCATTTGTACCTATGTTCTTTGGCTGCTGGAGGTGGGTGGTTTTTCTGTGCATAAGATCAATTGGAGTGACTGAGATATCAACATCCATTTCTCAAGAGTTTGCCACCATCAGCTTTTTTCTGCCAATGCTCTTACTGTTGTTAGTCATAGTTACATGCAGTATTTAATCAGAAAGGCAGATAAAGTGTATACATACGTACATACCTTCAACTCTTCCACACAGAAACACGATATGAATGAAAAATTTCCTCGCCTAGATGTGCAATGAAAATATTTTTTTAGAAATGTGTTGCAGTACACAACACTTCTGCAATATCAAAAAAATTCAAGTTAGATTCTTTGGTGAATAAAAAAAACACAGCAAATTTATTTTCATTGTGTACTTAGCAAATTTCTGTTCCCTAAGATGTACTGTCCAAGGCTGTTCACATATTCTGCTAGTATTTCCATAGCTGCAAATAAAGAGAGTTTGTTTTCTTCCAACATGCAGGCAGAAAGGTTCTGGAAGCATTCATCAACCATGTAATCTCTCTGACAGTGCACACAGCTCTAGTGGAATTTCCTAGATATGCATGCAGTAATAATTTCCCTCATCTCGTAGAATAGTTGGGGAGTGGAGGACGTTGAAATAGTTGTTTGTGTTTTGGGTTTGGGGTTTTTTTGTACGTTTGTTTTTTACTATTAGCTATAGATATAGCCTCACTTTCAATTCTTTCTTTCTTACTTTCCTTTGTAAGTATTTAATGACATGCCATGATAACTAATGATTCTGTAGGCACTTTTTTTTTTTTTTTTTTACCAAAATGATCAAAAATATTTTTTGTGGTTAAATGCTTTTATTTAAGCTGAAAACAACAGCAGAGTAAAAACTTAAGTAAAGCAGTTTGTGCATGACATCAGAGCAGGCTCAGAGTTTGTTCTAAGTATCTGCATGCGAAGCTTCTATGAAAATCAACAGAAGCTGCATGTGAAGAGGTATTGCAAAGCCCATTCACAGCTTAAAGATTACGAAATAAATATTTTATTTGAGGAAAAAATTGGATTTTAAGTTTAGGACAAAACTGTACCTGGATTTCCATATGACTTTGTAAGATGTCAGTTTACTTCTGATTATGACCAGCGTAGCCTGCTTAGGTAATCATCTTGAGCAGTGTGCTCATGTGGCTGTTCCTCTACACGCTGTTGGTTTATAAGGCTGTTTTCTGATTTGGCTCTACCAGATCTGAGCTATTTTCAACAGTCTTCTGAAAATTTATTATAGCTAATGTGATATTGTTTCCAGCTGTCTCTACCCAGTACTGTTATTAAATACTGGAAGATAAGGCAACCAGATCACTTTCTCTATCAGACTTTGACACTAGGTCATGGGAATTAATAATGTTCAAAATGTATCTCAGTTGGAAAAGCCCGTCGGAGATCTCAACCAGCAGCAGATGTTAAAGCCAAACTGATCAAATTATTACCTTGCACCGCAGAAGGGGAGAAATATTCTGGAGGCCAGTCATGACATTTGGTCTTTCTGGGTGGCCTGCTTGTCTCCTCTCAGCCGATACGCTCTAAATCCTATTCAAGACACTTTCAGGTCATTTGAGCTAGCAGCAGCAGATGTCGTTCCTTCCCACCACACATTAAGAGATTGGTGAGGTAAGATGTTAGCAAGATACTGAGAATGATTGTATCTGAGCTGATACAGTTGGACTTTTAAAATTCTTGTTGTTGCTGCTCTGTTTTCTAAGGACAAAATATAGCTATCTGGAAAATGTCCATGCTGCCTCCTAATTGTAATTCCTAATCACCTTCAAGCTAACGCTGAAGGTGCTATACAAGAAATAATATTGAAAGAACAGCAACTTCCCAGATCATTGCTTGTTCACCAGAAGCAGCTGATTCAAAACACTCGGTGCTAACTGCAAACTGTATGCACTTCTAGTTATTGCTCATATTGCCACTGTGGCCATGGGATAAACAGCCATTATGTGTCTGCTTAAACACTTATTTGTGAGGTAAGGATTATGTACAGCTCATGTGAATAGTAATTAAACATTATGCTGTGTATAGATTGCGTTGTCTGATAGCTTCAGGCTTCTTGAAGAACCACATCCCTATTCTTAAAACCACTCTTCATTTGGGAGCACGTCCGGCACACCAGATGTTGTGGCGGTGGTGACAGTACAAATTGCAGTCACAGCTGAATATTTTAATAATATATACTTTTAATTTAATTAAAAATACTTTAAAGCAAAGAAATCTACCAGACAGGCTGGTATGTTAAAGCTTTCAGGAGCAGAATGCTTGAAATAATCCGAGGAAGAGAGAAATAAACGCTATTGTAATAGTTTGCACATGTAAAAAAACAAACAAACAAACAAAAAAACAGAAAACCCTAAACATCTCCTTAATTGTGCTACATTTTTATATGCCATGATGTTCTGTTGATGTGCAGGCACAAGGGGGTACAAATGAGATCTGATTTTTTTTGCACAAGTTGATGGATGATGGAGGCTTGTGCCCTGAAATCAGCAGAAGGGTACTATCTAAATGTACTTCTGAAGATGCTAATGCTAATCATGGAAACTAAACTTCTTACGTGCTGAAATAACATTTCAGAACTCTTCAATGTTAATGCGTTGCTCTGCTATTCTGGTAGAATTCATTTGCTTTTTCTGCCTCTTCTTTCCGCTAGGGCAGAGTTCTACCAAGAGTAGAATTTCAACAGCTGTATGCTGATGTTGGCTGAATACATCGCTACTGAGAAAAGTTGTTTACTTTAACCTTCAGGTTTCTGTTTTGCTTAAGGACTGAGTTAAGTGAGGTGCACTCCATTGAACATCTTGCTATCTTAGTCTGTAAAGAAGCTCATTTTTCCAATGATTAAAAAAAAATAAAAAAATAGAGGGAGCACAGCTGAGCTTCATCTGGTTAAATTGTGTTGTAAAATCATCTCTCAGAACATTATAGAGTAATATAAAATGTTTTACAAAACTTATATTAGAAGTTTTGGTTATAGTATATAAACTTGAAAATATTGAATTCAGAAAATAGGAGTTGTTATGCAGTAGTTTGGAAATATTAAATGAGCAGAACTGGGAAAAGGAACCTCAGTTCCTTCTCCCAGAATGTCATGTGAGCTTTCTGCTTGCAAGATGTTTTAATATACAAAAGCCTTCAGCTATCTATTGCAAGATGTTGTGTTATAAGTTCTCTGATTACTTTCTAATTTTAAAACAAATGAGACCAGCAGAACATCAGATTAAACTTTTAAAAAAGGAAAACAAAATAGAAACGGCTCTTCATACATTTTTCATAAGCACCAAAGGGCGCTGTTAAATACCAAATTTTTAAAACTTCAATGATTCCAGAGTTGGTTAGTAGAAAATGTCATAGAGAACTCTAAAATGCAGTCACCACCTCTGTGGTTCCTCAGCCACAAAATGCTTGTGGCCAGGAGAGACTTCTGTGGAAATATCACAGTCATCTTCAGGCATCTCATATTGGTCAGAGTTGGAAGTAGGATACTGCACTGCATGTACCTTTGGTTTGACTGAGTGGAGCTATTCTTACATTCTGTTATACAAAGAAATCATCCAGATGTTGTCTTGTTTTTTTTTTTTCCTGTTAAGAGAAGTTGGAATTTAAATCATTATGTGTATATCAGATACAGTAATTATTTCTCTGATATTCAGGCTCTCAGTATGTTCATTTTGTCTTTTAAAATTTTCTTCTGAGATCAGAAAGTCTAATCCACACATTTTTGTATTTAAATAAGGAAGAATTAATAGCAAATCTTGTTTTTTTCTTAATTCTCTAATTCCATTCTTATAGCCCATACTTCTTAACTCCGCAGGCCTGCCTCGAAAAGCATCACTTTCTTGTGTTCTCTGCAAGTTTTTGAGAAGAGTCAGTAGAAATAAGTGGTATCTGGTTTCTCAAAGCTGTTCTTAATTTTGATGTTATAATGACATTTAGATAACAGTTTGAAATATCTTTCCATCATTGACTTCTTCTTGAGTGTCCAATTTTTCAATCTCCATTCTCTGTCTGATGTGTTGTTTTGTGGTCTCCTTATCCTGTGCTTAATCCCTTTAGTATTGAATATCTTTCCTTGTAATCTTCCTTGGGTCACCAGGTCTTTCTTTATTTAACAAATCCATTTTCCTCCAAGGCTCGCAGGACCAGTAAGGTAGAAAATTTCAGTTCACTGAAACAGGGCTCACTGTGTTTGTACCATCCCTGATTTTGAGTTCCTTTTTTAATTAGGGAGGTGATAAGCTGTGCATCTTTCTTCACTGACAAAATACAGGCTTATGAATCTCAATGAGGTGGAACAGAATCTCCTCTGTAGAAACCCTTCTTCACACCCTTCGGCCACGATGGCAGGAGCACCACTTCTCAAAGGATCTTCTCTTTCCTTCTTTTTAAATTGAAGTCAGATTTTGAAAAGCATTATTTGTAATTCATTCACATCTGGAAAAGAAAACTTCAAAAGTTAGAAATTGCCACACTTCATCTGAGCAAAGAGCAGCACTGCTGTCTAATCAGAGGCAGTGTTTCTTATTTTAATGGCAAAGGTTGGACTGATTTTTCCCATGTTGCCCTGGCTTTCAAGAACTTGCACAGATCTCAGCCACAAGGTTCCTTGCAAGCGTTAACAGAACAGTTAAAAAGCCTACTAATGGTACTGTTTTCAAATGATTTCTTTGGGAAACAGTGAGTGAAGAGAGGTGCGTCTCTGAGCCTATTTGGATGTCAATGTGCTGCCAGTCATGATACACGAAAACAGATTTCAGCTTAGTTTGGGAGGTTGTCGTGCCAAGTATGGTAGTTGCTTTTGAGCAGCGAAAGGATGCAGGTGCTTCGTGGAATGAGAATAGTTAAAAATCTCCAAACGTGCTTTTAAAGATTGCTTTAAAGATTTCTTCTTTAATTTCTTAAGAAGTAACAGCTGGTCTTTCTGCTTATTACCAGGTCTATTAGATAATGGTCTAGCTGTATTAGATATCAGTTTGAGACTGACTGTTGCTGCACTCTTCAAAGTCAACCTGCTATATTTTTTTTCACTTTTCAGAATGAATTTTGTAGTCCTGTAGAGAATTTAGTGACAGAATTCAGTAAGCAAACCAACTTTCATTTACAAGCTGAGTCCATTTAACATTGTTGGCAAATAATTTTGAGCCATATAGAAAATGTTAACCTCTCCACTGTTCAGAATGTATATGCATTCTGCTTCTCCTCGATCTCAAAACCATGTAGTATTTGTTAATGAGAAGCTGTCTGAAGTCCTTATTTTCATACTAAGCTGCAAATATATCTCTCTGTTGAAGTTTCACAGTACAATAATACTGCTTGTAATATAAAATGGGCATTTGTTCCATTTCTGATTCTATACTTTGGCATATACTTAAGTACAAACATACATGCACAAACTTTACTGACTTTCAAAACTGTATTAGTTGACACTTCATGAGAATCTTTTTGAAATACAATGTTTGGTTACATTCAGAATCACAAACAAATATAGAGACCTTTTGAGAGGCATCAGGGTGCTCCAAAAACTGTAGAACTTCCATAATTAGCACCATCAGAATAATTTCTGAGGCAAGTTTAAATAAAAAAGCATTAACGTATTTTGCTTTATTTTGAAAGGTTAATTTGAAGAGTGATAGATCTGCATATAGAAAAGCAAAGGGTGGGTATAGTATTATATTTCTAAAGAAAAGGGATAACTAAACTAAATCTACACACTACACTTAAAATACAACTCTGTTTGCATCTTCATGACTGAAGTGAAGTTCTTTCCAAAAAAGAATTATGTCTGTGCTCGCAAAACCACAAAGGACTGGAAAACTAGAGAGAAGTTCTGCACTTTTCACAATTGCTGATAGCTGTGCTTGCAAGCCTTAATTTAGGCAATCACTACCAATTCACTGGTGTTGAAGACAAGAACAATTAACTTTCAAGTTGGAAAGATTGCAGTGATTATTTGCAAAACACCTGAGCACAAACTGTAATAAAAGAGCAATGACTCCATCCAGACAAAATAGTATTTGATGGTGGGAGTTTCATCTGTGTAAGGTCTTCATTATCCAGACCTCTGGAAGAAGGGCTTAAAAAAAAAAAAAAAAAAAAAAAAAAAGCCGTAAAAAAGAAACTGTAATAATCTTAACAGCTAGATGTTAATGAAAACGGCAAGACTTAATATGTTTCAGCTGATTCAAAATTTAAAATATGATTTTGATTTTCTTTTAAAACAGATAATAGTTCTATGTTTTTCACTATTGTGTTATAGTTACATATCTGTAAATGCAACGTGGCAGACCGAAAACCTCTTGTGCGTGTTAGATTCATATCTGCCACCATTACTATTATCTCTATGAACTGTGAAGATTTAGCATATGCAACGATGAAACAAAACCGGTCGGCATGGAGTTACTGTCACGCTAAATGCATCCAACGTGTACAAATGCTATGCCTAAAGACCTGTCAGAATGAAGAATCACTGTGAGAATTTTGCAAAGATGTAACTTACTCCTGAATGTCTCTTACTTCTTTTCCAACTTCCTTCTCCTTTCACTCCTTTTCGTTTTCCTTGCCAGGAACTGAGTCCTGCTGTAGAGAATGCACTAATTCCTTAGCGGTAAGGGAGAAATCAGATAAAATGAATGTCTGTGGGGCTCTTCTCTGTAGGATGACATGTTGTAAAAATACAACTGTATTCTGAAAAGTGACTCTTGAGATGGCATCTTGGGAGTGAGTGGGGGAAGGTTATGTTTATTATCTGTTAATGACTTCCAGATAGAGTTTGCTCAGTTTGCAAGTTAAGGGAAAAAAAAAAAAAAAAAAACGACCCCAAAAAAACCCCACCAAAAACACCAACCCGCCAACAAACAACCCTTTTTAACTGCCTTCTCTGCAGTCCCAGTTTGAGATTTAAAAACCATGCTGTGCTAATTCTAACCCAGCTATTACTGTCAGCAATAAAAAGGTGCTTAAGGGTATATTGTCTTTTAGTTATACTGTCCATCAGTGGACTGTAAATGAATTTCAATTTTGTTTAATCATTGGTGATTAATTCCTTCTTAATACCTCTATTGAAATGGCTTTTGGACCTACCTACTGTGGAGGAATGTTGAAAGAAGAGGAATAACCCACTGTGCTATTAATTTCACATTGCTGTTATAGATTCACGGGTGAGGTGACAGGAGTTACAAAAGCCCTGCTGGTTTACTGACTGTGGTGTGAGCACGGGTTTCTCATAGGTTTGAGTACCTAGCATTCATGTGTAGCACAAATGAGAAAAGGTTGTAGGAAGGAGCTGTGTTTTAATTAAATCTAGTGGTGTAGTTTAGAATACATCAGCTTTCAGATGTGCAGGTTGTTTAGATCCAGCTGTAATGAGATGTTATCAGACATAGAGCTAACAATTCAACAAACATTGAGATTAATGTAAGTGTGGCCTCAGACAGTGCTTATATAACAGTGCTGCTGACCTGGGTCATTACAGTAAAGGAGTGAGCATTATCAGCAGTAACGCTTCACTCCTTTCTGTTTCTGCCAGATACGCATTCATTCAGCATGTACTGAAATCTTGTCAACAAAGACCTCACAGCTGCCATCTCAGGCTGCAGGGCTCGGCCACATTCTGAGATGTGGCTGTTCCATGGCTGTGTTCCATCTTCTTGCTGGGCTAGTGAGCTGGTATGTGCACTGTCTGTCTCTGTCTCACTTGCACCAACACAGTAGGATCCTTTGGGGATCAAGGTAGGAGGAGAGAGTCTTTGTGGTGCTTGGCAGCATTTTTCTCTAGTTTTTCCTCCTGTCCAGTCTTTTGGCATTGTACTTTACAGTGGTTATTCTTTTACTCTATTGCAAGAGACCACAAGGATTTGAAATCCCTCCTGATTTTAATCAGTGTAACTTCTGGCCTTGGTACACCTTCAGAGCTCCCAGTCTTCCCTACTCCCATTATGAGGGTATTTGTTCCTCACAGACACTGCACACCAATAAAATCTGATTTAAATGTCAGGTGAATTCTTGGGCTCAGCCTTTCAGGCCCTTGTCCATCTGCTTGTTGCTGCATGGTTCCAATGGAGTATTTTTGCTCGTGCTCTTCACTTCTGCAAGTGGTGGGAGGTTTTCCTGTGGCACACAGATGTCCCAGATAGCACAGGTCTGCCACCTTTTTGTGAACAAGGTTCAGATTGTGCTCACTTTGAGTCTGGAGACTAATTTCTTCATTTTCTTTCCTAAATTCATATCTGAGGGCTAAAATGTTGCTGTGCTTATTGGTTTCAGCTGTCTGTAAAACCAAGCCTTTTCAATTATGTTCTCATTTGATTTTAAATCTGAGACATAAAGAGTGTGCATATCTCTGCAGAAGGAACGTGGACTTAACTGATGGGCCATAGAGAGAGTTGTCCAGACAATCAAAATGATTTTCTTCACTGATGATTAGACCTAGCTAGAGCTCCATTCACACCTCCTTGAAGCTCTGCACTTGGGTACAGTGCCTTATTCACAGTCCCGGAATCCTCGCTTTGCCACAACTCAGACATCTTTTGAAATTATTATTGAGCTTCTGCAGTGGAGTAGTGCATCTCCAGTGATAATGTAGAAAAGGACAAGTTAAAATAAACAGTAATTTCCAGTAACTCCAGATTTGAGATGTGTTGCCCAAATGTCACATTCACTACCCACAGTCCTTTTTCTCATTTTCCACAAGTCTCTTGCAAGCCCTGCTATGCGCAGTAGCATTTAAAAGGTGGATGACTCTATGTAATCTGTACTGCTAATGTGTACTACTGGGGTAGAAAGTAAACTGATACACAAGATCCTGACATGGATGTTTGAGCAGATGCCCATAAACCTCATATCTCAGTGTTAAGTAACCTTTCTTCCTATTAGCATTGTATTGTCTTTCTCAGAATTCAGATTAGCTGATATGGATGTGCTTGGTACATCATCCTCTCCTTCTGCTAGTTTTCAGGATTTTGGAACCTCATTCTTGCACGTTTGCTTGGCGGTAGATGAATTGTTCTGAAGGCCTGTGACATAACTGTCACTGCAGGAAAGCATTTTTGAATGGCATTTGTCTGCGCACATCAGAACTGGGGGAGATAATTTCATTTCACTTTTTGCTTGGCAGTTCTTTGTCCTGCTCTCCATCATCTTTTCTGTGTACTGAGTAGCTGTGTTTGAAGAGAAATTGGTGGGTTTTTGTTTTGTTTTCATTCTTAAAGAAAATTCTTCACTTTGTGGTTCTATTCATTTGGTGATTTTATTTCTCGTTTTAGGAGCTTTTGTATTTCTTTAAGGCAAATGGGGCATGTTAGTGGTTATTTGTAATTCTTATTTTGTTCAGTGGGTTTCCTGTTATGCAAAAATGTAAAGCTTTTCTCACTGTTCTTCCAAACTTTTGTTTTCCTGTCTTGATAGTTTTGTACATCTGTGTCTGCTTTATAACCTGTGGCTAAGACGTACTTGCCCAGTTAAGATCTGGCTTTGTCTTCATGGATGCCTGACTATTTACTGTAAAACTGTGAGTTGCTTTAGAGCTCTTCAAGAAGCATATGGCTTCCTTAGCAGCTTTCCTAAATGGACATGAGGGCACCAAACTATCAAAAAAAATTCAGCATGTCTTTCTTACATACTCGGTCCAATAGTCGTCTTATTTATTTCTGCCACAGAAAATGATAAAGGGAGCTTTGCAGTACGTAAGTTTTGCACTTAGAAAACATGTGCATATGTGTGCATTACATGAAGTGTAATGTTTCTACAGGGTGCACAGTCAAAATCCCGTTAGCAGCTTCCTGTTCAAGCTGCCCAAAGCTGAACACTTACACACCCATGTTTTACAGCCTCTTTTTGCACCTGAGCAGGGCATCAGTCTGGTGAGACTGGATATTTACTCTCCACCTTGTGCCACCTTAGCATAGCAGTCTAGGATTATTAATAATACTTCTCTAAAACAGACGAGATGGAGCTAGGGATCCGTGTTTTATTGCTGACGTTAGTAAGATGTCGTCTTGTTTCCGGTGAATTGACAGATCAGTAGTTTCCAGCAATGTAGTAACTTAGCACCATTTTGCATTAACCGGTTCATTATCGGCAGTGAAATCTCTTTGGTATAGAATTTTTGATGGGGACAAAAAGTATGGAAAATACATTTTGGTGTCTTAAAGGGATAATGGGTTTGCTGAACACTTCATAGAGAGTATGATGCGTATCCTCTAATAGCAAAAAGGATGTCAGAAGAATAGGAGGACAGCAGTATCTACATATGGCAGTTAATGGAACAGTATGTTCTTTCTATTTCTGTTAGCAGAGGACATAATTTGCAAAGATCTACTTGAAGATAGGAAATATATGGCAGATGAAGAAATAAGTGAGGACTGTGAACATATAAATGATATGCTAAAGGAATCTGAAACTGTAACAGAGGTTTGCTTTATTTACTTCTGATGCTAAAAGGAGCACACTGAGGGTAGCTCACTAACAAAAGCCATGTTTCCGTTAATATTTATGAGCTACGTTATTAAAATGGTCTACACAGCAGTGATCTGCATAGTGGTAACATCAGAACATAGATGATCATAGAGAGAAAACATGATGTGTAATTGGAGAAAATGAGCTGAAATACGAGAGCATTTTTCTCTACTGATCTTAGTTGCAGTAATTTTAGCCGCAGTTTGTTTTTAAAAACGACGAAGTCAGAGAAATGTAATCTTTAAGTTGCACAGATGACACTACTGGTGGCTTTGAATCCTGCTGCATTCATGTTGGATTTCCCTTTTATTAAATGTATTTATACTAGGTTGTATCTTACTTAATTTAGCTCTCCTTTCTGTTGCATTTTAAGGCTTTCAAGTGTTCATGAAAGGAAAATACTTCAGCTTCACATGAGAATTAACGAGTCAGGTGATGGGGACATCTCTTATGTGCTGAACTGCAGTTGAAAATGAAATTACTGTGTGTATTCTCAATACAACCATCATACACCTTGATTTGTATTTTATTTTTTAAAATTGGTTTGTGTAAAATGCTTCACTGATTTAAAATAGTTCAAGATGACTTGCAGGTGTGTCTGTTCTATGCAGAAGACTTGGTCTCATGCCTGCAGTTTTTCTGCTTCAAATTAGGAGAGAAAATCTCTGAGATAAGAACATCACCAGTTTCTGTCACAGTTTCTGGTCCCTGTTTTGATGGGCAGCGCCAGTATAATGATGCACTCCTTTAAACTAGAGTTTCTTTCAACAGCATATTTTCAGCAGAAATATTTGTTAATATACACGTGGAACTTTCTCTTCTCTTCTGCTATTATTTGCAGATAGTTTGATAATAAGCTTGACAGATTTTTCCTCTCATTTTTAGTCTTCCTGTATTGGTTCAGAATGCAGCCATGTTCTCTTCAGACTTTCTGGCTGATGTCCTTTGGTCTCCTACTGTCTAAAAAAGCATAAAATAGATAATGCTGGTTCACATTCCGTGAGTGGCAGAACTGATCGTACTAAAGCTTACAAATGACCAAATCCCTTTTGACTCCCAGAATGTAGCATTTTAAGACCTTTCTTCAAAACTTTCTGCCAAATTGGCTTAAACCAGCTGGGGCAAGAAGGAGAAGAATGCGTTTCTAAAATCTCACCCTTTTATTTCGTTTCTTTTTCTGGTATGCTCACAACAGCTGAGATGGTTTTCTCTTTTCTAGACTGAGGCAGACCACAGTAATGCAGACGGTCTCGGCAAGTGTTTTGCCTGAAAGAGAGAACCTTAGAAATACAACAAAAAGATTTGATGTTCATCTTATTATTCCTTTAACCTAAAATAAGTATTGAAGTGTCTTCAGTAAGACTGCAGTTCAGCTTACTTGTTTTATGTTTCTTGTTTTTTGGGGAGAAAGGGGTTGAATGAGAAACACAAATCAAACCTCACAAAATGTAATGGAGCTCCTGTGGTGGCTGATTCTAGGTTTATGGATTGACTCGGTTCTGTTATCGCACTGAACTGCCTGCTTTGGATCTAAACATGTACAAACCTTGGGGAAGTTTAAAGTCTATTCAGAATTTGGACATATCTCTCTGCATATAGAGGGGATTTATCTTTTGTGTAGTACAGATACTCAGAGCCTTTCAAAATTAGGGGTTCCCTAATTGATTCTGTATTTTTCCTGATGTCTATAAAGTTGTACATCCAGTTAAAATTTGCTGCGGTTCCCACCAGATACTTTCTGCTGAGAGTTCTCAGCATTGCTGTTCTCTACGTAGAGCTGTTTGTGCACAACGTGTGCGTGCAGTTTGCCACTGCTTTTTGGTACCAAGTGTTCAGAGCAGGGAAATCACAGCTTAAAGGAGGCTGTCAGACCTCTGTTACAAGAGGACGATTCCCAGGACTTCCATGAATTTAGGTGTCAGCTTCTCTGTTACAGTAGTTTAACTTCATGGCCTTTAGCAAATCATCGTATGGGAGACTGGAAAAGTTCTTTTCAAGTTCTCAGTGTGTTATTTTTATATTTGTCAAATTCTTTTTACAAACTTTACAAGGAAAAAATTGTAAAACTTGTTATTAGGCTGACTAATGGGATGAAAAGAGAAGTTTAGATGTCTTGTGAAACAGATTGTTTTTCTCAGCAGATTTTAGGTGACTGTTCGCAGCAAAATTATGTCTAAAAATAAGTTGTGTCCACTTCTTTATGGGTTGATTGAGAATAGAAATTTCCACACCATTCTCCCTTTAATGTGACCACAATGGGCAGTTATAATTTGTCCATTTATGTAAAAAGAATAAATTAGCAAGCTAGCCACCATAAACTGTTAGTATATCCACATTTGCTGACATGTTTATTGTAATTTGCAATATGCTTGATGTCGATTTTCAAAAATGTTCCATTTTCTTTTTGAGAGTGTGAGTTATAAATTCATGAATCACAGAAAGCAGTACTGTAATAGAACTTAAAAGTTGAAAGCACTACGCAGCACTCCTCTGTGTCTCTCTTAAAAGAACAAAACCAACACCAAAAAACACAGGAGGTTGAAATTTTTCACAGTTTGATTAAAAGTCTGAAACCTCGTATGCATTTTACAGCTAAACAAAAGGTTCTTGAGTGCCTCTCCGTATCGAACTGAAGGCAGCTAATGAACATGTCATCAAGTGTCTTGAGGAAATCTAAATACGGACAAATACTCAAAGTTCAGTGCACCACTCAGAACACTGCACAGAATCTCAGAAAAGAAGTCCAGTATTTTGTCTAAAGACGTATTTTTAACATTATGTTTTAGTGGTATGGATTTCAAAGGAAAGAACTTACCTCCAAAAAACACATCTAGGAATTAAAAGTGGCCCCTAATGAACAAACAAAGGGAGTAAAAAAAAAAAAAAAAAAGAACTAAAGAAAAAGGAAAAAAAAAAAACCAAAACCCAAACCGGAGAAGTGTTTGCAACCATAAAAGTAGAGTTCCAAATATCATTCCTCTTACAACATGTTTCCTGAAAATAGGCTGTGGAGCACAAAAGTCAGTTCTGGAAACATTAGAACTATGAAACTAAGTCCAGTAGTCGGCACTTTCAAAAATAAATAAAAACATCAGGCAACAACTGTATGCTAATTGCATTTAAGAAATGAAAGACCACCTACATAGGGGGAAAAAACGATCTCATTAGGGGAGCTAAAGCTGATAGTTGAGATTCGGATTCTGTTAATGAAGCCCCTTAGGCTTACATGAAAAAGCTTACAAAATCGCTGCCTTTTTGTTAGTGATGGAGCAGCAGCACAGGATGTGTACAGCCATCTCACGTCCACCGACTCAAGTGTGCTGCAGTTATGTCCACGTGCATCTCTTGGCACTGGCCTCACAGTTTGATTTTGCCCTGTTCAGAGGATCTGAAGAGACTTTTCTTGTTGGGTGCACTCATTCAGCACATGGAGAAAGGAGGCTGCCAAGAGCTGGTTGTGCAAGGCCTCTTGTGCACTAGTTTTGTGTAACACTAATAAATCTCACAAATCATTGTTTTTCTGTCTGTGAAGTTGTGTTTACCCAGCTGACACAGGTCATAGAATTCATCTTCAGACATGAAATTTTAATTTATTGTGACTAACTATGCAACAAATTATTTTCGTAGCATGGACAGTTCTGTGGTGGAAAAGAATTTCGGATAGAGTATTCAGGCAGCCTGTGAGTCAGAGAAGCAGCTTCAGAACTGCTTTTCCAATAGTCCCCAGCAAGTCCCAGCCCTGCCTGTCCGGCCATGTGGAGCTGCTGGCTCGGTGGTCCTCCTCCTGCTTTCTCAGCCTTTGAGGCTGAGCTCGGCCATTTGATCTGTGCCCCTAACAAGGACTCACCACAAAGTGGCTTTGGAGGGCAGCACCCTGAAATCTCATAGTCAAGGAAGTTGAATATTTTATGAATTTCAGGCAAGACAATAAATAGTGGAATTTTTCAGCAACAATAGTGAGAGGCCTGTAAGTCTGACTTCTGAAGCCGCTTACACTGGCCATCCTATTCCCTCTAGAGGAAGTATTGAAAATCAGTTCTGACAGTGCCCCACTCTCTCCCCATTGGCCATCATCAGATTATAGATCTTCAGAAACAAAAGGCCCAGGCTTCCTCTCATTCTCTCAGAAGGCCTTCTGAAATGGAAAAAAATAAAATAAAATAGGGAAGGTCTTGTGAAAGCGCATCATCTGTTCTGCTGCTGCTACACTTGGATGTGCTCTACACAGAATTACACAGGAATGTAACTGAATATATCTTTACAGGGTGTAGGCCTGCCTATAACAGACTTAAAGCAGCTCAGGAGGTATGTCTCCATTGATCATTAACTCTTTGTTCCCCAATATTTCCATTCGTAGTATTTGGCTCTGATTAAGTTCATGATTCAACTGTGGAGCATTAACTTTTTCAGGCAGAAGTTCTGCAGAGGCCTTTCTACACTCTTTGGGGTCTGACTTTAGCTTCTGTTTCTTGTTTGACCTTGTAAGTCAGCTATGAAAATTAGAGTTGAATGTTTTTAATATCGTAAAGTGAGGTTTAGACCTTCAAAATATATATATATTTCTGCAGCTGCTGTTGCTGCTTAAAAGTGGCTCTCTGAATCCTTCCTCAGGGATAGGGTCTCCTAAGACCTTTGTACAGTGAAGAATTAAGACAGATGCCTGGACAAGAAGGGAATGGTTACAACAAAGGATGGATGTTCACTGGGAGAAAAACAATGGAAAACTCTTCAGCATTTAATTATTAAATTCTATTGCTATTGCTGTTTAATCGGTGGAAAGACACACAAAAAATCCCCTTTGAATTCAGAGCAGCTCAGCCAACCTTAGATATGTGTATGACGTGTAAGGGACAGGTAAGAAGCTGGAAAATTAAAAATACACAAAAACCCAAACATTAAAAAAATCCTCCATTATATGAAATCTGGCAAAAAGAAGGCCTTCCGTAATTATTGGGTACTGCAATAAGAGTTTCACACAAACCTGCTTCAGTGTTACTTGAAAAATGAATTTGGGTTTAAAAAAAAAAAACCACCACATTTGGCTTGGTCGTTGGCTAATAGAGCATATTCTACTCCCATCCCAAATCACACGCAGCTTGGTTGGAAAGAAGACAGCTGCTTGGGCACTAGTGTGCTTCAGTTTGAAGTACATCTAATCTTTATTGAGTTATTTGAGCCTTGTGTGCCAAGTGCAGAAAGGCATGCTTTTGTGGGGAGAGAATTTCTTTCTTCTTTTAATATTAATGTGTGATTTTGGCCAACGGAGTAGAGCTTAGGAGACAATAGCAATTCTCTAAATGCATTGGAGTTAAAATCCAATAAATATACCAAATGCTTTAGTATAAATCCTCATCTAGTTTGTTGCTTCTGCATGAACCACTGCCACTGGAAATGGATTTCAAACGTTTTATTTGTCTGTTAATTCTGAAAGCTTCTTAGTGTCTTCTCACTCTTTTTGTTGTTTTTTTCCGCACTCTTTTGCAGTTTTTCCATTAGTAATCTTTCACATACCATAAATTTGGAATGCGTTCCTTAACAGTATATGAGATTCTGGGTAAGGCAGTCTTACTTGTAAGCTCATGCTCTGTGTTACCCTACAGAATGAACTGGTTGCTAGGGCAGATGGGCTGGGGTCGAAGCCAGGTTCTGCTGAACTCAGTGTTGCAGAGACCAAAGGGTTCCAGGAAACGTTCCTTTACGGGCCTTCCTGGTAGGAGTGGACGACCTGAGGGGAAAAAAATCTGCCCTGAGAGCACCAGTTCCCAGGGTATCATTTACAGCACGGTCCTCCCATCTTAGAATGAGCAGTGCAGTCATGTGAGACAGCTTGCAGAGGTGTGAGGTACTGCTGATAGGGCGGTGGAAGATTCCTTTCCTTAGTAATTGCGGTGCTGTTATCACAGGCTGTGATGTGGTGTCTTGCAGAATCCTGTTAACTAGTTTTGATGCAAGTTCCAAACCAGAGGGCAAATTATAAGACAGATGATCAAGAATGCCATTCAACTTTTGCCTTCCATTTATGTGATATTTTTGTGTTAATATATATTATTAATATATATATATAAATATATTCCATTTATGTGGTTTTTATGCAGCAGAAAGCCTAGCGGGGCTGGAAGAGCTGCAGTAGTGCGTATGCGACAGCAGTACTGATTGGCAGTGCTTACAGGGAGCACTTCTCAGCCAGTTTCATATCCCCTCATCCTGCTTTCTGCACTGCAGCCACAGTGTGAACAAGTGACTTGTCCACAGCAAGGCTCCCCTCTCAAAATTAGCATTTAAAATCTAACATGCTGTAAGACTCATGGGTTTAGTGACGTTAAGCTTTCCTGCTCTGGCTTTCATGCTGTTGCTGCAGCATTAAGTTATTTCATAGAGCTCCTTCCTCTTGCTGAAGCACAATAGTCCCAAGAATCAGGAAGAACTACTTCAGTCCTTCCACAACAGGAATGTTTTGCGTGGCATGGTGTCTCTTTTTAGAACAAGGTCTTGTGAATATTGTTCAGTGCGTGTATGGCTGTGTCTGGTTGGGCCTGAGCACACAAACAACTTCTAAGTTAGCTGAAAACACAAACCTTCTTTTGACTGAAATTGTAGCACAGCAGTTGCTCTGATCTCTCAAGATGTTATGAAAGGGGCACATGGACTCAGGGATTTCAGAGGATTATAGAGTAAGTGCACAGCAATTACTAACGTGGAAGCTGACATTCAGATCGTGTTCATTTAGAAACTAATGTTCCTGAAGGTGTTATGCAAATAATTGCTTTATATTACTTTCTAAGCTAGTTTTATGCGTTTGTGTACAGAGCAAGTCCCAGGGAGCTAATGTCAAATAGACAGTCGTGATCCACTCCCATCAAGTCATCATCAAGGACAGCAAAGTTACTCTTCTATTTGAGGTCACATAGGTATGAAGATCCCTACATACAAGATAATGGAGTCAGCAAATGCTGAGATGAAGAAGTACATGTCAATGGGATTAAGATAATACAGAGTATTAATATGGCACCAGGCAGTGTTGCTGCAGTTGGATGTTTGACAGTGTCTCTATTCCAAATTCTTTTTGGAAAGGCTTAGGGCCCATTTACTGCACAGTAAGATTAAACTCACGATTGAATGGATTACAGTCAGACGTTACAATAAAAGAAATCACACTCCAGTGATAATCATGGCTTGTGCTAGTAGTATGAGTCACCTCTACATCCGTTCTCTGATGCTGGATTTTATCTGTTTTCCAGGTGTTATTTTTTATTTTTAAGTGGTATTATTTTATATAATTTTATTTTTAACTGCAAAAGAGATATAGGTAGAAAAAGTGATTTAAAGTACAGATCTGGAAAGCCTTAACATGCTCAGTTGTTGCTGCTTTATGTGCAGAAATTCTCATTTGAAATTGTTTTGCTTTGCTCTGAGAAAAGCTACCAAAGTTCTTGCTGCTTACTTTACGCATCGTTGACGTTTCATTCTTACGCTCTTTTTTTCTTGTAAAACAATTATATTTTTAAAAAAGCATTCAAAGGTTTTAAAAGCAAATAACCATAAAACAGACATGGATTCATTCAATTTTTTGTTTAAAAATTGTTTTTATTAATTGCAGATTACAGCAAAATTCTGGTAAAAACATTGAAGCAATTAAAAGAGAAAGGAAAGAAATGAATCAGAAGTTTAGAAGGTTCGTTTTTTACTCTTTTACATTGTGCCAGTTTTCTGCTTTCCTCTTCTTTGTTTAAGAATTGTTTAAATGAGAATATAATTTATACAATTCACAGAAATGCACTGCAGCCCATAAACTTGCCCACATGTTTTTGGGAAGCTACCATGACAGTGTGTGACATTCTCAAGAAATAGAAAAGAATCTAAAATATCTTTGTTCTTCTCATACAGTGGTTAGAGCTTCCATTAATACAGCTGAAGCTCAATTCAAGTGCATTACTGAATGAATTGGTATGCACTGCGTTGTACGCCGTTTCCATGAGAGGATAATGAGGAGGAACTCACTCAAACGAAGGATGGTATTTATTAAGACAGGTGGTCGTAAAGCCATGGCTTTATTTTTCCTCGAAATCTCTCTGTTAACTTGGAATTTCTTGAAGATGTTTACCAACAGTTATTTCATTTTTGGAGTCTTACGTTTACAGCTTTGGTTGCAAGCACAGCACATCTGCTGTACATTACAAACGGACTACAAGATATTACATTTCCATTGATAGTGTTAGCAATGTTTAGAGAGTAAACCTTTCTGTAATTCTAGCTCCTGTTCTTTACTGTCTCCCTTATCCCTTGCCTTCCTCTTCTCAACTGCATCCTTTTAACTGTCTTCCCTCTAAATCCCATCTCTTCATTTCTTCCCTTTGTGCCCAGACCCTGTCTTTTTCTCTCAAGTGCTTGATTTGCTTGATCTACAGCGTTCTCTGTTCCACTCTTCCTGGTTGTCAGAATACAAAAATCTTCTTTAGTGATACTATTGCCATTACATGTCCCCTTGAGATTCCTGAAAAGATCTGGCTGTCTGCGTTGGCTCTTGTTCATCTGCTGTGCTCAAATTTGGCAGAGTCCTCTCACAGAATTAGTAGCCTCTAAGAATTCATTTTTGGCCTGACTTAGTGTGGGTAATGTACAGATGATCTCTTTTGAGAGATCTCTAATATGATACAGACTTCTGGACATTCACATGTGCTTAGCATCATAAAAATATGCACATGTTATGACTTTTATGGCTGAAAGGGTTACGACATGAGCAAAACTTCAGCATTTTCATTGTAGACAGCAGAGAAGTGCCAGTTAGTGTGCTGTGAAACAGGGCACAGGAAGCTGATCTTCTGGTTGGAAGCAGAGGTAGATCTCAATGTACATCACCTCTCTGTGTGACCATTTAATTTCTCCTACTGAGAAGGGCAATGAACTGTGGGTATTACGCTTCCAGTGATTTGTGATTGCAACCTGGAGCCTGTCAGGAGCTTCTTTAGGCACAGCATGAATTGAAGGAAAGTGCAGTTTGTGGCTGTATTTAATCCTCCACAGCTTGAAAATGCAAATTCATCGACCTTGTAAACGCAGCTAGGACTGAACAATGAGCGTGTGGTACTTGGACAACTCACAGCCAACCTTTACTTTGTGCTTTGTTCACTGATTTGGTAAGGCGAGCGTGCTGTCTTGTTGGATGGGTCACAGACAGCATTCTCGCTGAAACATTCATCAGTCACCCTTACGCCGAGGTACAGAAGAACGATAGCTAGAAGTTAAGGTTTCCTGCTTAACATAAAGTGTTCCCAATGTTTTACGTGGCCCGCAGGTTCCCTTCCAATATTGTCATTAATTGCAAGACTAATAATTGTATCTGAGACTAGCATGAAACATGGCATGTGCAGCAAGGCCCATCCGTTTTTGTTGTTCTTAATTCATCAGGTTGATCTTCCGTTTTCATAGGATTCCAGAAACAACATCTGGCCCCTGATGTAAGCACACATGGCAAGGCTCCTGCCCTTCAGGAGAACAGTTTAGTGCTCTACTTGGTCTTGCTTTTATGGCAGAAAAAGAAAAAGAAAAGATCCGTTGTAATAAACAATCATCACTTTTTCAATTACAGTGTGTCAATAGATTTTGGTAAATTAGCATTTACACTGAAAATATTTTAATATTGGGAAAAATAGATTTTGTAATCAGTGTTCCTGATTAATTCCTTCTTCAGAAATATATTCTGATAATAGCAACTACTCATAATAAAACCCAGAAAAGGCTTTCATTTATTGTGGCGGGGGAAGTCCTGCCAGTTATAAATGCTCTACATAGTTTCTTTACAATTTTTATGTTCTTTAGGCCTCAACAAAAACCAAAGCTCCTCTTCCAGGTTTGGTAGCAAAGAGACCATTATTCTCCAGCGCTAACCTTTGGCCATCATTTTGGTAATAAGCTTTTTTAACATTTTTTAGGAAAGTATTCAGCTTGTCAGTAGGCACCATTGACACAGTGCAGCCGCCCCATCCAGCTCCAGTCAGACGTGACCCGACGGCCCCGAATTGCCTAAAACAAAATAATAGGAAAAATAATGAAAAATAGACCAGAAGGGGGCAATTTGTCACATATAAAATTCCTATAGAAAATTAGTGAATGCTGCACTCAAAAAATACATCAGTGTCGTCTGACTTGCTTAAGTTCACTTGGTTGCACATGATAGTCCAGCAATCTGTAATTACCATTTTGGACAAAAAAATTCTAACCCTTTAAACTGCAATGTAGTCATTTCTGTCAGTTCTGAGTCATCCTCTTTTGCAATGCTTCAACATCAGCTGTTCTAAGGATCACAGCATAGCTGAGATGAAGAAAGCAGGGGAAGAAAAAGGGATTTTGCTAGCAAAATTCATAAGGCATCAGAAGTGAAAACAGAAATACATGACAAAAATAACAAAAGAGGGTTCACAAGCTAATTGCACAGGATGTAGGCATGCAAGCCATTTTCTAATGTGGCAAAGACAAATAGCTCTATTCTTCCAGGACAGAACTAAAACATGCTGAAGATTCACAGGCTTCTTCCGCAGAATGACTGAGAGGGCCAGTCAAGAAAAGGAGAGTTCAGAAACTCCTCAGAAGTCATACGCAGAGTCACACATCTGTCAAAGCTGAAAGGACTGGGATAGGTATCCATCTTTAGAGGAACCACGTGAACTTAACAGATTTACAGCAGTAAAGGTAAAATAAGAATATATTGTCAAAAAGGAGAAGAAAAATGTCCTTAATAAGGAGGATGAAGAGAGGGAACAATGACAAATAAAACACTGGAAATATAAACCATTCCCAGCCTCATACAAGCCTGCTAGAAATGTCCTGCAGCAAATCCCGTGCCATCACTGTGCAACATTCAGATGCCACCTCATTAGAATTTAGACTAATTACTTTCGTTAGTTTGCTGACCTGTGCTGCTTATTTTTAGTTAGATTCAAAAAAAGTAGGAAAATACCACATGGCCTTTGGGACGTTTCTAACACAGTCAGAACAGGATGGTTCAGAAAACTCATTCAAAATCTTTATTCTCATGGGAGGTCTAATCTGATTTGCAAACAAGTACTTGTGATACGATTCTAAGATCCATGCTTTTGTGAGCCTTCCTGGCCCTAGAATTGGTTTTAGGAGAGTGAGCATCATGTGAACAATGTATTAGAAAATGACAGCTCATTCCAAATAGGCTGTACTGATTTTTTGTATGTGTGTTTTATGTTAAATGAATGTGGTATACTGCTGGGTTAGTAGAAGTTTAGGTCATATTTCAAGCAAGTACTTGCATATGTGTTTCATTCTAAACATGCTTACATATCTTCCTGAATAGAAACACTTTCTTCAGTGTGTCTGTGTGGTGCCACCCTGCATATTGACTCGATTTTATGTTCCTTCTTTATTTCCTGTTGGTGTTTTATTTTTCTTATTATTCCTGTAAGCCGCTCATTCTCTGATGCAATTTTTTGTAGTTTATGGTCCATGGAGCAACCTCCTAAAATGAGCAGGATCCAATCCAGTCTCAATTGCAATCAATAGGGAAATTCCCATTGACTTTGTAAAGCCCAATCCTCTTTTCAAAGCGGTAAATCAGCTGTCTGTATTCATTCTGTCTGTTACCTCAGTCAGAACGTTGTATTTCAGATGGTGTCTGGCTTTTATTTTGGTGGGCAACTGAAATCCCTTCAGAATTGTTCTGAACCTTTCATTGATTTCATAATTCTCTGTGGTCATGATCATGCCTCATTTTTACTGAGTCATTTTAAAATACTCAGTTGAAATAAAGCATTATGTAGGCAGAAAATACGCCTGTTTCAGAGCTGAAGTCACTGTGTTTCAAAATACTGTGGCTACCGGTTTCAAATGCGATGTGATCTGATGCTGAGGGCGTAACGCTGAGGGGCTCGGCACTCTGATACCTGGATGTCGGGCACCTGGGATGAGCAGAGGTCAGCATCTGATTCTGCACACTGGGGAGCAGTGCACGGGAATCACCTGTGCCAAACGTGAGAAAATGAAGTCTGAAACTGCCTCTTCCACTGAGTCTCGCTCAGCTCAGTCCTGTGTTAGGCTCTGCTGGTAAAGCAGGATTCATAGCCGCACATTCTTTTCTTGTGCACCAGCATTTAAAGTATGCATTTATGAAGAAAGGAGCAGTAAGAGCAAACAGTGACTCTTCCAACAATAATCTTGTGGATGGAGCACTCACCCACACAGAGGGTGATGTGGATTTAAGATGTGGGAAAGTACCCAATGCACTGCCTGGACTATAGGGCAGTCACAAGGACAAGTAGTGGGGAGTGAGAAGAAGCACGTAAAGAAAGGCCATGGATGTCAGTCATCCGGTGTTGGGGGCACTCAGCTGAGTCCTTTGCTTCTTGAAGAGTTCATCTACCTTGCTCCAGTGCTCACTGATTAAAGAGAGAACTGTGTGCATATGAGAGTGAAAACAAATGCTACAGCAAATGCGAGATGAATAAGAATGGAAGTCACACAGTTTGGGATATAGCAGCAATAGGTAGAACACAGAAGTAACTCATTTTAAAAACAGTTCTGTTGGGAGAGCTGAAAAACACTGAGCAATGTTGTTAATTCAAAATGCTCGCATTTGTGAACCAGCTATTTAGAAAGCATGGAGTTAACGCGATGGGATTTCAGTATTAATTTAGGGGTGATGTGGTGTGTACTTGTTTTGTAGCTCAGTGTGCATTTGAACAACATCTTTAAGTTCTGTTGGTTTTTTTTTGTCTCTGAAAGTGCTGCAAACATGTTGGGTTTTTTTGTTAGTTGATCTTTCAAATTGTATCATAGCTCCAGACTTAAGAAAATAATGCACCTGGATATAACCTAAGAACTGTACCATTTAAAAAGTGATCATAGAGGATTTGGCCATCTTCCACTGGAAGAGGCGTGGCAGGTAACAAAAATTATCAGCTTTTATACCTCCAAAAGATGGAGAATAGGGGACTGAAAGTTATTTCCAGTATTCAAACAGTCCGGGAGAAAGCACCTAAGGAATTTGCGAGCTCAGTTTCAGCTTTTTGTCCCTTAACTGTTTAGTAAACCACCTGTGTTTTAAAAGGCCAACAGGTAAAACAGCTATTAATAGCACGAGAGAGGTTAGACAAAGTACAAATCTTCTGTCTTCACGAAGAATAAAATACTGACCCACTGGCGGTTACGCTTTTCAGCACTACAAACCACAGCAAGTATGGATCCCTTTCCTTCTTGGCAGATGTTGTACAGTAAAACATAAAGATCTGGGCAAAACAGAAAACATCTGGATATGCAGATTATTCTTACAGTTTAAACCTTGTAAGGAGAGAGCAGCAGTAGACTTGGGCAATTCTGTGGAATGTATTTTTGGAAGGGCTTTTTAAAGTTACAGGGCAGCTGTATATCATTTGAAGTAAAGAATGTAATTTATGTAGTTGCAGGCCATTCCTGTAGTCACATCAGCCAAGGTTTCCTAGAGTGACTAGAGATTTTACATGCCTTCATTTTTTAATGCACAACTTGAGAAAAATTGAGCTTTTTTCCCAATAGTTTTAAAAATGACATGCTGGCTTAAGCTGCGTGCATCTACAATAGCTATATGCTTTTACAACTCTAATCAGAAAGTCATTATTGAGTACTGAACTTCTAAGAAAGGAGGTATTTCTTAAGGACTATCCACGATGGATAAGACTGTAAAGAATAAACTAATAATTTATTTGGTTTTTGCAATGAATATAATAAAAACCAGTTGCAATCATTTAAAAAATACCAGTTAGAAATCATTTTTTATTTAATGGCACTCTGCTGTGGCACGCAGCTATGCCCATCACACTAGCCATGGGCACTTCTGTTGATAAGTTAGAAATCTGATGTAACATGGGCACACACGTCACTTTTTTCTTTGCTATTTATATTTTGGTCCATGGAACCGAAACGGTCTGATTAATTTCAATTCAATTTAGTGAAATCCTGACTGCGTGCGCCTTTCCTTTTGGTTCTGTGGCTGTCAGTGCTGCTGCCTACAAGCTAGTGGCACAACACTCAAGCTAGGCTGCAGAGTTGTGAAAGCACAGAGCTCAGCACAAATGAGAAACAGAATTTCCATCCCTGTACTGGGATTCGTTCTGCTGTACACTGCTCCAAACATCAGTATTGGCCTATTCCATATAGCACAGGTAACCCCGTGCTGTGGTGTAGAACTTGTTAGTTTATACCTACTTGAAATGGTAGTTTTCTCTCAGCATTTCTGAGAACCTGCCCTATTAGAACACCTTAGTGAAGGCACCTGATGTGGCTGGTTACATCTGCAGAGCTCAGCTATCCGGTACTGCTGACCAAGAAATCACTATTGGGAAGTTACTGTAACTAACAATAACACAGGGGTTCATTTGTAAGGCTTTTCCTCTGTCGGTGGAGTCACAGAACAGGCTGCTGATGGCTGGTACCAGATCTGGACTTTGCAGCCCATGCTTTTCCATAACTCCGCAGAGCACGATTCATGTCTCCAGCCGACTGTGGAGACGCCCTCCCTGAGTGGCTGGGACAGCCATGCTGCAACTGCCTCACTAACGGAGGGACTGTGGGAGCTCATTCTGTTATGTGACTGCTGTGTGATGTAACAGATTGAACACGGCCTGTGCGCTGCATACAGGAATGGCTCCCGAGAGAAGGAACAAAAATTATGTTGTTAAATTACTACCAGACTGTCCAATGGCTATCAGGACTTCTGTGTTTTATCACAAAACAGCATATGCATCCCACATGCAAAACAATCTGTGAATGTCCAAAAGTCTTGCATTTGGTTTTTAAGTTTGTGGTTTTTTGGCTTTCCGTTTTGTCTGCCAAATTAATGAGACTAACCTGATGTATTAAATAATCATCAGTATCATACTGTATCAATTTACAAACCTGGTAAATGGGTATTACAGCTTAATAAATGTGTATGGCTATAACAGTAAGAATGTATATGGCATGTTGCCTCTTTGTAAAATTCCCATTTTCATTATAAGCCAGACTGATGAGTATTAGTTATATATAATTAATTGCTGGTAAGCAAGTGCTTTTGTAACCTTCATTTTTAAATGGTAAGGTGTTCCTTTTATTGATGTTGAACTGAAGCAGATTCTGTTTTCTCGCAGATTTAGAGATTTGGAGAAAAGATAGGATACTTTTATAGTCTCTAATTCTGCACAACAGGGAAACAACATTCCTTGACCTCAGGCTTGCAAACACTTACGGCACACTACATTTCCTGGAATGGCAGTAACCTCTTAATGCTCTGTCTTAGGGCAGAGTTTCCCAAACTATGTGTGCCCTTCTCCATGGAGAACAGGAAAAGTAAAAGGTGAGCAGAAGTATAGAGGTGGTATCTCCACGGTCTGTGATGAAATGAATGAGAGCAGCAGCTGGGAGAGCTGGCTGGAGCAATGGCAGGGATAAAGTAGCAGGGAGATGGCTTTGCTGGGCAGCTATTTATTCCCGTATGCCCCTGTTAAAGTGATTACCAACCACTGATTTCTTTTCTTTTCACTGAATTTAGATCAAAGTTAGCATAAGTTGTCTGTCGTGTGATTAAACATACCAGAAAAAAAGGGAATTAACTGAAGTGTGTGCATCCTTTTGTGCTGTTGCTGTGGTGTGGACGAAATACCATATCAAATGTGAGTACTAAGTATTCATTTTTACTTTCTCTGTTAACACATGATTATACCAGATGTGACTGTAGAATTATGAAAATAATGGCCTGCTTCTTGGGGAGGAGTAAAGAGAGAAGAGAAGGGGCAAATGACAGGGAATGCATTTTAGAGTTGAGAGGTCTGGTTTTACTGCGGCCAAACTGAGTTAGGGAATGCAGTAAATGAATGAGGCTGGGGCAGGGAGGCTGAAGAGTGTGAAGGCTTAGGTGAAGCTGTGCCAGCCACTGCATTGGTAAGCATGCTCATCATTTAAATGGCCAGCCACTTTCCAACCTATCTGGTGCACTAGTTAAGATGTCTTTTCAAGTAAAAAGGAAAAGATGCAGTAGCATCTAACAAGTTATCATTACGATTTCAAAGCAACCTAACAGTTAACTTATGCTCTAGAAGTCCCATGGTGACAGTTCTGAAATGGTTAAGTAATATTGAAAAGAGAGAGAGTTCAAATAAAGCAACTAAGACGATGCTTAAAGAAAACCAGTTATGACTTCTACAAGTTAAAAAAGAATAGCTAACACATTCTAACATAGCACTTGTGATGATGAATCAATCCAAAAGCAAAATCTGTAATAAAGCCATAAACTGCAGCTTTCATCTGAAAGTATTACACAGATGTCAGTAGGGAAACAATTGACCATGTAATGTCCCTGCAGGAGATTAATTTTGTAATAAGAGACAAGAATACTTTCATTTTAAAATTGCAATAGCCAACAACGTCATCTTTTCTCATCATTTCAAACAATATTCTCAACAAGGGATTACTCTTCCTTGTGGTCAGAACTTACAGGCAGATGTCTACCAGCCGATCCAGTTCAGGACAGCTGCATTCATACATTTCCTTGCAGCTGATATAGCTCTGGTTCATTAATTCTCCCAGCAGCTGGATTGCATTGTCAGGTGCTTCGCTGCATATCTTCTTAAATTCCAGCACTCTGGCAGCTTCGCTATACACATGCTTTGCACGCTGGTGTAACTTGAAGGTGGAAACTAAACAGAATGAAAATACGAAGCACCACAGTTATCAATTTTTACTAGGAAAGGAATAATGAAATATAAAAACACAGTAAAAGAATTATTTTTAGAATTAATATTTCATAATCGAACACTCTGTGCTGAAACTCTGCCAAAAGCTTCTGCCAAAACCTCACCCACATCTTTAAAAGCCCAAATAATGTGGTATTTAGATTTCATCAAAATATGATGTGTGTATTTTTCTAGTTTTATGACTTTATGCACTTATCAGAAAGAGTGTCATTTGAAAAATATGAGATTCAAACTATAGAGGAGTTACAAGAGCACTGGAGAGTGCCTGGTGCCCTGCGGGCTGCCTGAACCTGCTGCCCTGGGCACTGTGTGCAACTTCTCCAGCCCTAGACTGCATCAATTATTTAACAGTGCAGCCAGACCTTTCCCTTTCCCTTTCCCTTTCCCTTTCCCTTTCCCTTTCCCTTTCCCTTTCCCTTTCCCTTTCCCTTTCCCTTTTTTTACTGAGACTAATTGAAATGGCATTATTCATTCTTCCTGGTGCCTAGGTAAGGAAACCCTCTCTAATTTCCACAGTGCAGTCTCACCTCGACTGCAGATAATACTGTGTTAATGGTATGCTGAAAGAAGCAGGTGCTTTCAGTTTGATTTTGAGGGTTTATTTTTGGTATGTTACCAGTGTCCAGTGTCAGTGCTGCCTGTGTAGACATAAAAAGAGAGGTCCAAACAAGTCCCTCTTAGCACTGACCTAAGATCAAAGGCTGGTGCAAAGACTTCGGCTAACATTTTGTAATCATGCCATGAAAAATGGAGCAGTTCCTCTGGGATGGGTGGGAGGGAGCTCAAACCTGTGTGGCCATCGAGGCAGGGACCCCTGCCAAGCCTGGACAGTGGGGCGCAGTAAAGGGAATGTCTGTGGTTAAAAGCCCATCAAACTGCTGTGACTTAGAGGAGGGTTAGGCTGTTGTAGGTCATTATTTTTCCTCACTCAGTACCTTTCTGTTTATTTTAATACCATGGACTTGTAACTGCTATTGAAGAAGTATTACAGAAGCATGTATGACAACTGATGATAAAATTGCTTTACTTGAGCTTTTGGGGTTGTAAGTACTAGGTAAGTGAACGTAAGTCTTTACTTGGAACACCGGCTGTAGTATGTTTCATCACTGTAGCTCAAGCACCTCAGAGTATCCCTCAGTTTGGTTCTACATGTCAGTTCTCGTCCAGAACAAAGACCCTTTCCTGCTATTGGTTTCTGGTGCCTCTCACTGTTTAAGATGGCTGATGAAACACTCCAGCAGAGGAAAAAGGGCAAACAGAGACAAACAAGCCCTAGATTTGGAACTTGCCTTCTGACCTGGACACATGCAGTTCCTGTTGGGCTGTTCTGTGGAGACAGTCATTCCGGAACCACTTCAGTGATTGCAGCAATCAACATTTGCAATTGTACACTCAAGTCTTCCTTGATAGACTGAAAATAATATTCTGTCCAGTGTGAAGACTTTCATATGTGCTCTCCAGATTGCATCCCTTACTAAAACTTAACAGTGTCTGTATAACATCTTTTTATCTTTCCAGAGTAAGTGTAATTCACAACTGTAAATGCTGAAAATACAGTGCTGAGAGGGACATAAATAGTCTAAAATGATGGAGAAATATTGGACACAGGAGTTTTCTGCTACTGGTCATAATGCTTCTAGTGCTATGTATTTTGTAACTCAATACAGCCTGCTACTGAGAAACGCTCTGATGCTGCCTTTTGAGCAGGCCTCCAACTGCATTTCTCAGCATGAACAGAATGGAACAAAAACGACAAAATTGGGTGCCCCAGGAAACGTCTTCTTGTGAGTATCACAGGGGAAAGGTGTGTTCTCTTTTCCTGCTCAGAGGTGTGTTTCGCCCCACTGTGCTTTGTTACTGCTGGAGTTACTCGCGCTGTGTTCTGTGGGGCATGCCTTGGTGTTTGCTCTGTTAGAGAAAGGCTGCTTGGCATTTTTTAAGGATGGTGTCTCTTTAAATATGCTTTTCTTATAAGCCATTGTTTTAGAGCAAGGAGATTTCTAAATGTGCATTCATTTAGGGAATATCTAAAGTTGCGTGAGAGATTGCCATAGCTCACACTCTCTTGTAAATCACCATTGAACAGTAGTAACCCAAAGAATGAACTGAAAACGTGTCTGTTTTCAATTGTAAGGCAAGAGACTTGCCAAAAGCTGTGATTGATTCCGAGACCACCCTTTGGTAGAGCAATGTTCTACTGGCCAGATTACCTTTAAAATCTCTGCGGCTGTGTTGTGCTGGTCATGTTACGAATTGGAGCTGCAGTGGGCACCGTGTGCTGGCGGTGTGCCGGAGGTCTGAGCTGCGTCCTGGGCGAGGGGGAGACTCAGTGGGTGTAGGGGAGAAGTTGCTGCCTCGACACTGGCTTTCTCTCAGTGCCAGCGCAATCCTGGCAAGCGGTTCTCAAATGAGAAAGAGTGGCTGTGTGCTATTTTCAGACTTGTCCTTTGTGGAGATTTACAGAATTAGTATTGGGTAAAGTCTGCTATCGTTATGTTAGCTGATGGTTGTTTACAGACAGCGTTTTATTTCAGAAAACAATGTTTGTGTTTGGAACAGGTTTAGTATAGTTTGCTTTTCTCTCTGGCAGAATACTTGCTGTTCAGGTAGAACTTTCTTCAGGACAGCAAACACCTCTGTTCTCTGCAAGTCCTATTCTAAAGCAATGAAACAATTCGCATATTTTCAGCTATCAACACCAAATGCTTCTGGTAATAGAGAAACTCTGGATCTCTTCTGTTTGGATGGACAGTCCAACAAACCATCTCCATATAATAAAAGATAGCACAACACACATTATTTCCAGAAATTACATCTATATTTGAATCTTCTTGCTTGCATCACTGCCTGTACGTCAGACCCACCTAAGCGAATTGATAGGCCATGCCAAGGAGCTGTGGAACCCATGATTTTAGAAGGGTGCGGGAGCTGATCAGAATCTGTGTGCTTCATGGGAAAAGTACCACATCTTTTACAATTAAAATAAATCTCCTAAGTCACATTTTGTCACGGTTAAAAGAAAACTTAAGTATGCAAAAATGATTAGTTTATATCTGAGCTAGGCCTGCAGGGCCTATGCAGAAGAGAAACTGAAGCCCTAGAAGTAAAGCATGCAGTGTTACGCAGGACTGGCTTATAAGATCTTGTCTTCTTGGGCTCAAAGGACAGCCAAAAAGCAGGATTTAGGGAACCAGTGCCAGATTCTTAAAAGCATTTGGGTCCTTAAATCTATTATTGTTTATGGAAATCAGGTACTTAACCTAACTAAAAATATACATACATTTTCCTAATACAGAAAAGTATAATGTCCTGGTTTCTCCACTTAATTTCCAAATGAGGGGTGCAGACATCCTCAGCTCACTCTCCTAACAGTGGAAGGGCAGCCTGCAGAAATGTTTGTCCCACCTGAGGCCTGACTTGCCCTCTGATACCCATTTCTCCTGTGAATGGAGAGGAATGTAAAATCCCTGCTGCAGTGACATTATGCCACGCTGGCATGAGAGCAATTGTCCAGCACATGTCTAGAGTAATGCTTCTCCCATAAAAGGATCTCTGCAGTATCCAGTTCTCATGTTTTATTTGTTTAAAATGATGTAGCACCATTTGCACTGATGGAGATTTGTATCAGCGAGGGATCCAGCCTCTGACTAGAAACAGGCTGTCAAAAGCTGTTTGTTGAAAATCACCATGTATTTTCTCTCTGCTGCTTTCTGTGTTGCTCACTGCCATGCAACAGAGAGCTGTTTGATTTTAGACCTAGGCATGCTGGCACAATCAGAATCTTGGGGTCCTTTTTGTCTCTTTCAGAAGAGACAATATAGAGATTGATTTATTTTGTACGATATCAGCTGCACACCTAAAAAACATTTCTTGTGGACTGAAGTGAAGGTGAGCTATGTTGTTTATGGATTGGAACACATGTAGCTAAGGGAACATAAACACAAGAAGTCAAAATAAGCCCAATTGTAAAGTTTTTAGCACACTTCACCTGCAGTCACTGTCACTAACCCACCTTCAGGTCATTGCTCCACTAATTGCATTTCTACAAAAAAAAGCAGACATGGTCCTCAAGGAATCTCATCCACTGTTAACTGCTTTGTGTTACCACTCCACTTCTGTTTTTTAGAATGTCAGAGCTCTTGCTGACCCTCTGTGTACTCCGTGCGCCTCCGCTTGCTCCTCTACAGAGGACCTATGAGCAGCTAGATGCAGTTCCCTTACAGCCACTAAATGCCCTTGAAGGAAGCAGTGACATTTTCCAGTGCAATAATGTTTCACACTGCAGGGAGAACCTTGACATTTGTTAAGAGACAACTGACTAATGTTAATGGAAGTTAGTCCAAAATCCATATACAGTCTCTTAAACAAAAATCCTGCGCTATTTGTCCCAAGCAAATGTTAGTTAAATGTAAGAGAAAACTTTACTGTGCATTTGCAACTGTACGGTCATATTTTTTGTTTTAACTTAATGAAAACTGTGTAAACCTGTACTCTCCACTTAAATGGATTTTTTTTTTCTTTATAATTAAACACTGTGGCTTCCCAGCAACTCACATTATTTGCTGTAACTTCAACTTCAGCAGATTCCTTTCTTTAGGGGCTTCCTGTACAATTCTGTCTGACCTTTAGCAAAAGACCAGCCTCTTCAGGCTGTGTATTTTTTTCTAGCTGCTTTGGCAGCTTCTTACGATCTGCTTCACTGTAGATTAATGAGCTACACATGGCTGATGGAACTGTTAGAAATTTACAACGGGAAAAATTCACCAATACAAAATCATGTAGGGGACAGTTTCTACCAGCGTTACTCACATGGAACAGTACCTTTCTCTGTTAGGCATCCTGCTGATTGAACATGAAGAGGGTGAACGTTTCTGGCTCATAATGTACATAAGAAAATGCTGCCAGATGGCTTTAATTTGAGCCAGATTGTGAACCCCCTCCTCAAAGTGGGGAACAGTTATTCTGCTGGGACTGCTCAAATAACTGTTTGTAATCTGGCTCTCTGAAAATAAACCAAAGGACCAGTCATTGCTGGATTCAGTGACCCATTTAGCAGACACCTGCTCTAAGAGAACAGTAACTACCAGCTGAAAGTAATTCTCCAGGGAAATGCGAGCCTTAGCAAAACTGTTGCAATTAACCTAGACCATTCATGCCTATGCGTAACCTATGGCCCACCCAAAATGTCTGCTTCTACCTGTATGGGATCTGCCAGGAGTGGCCCATTGCTTGGGGGCTCATCCCAAGCAATCTGTGTCTTTCTGGAAGGAGAATGTTATGTGCTCAATTTCCTCCATGACGTGGATCAGGATGAAGCTGTCACCCCAACCCCCAAGCTGGGAAGCGCTCTGAGGTCACCAACGCGGAGATAAATTCTGCTCTTGTAAGACAAGGGCACTCCACTGATGCACAGGCACAGCTTTACATATTGCTGAGCAGCACATCTGTGTCCACCTTCACTTGAAGTCGTGTGTTATTTTCTGCACAAAGAGAGTAAAAATTGTTCTTGCACTGAGATCACCATTAATACAGATGACTTGGCAGTGGGAATGAAATGCTATTCAAACACCACTCGTTGCAACTACACTAAGGTTTAAGATTCACTGTCTTCCCAGGGGACAAACAAGAGGGCAGTTACACAGCCAAATCTTGATGGTAAACAGATACCTGTTATTCTGATGATGATTTCATTCCCAGATCTAAATATCAAAATTAGATTATAATTTTATATGTGAAAAGGAAAAAAATGTTTTAAAAATAACTGATCTAAGAAGGAAAAAACATCTTATAGTTAAAGGAATACATTATTTTACAAGCAAGTATCCTTTTGTGGTGAGGCTTATAAATACTTCACGTCCCACAATAACCACACACTAAATGTTCTGTGAAGCCTTCAACTCCAAGACAAAATTATGGTATAGCGTATCTTCAAATGTAAGAAATATTATTTGTTCTAGAGATGTTCAGAAGCCGCAAGTGCAATCCATGTGTAAACATTTGGAAGGGGGATTTAAACTCAGGATTGTGAGTTGGCCGAGGAACAGCTGCATGAGGCTTTATAGAGACTATGCAGCACCTGTACCTCTCCAAACCTGGGGAACAAGCGAGCTGCACAGTGAGACCCTGCAGGAGTCCTTGAGTACCTTCCTATAAAAGAGATTAGAAGTTGTGTATTCAGCCACAGCTTGAGACTTGCCCAAAGCCTGCCCATATAGTTTTTCTTTGGGATCTGGAGTTCTTCTTTGGTCAGCCTAACATATGTACGGAAGTTTGGGCAAGCACACAGTGTCATCACTGGAGGAGCAGATGAAGGAAAGCTGACTTCAGGCTAAAGTAACAGATGTAGCTCTTTCATATCCTTAAACATGAGATACAGGGTCTGTACAAAACATTAACTCTGGACTTTGAATAATACAAACGAATTGACTCAGTCACAGAGAAAACTCAGAATCCAGTAAATGATTTACCTGGTGTTTCTTATGCAGGTATTCTACATTTAACATTGAAATCCTGTAACAGGAAAGCTAGGGCAACCTTTACAAAGGAAGAAAGGTACCTTTAACTGCTAGGGCTCTTTGTTCACGTTGAGCAAAAGTTCAATGATATTTAGAAATACTCTGCAGAAATGACATACTGGACTGGTAGGTTTTCTCACATGAAGAAGTGAGGCTTTGTTATTAAAGAACAGTCGGAAAGTAGGGGGGAGATAAGAAAAATATTTTTGTCAAACACCCTCTGGTTTTCCAAAGCCAACATAAAATGCAATTTGTCCAGTGTGTTAACAAAACACACAACAGTGGATTTAGATTATTTCTTTGTCTGTCTCGTTTCTTTATTGTGTATAGTTTTACAGAAATCTCTTATTTAATTTTATATTGTACATGCAAAGAGACTTGCAGCATAACCCATTGTAATTGGCCTTATCAAATGAAATCATGGTCATACAGATTCCATTCAGCAAACATCTGCAAATACTATTCAGAGCCCCAGTATAACATTTCCTTCAGTTTCTTCTGTAGCTTTTGTGTTTCAACTTTTTATCCAGACCTTTTTTTCTGAAGGGGTGTGGAAAAACACAATCTGTAAAAAACAATTCAGTTCAACAGAACTGTAGAACTGTGTTTTGTAAACCAGGGGTAGGGATTACAAACCTCTCTGTGAGTTTTGTACACCTTCATGAAGGGGAGAGATAGGGCACAGCACAACACGCTCAGAACTCTGTAGTTTCCCATGAAAACGTTGCTGAGTGCACACACAGCTCAGTCTGTTCTTGTATGTACAGCACAGAGTTAACAGAGCTCTTCCTATGAAGGTAATGAGCTGGGTTAAGACACCATATTCCATGCCGTACCCCTCTGGCAATGTAATTAGACACTAAGATAATTTTATGCTCTCTGATATCACTGGCTTGCAAAAAAGGTTATAGGTTCAGGACCTGGTTCCTGGTCAATGTATAACATTTACAGTTGTTCCAGATGTGCATATTTTTTAAATATATGCATCAGTATGTATATACATGTTACTGATATACATGCAAACAAATATATACCTCCCTGAAACCAGTCTTGGCAAGGATATAATTTGGCTGTGGAAAACAGTAGAGGCATTAAAGCCACAGAGAAAACAAAAAAGTCTGGGTTATTTAAAATTCATAAAGCAAGAACCTAATCTAAATTGGAAATGACTATGAATGCAAATTAACGATTTCATAAATGCTCTATTATTAGGTACTATTAGCAACCCTACTATATACATCTAAGACAGTTCTTTCTTTTAGAAGTCATTAGTGCCAATAATCAAAACTATATATAATAATATATAATCATATGCAAGAATATTTGGGAAATACTTTACATAGTAAATTGTTTACCTGCACCAACATTTTTATATCTAGATCTGGATAGGTAGATATGTATATACAGAAACAGGAACTTCTTTCTCAGGAAAGAGTGACCTAGGAGACTTGCATCCTCATGTAGGGTTTATGAAGTGATAATGTATTTGTCCATTCAAAAATAGAAACAAGTCTCCACCTATGCTAGCCCTGAACACCAGTTCAGAGAGAGCAAACAGGACTTATTTGATTGATGCTGTAACCAGCCAAAATGTCTGGTTTTGTTAGAGATTTGGCTTAAAAAGGAAGCCTAACTTAAGACTTTTCTCTTGAATCTATCTGGAGGTGACTCTAAACTAGTACAGACTAATCTAAAATCTAATCTGCTACTTCTTCCACTGTGTACCCATTCTACTATTTAGATTCTCACGATTCTGGAGTATTCTGGCGAGACTTGCACACCACTTATTAATAAAGAGCAATTTTAGATAACACAAACACTGTAAAGCAAAGAACAGTATTTCATATATGCTTACCATTCTGCGTGTTTTGACTCAGGATCTGAGAGCGGAGCTCCTCCAGGCTAATTCCCAGGCATTTACAAATTTCCTCTGTGCTGTACGGCTCCGGATGCAATACCTCCTCGACAATGGTCAGCATTTCCTCCAGGCTAACTCCTAGGCTGGCCTGCACATCTTGGAGTCTCAGCATTTTTTTCCAGTCCAAACTTTTTGACTTTGAGAGAAGCTGAAATTTAAAAAATAAAACATGTTGTGCTTCCCAGGTTAAAACTAAATTGTCCATCAGCAGCTTTAAGACCCAAGTGCTCTTTCAACTTATTAATTGGGAATTATCCATGGCCACTTTCTATCCTTGCACAGTAGATATTTATGAAAGGTCTGTGAGTGAGACATTGTATGATATCAAATCAGCGATTCCTCCTTTTCTATGGATGTCATTACTTCAAACAATTTTTAAAATTTCAAAGCCACATTCAGACTATTGCTTGTACAAATGCTACAGTATTGTAACACTGCAGGTCCCCAAGGAGTCTGTTTCTACACTGTTATAATTTGTTCTAGCATTGAAGACTAAGATGCTTCTATAGTTGAACTTGAGGAAGACACTACAAACTGTTCTCATAATAGCCCTAAAAATATAAAAGATATATTTGCAGTAGAGAATGAACAATAGCTTTCCCATACTGCAGCGTTCAACGTAAACTTAAATAAGTCCATTTTTTAAACATAAAAGTGAAAGTTTTGAGCCCTATAAGAAGGTTATGATGTGTTAGTTAGAATCTGTTCCATTCCTATACGATTTCCATTGCGCTAACTAGTATAACTAGTGCTATATGTGCTAACTACACTAGTAAGTGTACCTAGCCATAGGTATACTTGTTTTTTCCACTCCAGACAAGTAGGTCATGCGTAATGTATCTTTCTGACTTCTTGGCAGTTGAAGGCAGTTACTTTAATGCACCAGAATCCTAAAAGGAAATACGTCAAAGAGGTTTTTCTCTAGAAAGTTGCGGCATGCGATGATGTTCCCCTGTGTCTAATGAAAAAACTTGAGCAAAACAACTCATATTTTCATGAGGTGCAATGTTCTTAACATTATTAATGATAGAAACACGTTAAGTGGTCGCTGTGGGAGCCCAACACCCTCGTTTTAACAGATCAGTACTGAGATAGATTAGCAGAAAAGTGCCAATATCATTTGACTGCATTCACTGCCTCTAATCCTTCATCATTTTAATTGAGATTTAGGCTTCTATGTGTACCAGATCAGGCTGAATGTTTGCAGAGAGTTTAAAGCATTGCAGCAAAATCAGAGAATGGAATCCTTTTCCCACTCAAATCCATGTTGAAACTTCTCATCAGCAAAGCCCAAACTTCACCCAGTGTGTCTTGTTATTCATTTCAATAAACAGTGGGTTTGAGTAAGATTGGTTTGAAAGCATTTAGGTCTCAGTCCAGCAAAGCAATTTAGCACATGTGTAACTTCCTGTATTCACATACGTGCCTGAAAAGTATCTACATTGCTTTGTCTGAAGTTGGAACACGAGGTTGTTGTTTAAGCAAATCTATTGCCCAGCTTTCTGCTGTAGATTCTCACCCTCTGCTCTCCTCCAGCAGTACCGTTGCAGGAACTTTTCCAGTTTTGCTTTATTATGGTACGTAAAAGTTAACTACTTTTGGTGCCATCTAGTGACTTGCTAAGATTTATGTGAAACTTAATAGGGCAGGACAAAATCCAATCAAAATCCTAATCATCTGACTGTGACGCCATTTAAAACAGTTTTGTGTTCAGTGGTAGTGAAAGAGCAGCAGCAGTGTGTAGTGACTAATGCGGAAATCAAGGTGAGACAATTTTCTTGTGAGAGACTGATTTAGTTATTTCTGGCCTATTTTTTTTATAGAGCTTCTAGAACTCTATAGCCTCAACTTAACGGTATGTTACCTTACTTATGGCTCAGTTACAATAACAATTATTGCTTCAGTTATTTTATCTAAATATTCGTTACCTCCTGTGTTGGTGTGTGTTTATGATATGAATGTAAAAACTTCTTCCCTAATAATTGTAATCCTAATGTTCAGCAGCCCCTGGACTTTATTATCAGAAGTTATACAGAAATAAGAATTTAGAAAAAAATAATATAATGTTCTACAAGGCAACAAAAACGTTTCTACTTGTAAAACACATAATCCAGTTAGAGTATTTGTCACAGGTTCTGTAGCATCTACTGTCATTTCTGTTCTTCAGTGGAGATGCTGCAGTTTAGAAAAGCAAACTGCACTGAGTTTTACAGGTAAAATGTTCCAGATGGAAACTGATCCCTTCAGCTCTGTGAGCAGGCCTTGCTGGGAAAAGTTTCATGTTGCTTATAATAAAGTTTCAACTATAACAGCATTGGAAAAAACGTTATGAGCAAATAAATGTTTTTGTTTTGTTTTTAACAAATATCTATCTGCAGCAGCTCAAATTGTAATGGATGCAGAACAGAGATGGGAACAATCCCATCTATTTTATGTACAAAAGTAAACCCGGTACTGATCCCAGAATTGGATATTTTCTTGCTGATCTCTGACTAGATGAATTAAAGATGTGGACAGCATCCAGCTGGCTCTTAACTGTCAGGATATAGCATCTGTAGTCATCATTGTCTTTTATTGTTCAACACAGGCACACTGGAGCACTGTACTAAGAGAATGATGGGACAAATACAAATAGAAGAAAGCCTGACTAGAGTAAGTATAGGAATGCTTCGCCCTTCTATAGCAACATCCCTTTCTTATACTTTACATTTCTGTAATACCACCTGAGTGTTTTTCCACATTTAGCAAACATCAGCTCAATAAGTACATGGCATCCCAGTTGCAGAAATTCTTGGCTCCACTCTAGCTGAAACTGAAGTGAACCACACACTGTAAAGTATGGGGATTGCAGAGCATGCATTAATGCTCAGTCATCCTGCAGTGTGCACTGCACAAGTGCTCTGATACATAAAGCACAGTTAATTTCCTGTAGAATTGAGTGTTCTGAGGAACATAATTGACTTTAAACATACTGTTTAATGGTGCACAGGAAAGCGATGAGAGACAAAAGCAAAGGCAGAAGAAGAAGAAGCTCCCCAGAACAAATGAAGCAAGCAAATGAATGACTGCCTAGAAGGGAAGGGTGCAGAATCTGAGAAGGACAGGTTAGGATGCTCAGGAGCTTACTGTAAGACAGATTGATATCAAAATATTCTGCACCAGTGCCAGTTGAAATACATGGTGTTGGCATCTTTACTTACAGAGAGCTTTCTGCAAACAAGTAAGCAATATTAGAATGACCTAAAGTGGAAGAAGAAAAAAAAAAAGCCCATCCTAGAAAAACCCAATGAGAATTTCTTGTAAAGCAAAAGACCTGTGAAGTCCAGAATGTTATTTCATATTTCCATTAGCTTAATGGTGCATAAATGACTTCCCTGCTTCCACTTACATGCCTGCCCTCCTTCACCCCACTGTGACCTCTTCCTAAAGACAGTCTTTTCCTGACTCAAAATATTTTTGTAGTGTGTGCAACTTTCCATCTGGGTAGCATATGTTTTAAAATAGACAGGTGTATGTTGTTAGTCTACTTAAAGTCATGGATCTGCTAAAGGTTCCCATTTAAAGACTGCATCATAGCTAACAGTAGTGTAAAAAAATTAAAATTGTTCATTGCCATCATTTTAATAAAGAGGCTCAATAATTTAAAGCAATTTAGAAAACTGTGATTCCATTTGCAAAAAAAGGCATATAGAACAATACCTTAAAAGGTCTTCCAAGGCATTTACAGTTACAGTTTGCCTTTCAAAACATACCATCTCCAAAGGCTCCTTGTGCCTTATGCATAATAATTTCCAAAATAAACTCTTCCTAAAAGATGTAGTCAATCAATTATCCTGAATTTGATGTTTATCAGTTATGCACGATCTAGCACACGGTGAGGTCTTTACCTTCATTTTTCTAAAGGCATAGGAGTCTTTTTATTAACTTCATTGACAACTTAAAATGTGCTCATTGGTGCTATTATTTTTACCATATCTAATATACACCTAAAGTGTAGCTGTTTTTCATACTTGAGTTGAAATCCCATTTTAAAAGCCACCTGTTTTACTTCCCTCCTGTAAAAATATCCCAACTTTCATATTTTACATTACATTTTGTCAGTATCTTTTAAGGTATTCAGCAGGTTTTTTTTTCATTATTTAACATTAACTATGGCATTTTCTTTCACAGAACCATTCTGCCAACAGGTGCTTAAAGTACCTGTTTGTTTAGATTGAGTGCAAGAGTCTAACCTATATTTTGGCCAACTGGTTTGTGACAAGGAGTTCCACACTGTACTTTTTAAAACTTTCATCTACGCTATGTGACCCAAATTTGTTTCTTTAACACAGCACTCCATGTGGGCTATTACTGCAGTGAATCTTTATGCTTAGTCCTCATTTAACTTAATAAAAAATCCACTGTATTTTTATAACAGACTCGAATCAAACCCTACATCCTCATATTCCCACATGTATGATCTACAGAATCCACAATTAAAGCAGAACTTAGATTTGTCATGCTCAGATTCCATATATTTTAGAGATAATTGCCAACTGTAAACAGGCAGTATAACTTAAATTCTGGGTTTTACACTAACATGCATGCTGCTATTCAGCATTTCCAGTATTACTTCCAGGCCTCCAACTAGTAGCTTTGATGTCTTCTAAATCCTCGAAAATACACATCTATTGCCATATATACATGTAAACATGTGACCACACTGGTTGCTTTCCATTATTTGTCATTATTCAGCTTTAATTAGAAACAGTCTATCTCATTAACTCAGAGCATTTTTTGCTGAAAAATAGGCATATTTCCTCCATTCAAATATAACACAAAATAAATTAAATAGAATTAAAATCACATAATCTTCTATATAAGGGCATAGTCCTTGCACTTCCATTAAACTCGGCAGGAATTGTTTCTGCAGAGATGGAAGTGTCTGGTGCTGGAAAGAAAAATGCTCCTTAACATAGCATCTAGCCAGGTGTTAAGTAAAGATATGATTGGTCAGAAGTGGAGAAAGGCACATATTTAGATGAAGGTTTCATTAGAGTTTGACATAAGCCATACGTTACCTTTGTAGCCAGACGACACTCCATTACCCTAATATTGTAATGAGAAGTTGCTGCTTTATTCATTTCAACACAACTGTTAGCAATAACAAACGCTGCTCCGCTTGGAAGTCTAACATCAGTTGCCCTCAGAGGACTGAACTCTATCAACTTGGCCTATCGAAAGAAAAATGACTGGTTAGTTTTAATTTACTACTAGCTAGCAGTGCACTTAGTTCTATAAATCAAATACAAATTTGCATGTTTTTTCTCTTGGAAATCCAGGGACACTTAATGAAGGAAACTGACATGAAACAGCAAGAAAAGAGATCTAACCTCATTGGCTGAGTTGCACATACATTTCAACCCCTTCCCTTGTAGTTGGATTTTAGAATGTTTCCCTTAAGTCTTTGGGTTTCTTCAGCATTTCACAGAACCCCACCCAACCTATTTTTCTTGCCTGTTTAAGACAACAGTTTTCCTTTGATCTACAGAAAAGTACCAGACCTGGCTGAAGCTAATGTGTGTGCTACTAGAATCAAGCAGCTTCACATTCCCTTCCCTCCACCAATATCTGTCTCCCCCTTATTTTTCTATTTTTCCACTATGTCAAGAAGATTTAATTCACTGAGGTACAGCATATTACCAAAATCGTAGGGTTGACTGCAGATGGTGATCGTGTTACATACCAACAATCAGAGAAACGAAATAAAACTATTTAAAAAGTAGTTACTATCTTCTTTCTTCTGATATAAGAGACTGTCTTGCCTCACAGATGCTTTACATAGGCCGTGCAAGATGTTCCCAACATTTTGTGACCTTTTCATGGAATAAGCTAGGCATCCATTAATTAAATAATTCAGGATGTAATGTAATCAAGAGATTAAATTCACATCTGGTTTCTCATTAGGACAAGTTGTAAATCATGTGCCCTGCTTTCGCTACTTAGTATAGACTGTAACTCTGCAAGCAAGGATGCCTTTACTGGTTTTGGCATTTTTCACCCCCAGAGAGTTCCTTGAGCAGCTAGAGTGCTGAATAAACAATGACAAATCTGCTTGTACATTATGTACAGCATGTGTGTTACTCCCTGCCATTGAGATTCTGGACCACGTCACAAAATTACTATCAAGACAGACAAGCTTGCTTACATTTCAGTATACCCTCTAAGAGCTACAACGTTCAGAATGTACCTCTGAGCTGGTCCAGTCTCCTGTTTTTGACAGCAGCCTTGAATTGATATTTAGAAGGAATATGAAAATAAGACATACATAAAGCAACCTTTTTTTTCTTTTTCTTCTGTTTTGCGATGTATTTTTCCAGCTTCCCATAAGGAAAGGTTATGGCAGTTCTACTGGAAGATTCATCACATTTTGTTTAATAGAAACACGTAGGCCAATGTTTTATTAGCACCCAAGAAGGTCCTTTTTGAACCCTTTTTAAACTTTTGTCTTCCAGAATGTATGGTATTTCTCAATTTAACAATGAATGCTTTGAAAAAACAACTTCCTTGTTTGTTTTTGAACAAGCTGCTTGTTAATGTTATTGTGTTTCTATTAGTTCTTTGGTTACGAAAAACAATGCATTCTCAATTTACCTTCTCTTGTCCATTCACTATTTTACATTGGCTTCAAAATACCGCCCTCCAAGACACTGTTTTTCCAAGGTGGCGTTTTAAATTTTTCAGCCAATGTTCCAACTTGTCTAGCTCTAGTGTAACTTCTTTGAAATGGGTGGCCAGAACTGCATTCATCTGCAATTGCACTGAAGCAAAGATGTTTTCTGCTTGGTTCACAATTTCTCTTTTAATCTTTCCTTTGTTTTATTGACCACCACCAACATACATCAGGAAAATCCCTCTTACACGATCCTCTGTGTGTATGCCAGCAAAATATGCAACTTCCTTCACTTTACGAGGAGCAGTATGAGGTGTGAAGGAAAGGTGTAGCATAGGCAAGGGTAATGTGAAATTGAAAGGAAATATGTCATGATGAATTACATGAAAAATAGCTTGTTTTCTGTGTAAACTCATTCAAGATACAGCATTAGGGCACAAAATCTGTACAGATAATAAAATTACTTTAATTTATAAGCAAAGTAAAGGTCTCCTATGAAAAGCTACATTAATTTCAGTAAATGTATTTTGACACATTTTAGTTTTCAACACTCCTGTGTGTCTTGCAACCGTGGATGAACACCACTGTAAATTCAACTGCAAGCACTCGTGCATAACTTGGCAGGTCCTGCATGTGGTGGCTAGTCCACCTTCTGTCACCGCGGTTAAGACAGCTGAATACCTTCTATGACACAATTCAGCCAATTCTGGAATTAGCAGAACTGGGGAAAAAATCTCCATTGTCTTTCTAACTTGACCTGGCAAAACTTCTTAGAAATGTTCGGTTACAAAAAGTTTCAAGAAAGCATTTTTGTAATAATTATCCCATTTGCACTGAATACAAGGCATACCGACTATTCAGATTTCATTATATGGGAAGTCTTCTAAGTTCAGTGATCAATTAGCTGAATAGTGTGGAACCTGGACCTCATGCATCTTTCCCCACATCTTTCCTCCTTCTCTCCATTTCTATTTTTTACCATCTTAGTCCTTCAAACTGTCATACTCAACTGTACAAAAGATTATACATATCATTCCTATTTCATCTGCAGTGGTGCTTATCCTGCTTGCCAAGGTATTCCAGTTTCTTGTCATTCTGCCAGGTACACATGAAGACATTGCTGTTTACATTAATTAATGTTAAACTGTTGTCTTAGATTACAAAGATTCACATACAGTTCCTTCTTCTGCCAGAAAAGAGATTGACTGGTCCATTCCTCCACCTTCTGTGCCAATGTAACGTTCACTCTTGGTGCAAATTTCTGCAAGTTCCACCTGAAAAAAAACCATTAAGTGTGAAGCTTCAGCCAACATTAATGATGATACTTTTGCACTGCTTGCATATGAACCAGAAAGTGAAGGAGATAATGACAGCTCTGAGACCATTTTCACACACTGAGTAGTAGAAGCTGGTATGAACCAGGTTGCCACATGGCCTCTTTTTCCTTTTATTCTAAAGAAGAGAATCAACTATGCAGCCTCCACTGGGCCCACCACAGCCAGCTTTTCAGAGTAACTTTATTTAGATTCTTAACACTAGTAGCTGTCCTCACCCACCTTCCTCATTCACCTCACACTCCTCCACCCCAATAACTAATATTCTGTTGATTTATTAGTTGAATCCATATGTGCACTTATCTTGTTAGCTTACAGAATTATGGCAAATTACACTGTTTTAATGCACCGACTCAATAATCAGAAGTTATGGGTTGAAGCTAACTCAGAAACCCTTTCTCACTGTAAATACTCTAATCAGTGATGCTTGTCATTTCTCTTTGAGATACTGTACTCCTCTTACATTGTTTATCTGACATAATTTGTAAGTGTATGTGATTCACATTCTTTTGTGACGTTTTAGGCATATCTGTGCATTGTGATACCTGCAGGTCAGAGGATACTATGGGAGTGTGGAATATCACTATCGTAACTGTCAAAAGTAATAATTTACAGGAAAGCTTTCAGCCATCAGGCCAAGTCAAAACAGAACACCAGAGAAGCCGTGGAGAATAGCTGAAGAACACAGACTTTTTCAGAATGAAGAAAGTCAAAGGAAAGCACACATCCCCATACCATGACCCGTACCAGTTTGTTTTCTAAGTGCAAGGTAACCACAGGAAAGATGAAAAAAGAACTTTGAAATAAAGTTGCTGTCTGTTTCTCAGTCTGGTGGCAAAGTCAGATTCAGATTCCTCACTCCAGATGAAGCATCACACGACTTAAACAAGCTAACCAGCAAGGCAGGGACATTAGCCAGTACAGAACTGTAAAAGACAGCAGACAGAGGCAGTAAATCAGCATGCTAAGAGTGAGATACGTGCAGTGTGTCTTCCTGCTGGCTCACTTAATTTCTGTAATGGCACCACAGACGAAGTTGTAAATGTGGTGCTTAGATCAGTGTAATCAGGCTGAGCTGCTTGCAAATGCAGTAACAACCATTTTACTCAGATCACAATGCAGTTACGGTCAACAAACCTCAAAGCTGATAAGCAAAAGTTATCAAAAGAACATTTACAAATTACTCCAAAACTGTGCAGACTACATCTCTCTGAATCAAACATCAAGGGGGTTTTGAGTCATCATCAGGGACTCATGCTGGTGTTTCTGTTTAAGCAGATCCCCTTATACAGGTGAAAAGACCAATACGTTCTCCTCATATGGATGTTGTACAGGGTAAAGGACCACTCACAAGAGCAAGAGCACCAATGACAGAACGTGGGAAGTACAAGCAGCAAAAATGCTCTTCTTTTCTGTGCTGCCTTTCCTTTGTGTATTTTTTCAATGAACTGAAGTACAGATAATACTTTTTTTCCTAACATACAAAAACATTACTCATTTTAATTTTTTACTTTTTAGTGAAAATAATTTCTCTGTGCCTTTTACTGAAGATCAGGTTAATCGGCATTTGTTTTTCCTCTCCTGTCCCACATCCATAGCAAGAAGTTCCATTTCCAGTTTGAACCTTGGACCTCTTCATCCACTCAGCATTTGTCCCTGCTTCACTACAAGTTGGAAATAATTCTGCAATGGTAATGCATGTGATGCTGCTTTTTTTCTCCACTTCATGCGAAAATTCTCAGCAAGGTTCTTCAGAAAGGAAGAATAAACCTTTACACAAAGCAGTCTCTGGATGAATTCCTTCCTACATGTGAAGGAGTGCCTATTTACAAGCATCTGTTGCTGGGACATGGAAATGCAGGCATACTTCAGACAGTTCTGTAGAACCTGTCTCTGAGAACAGAGCATTACCACGTCCTTGACTTTTGCAGCAACTGGCAGGAGACATCAAACTGGAGTTGATGAATATTATTCACTGGCAGCAACAGAAACTTCTCCACAGTGATCATACCAGATACTGGTGATGTACAATTAAATAGGAGGTGTGGCTTTGCAAACCTGGCCTGAAGCACATCTCCTAAGCACTGTCACTGCATATTCCACTCTTGGACACAGCTGGTTTTGCAGAAGTCAGAAGTGGCGCATTTCAGCCTTCACTTAGCCTGGCTGCGTGTCCTCTTCATATACAAATCCAAATTGCAACCACTTGATTGCTCAAATCATTTAGACTTTCTGAGCCTGGGTTTATTAAATAAATATCAGGAAAAGTCTCACAGAAGAGGAATGTTAACAGTGAGGACAGTGCCACTCTCCTGTCCCTTTACATGGCCTGGTGAGCTGTGCCTGGTTAAGCACTGGGCCTTGCTCCATCCCAGCTCACCAGCCATCCAGCTGCCTATGCTGGGCTAGCAGTGCTCTTTGAGCTTGAGCAACTTTTGTTTTGAAACTCAGCAAGGATTGGCAGGACCACCAAGTAGTAACTGGCAAGGGTTGAGAAGAACCCTTTCCACAAGACAGCCCAAGGCTTCCCTGAAACATGATTTGGTTTCTAATTTAAACAGGCCCTTGCTGACACAGGCAGGCCTTCTAATACTAGGATGAGAAGCATGTGAATGGAGGGGAAAGCGTCATCTGTATATAAAACAGCTTCTACTCACTATTGAAACAAATGGCCAAATGTTTGCCTTTTTGCTAAAATGAATGAGAGGGCAAAGTTCAGAGGAACTGAATTGTAGCACTGGAAGCTAATATGAAGATTAAATTGGAGAGTCTTGTGTACATACTTGATACTTGGAAAAGGATGGACTGAAACCGTGAACTGAACCAGGAAGTCTGGACTCAATTTCTATCTCCACATTAAGTTTCCTGCGATTCAGGAAAAGTCCTTTTAATTCATCGTGGCTCTACTTCCTCAATAAAATGAGGAGTATCTCCCCTTTCTAGGTAATTAGCAATTTCTACTTGGGATTCCTATGAATACATTTGATCATTCCTAGAAATTGGGAAAAAAAAAAAAAAGAAAAAAAAAGAGCATATATTGGTACATGAGTTCTCTTAAGGCAACCACATAAAACTGCTCTAAGGAAGAAAAGTGCCAGAACCTTGCAGTGAGAGGAACTAACATGTGCCCGTCTCAGAGCAGTGCCTCGTTTCTATTCAACTCACAATACCCAGACCTTGGGCAGGGGCTGTTTCAATCCTTTGTCATTCATCGCTCACTATAGGTAGGTCTCACCTGTAGAAATACAGTTTCTCAGATCCCAGATTTCACTGCACAGTTCTCAGGAGCCCAAGTGTATGGCTGAACAGCAGCTAGGCAGACACGATTCTTTCCCCTGGCTGTACCACAGCTGCTGCAGAGCAATCGGAGTTCTCACAGCCAGATCTGGGGGAACTCACCCAGGCCACACCACAGCACCACCTGCCAGGGCAGTGGCTCAGAGGCAGCAGCCACTCCCCACTAGGCTAAAAGAACAACTACAACGCATATAAAACAAACAGTTCCGTTCCTACGAATTCTGAGTAGCAGGAATAGGTCCTGATAGGTGTTCTTCTAGGGCTGGGTGGAAGCAGACATTCCTTTTTCATGAGGTACTACAAGGAATACTGTTGAAAGACTAAACCCCATCTGCACACAGACTATACTTCCATCCCATGTATTCTGATCCATATTGAGGTCAATTTCTGCTAACCATAAAACATAAATAGTTCTGTGCACCTAAGACACGTGCATGATCTTCCCATCCCTACTATTTCAAAAACACTAATAAATCCTAATTTAAGTCTTCATAGAATTTTACATACTTTACCTTAAAAGCATTCCTATAATTCCTGTTATCTTCAATTTAGACACAGCACAGATATTTACATGATATATTCAAAGTCATGTGAATCGGTCACAAAGCTGAAATAAGAACTCAAAAACTTCCCTACTTCCAGTATTGCAGCTTATTTCTCTAAAGAAAATGGTATCAGGGAAACGTCTGCTGGTTGGGCTTAAAATCTTTTTAAGGTGACGGTAATGAAAAGTGGAACAAAAAGATACTGAAATCAAAGTACAGTTGGGTCTGAATAGCAGCATTTCAACTAAAAACAAATGACTTAATTCATCAGATGAATCAGAAATTCCTTGTCCCAACTGTTCTGTGATCTGTATGCTACTGGCCTCTGGATTTATTATTCTCCCAGGAAAGTTGTTCTAACAAGACAGGCTAGACCAGAACTTCATTTGTGAATAATATATATCATGTAGACAATAAATCCTAAGCTGTCACCTGCACTATTTAACAAGCAAAGCAATATATTTAATGCACCCTTCCTCTTTCCCTCCCAAGCCCTACACTAGCCAAGAAGTATAACATAATGCTCCTGAGTTAGTAGCAGGTTTTCAGTTAGCTAAAACCAATTTAAAACCTTGTTTCAGAATAAAAACACAGACAAACATAGCATATGCTAACATAAAAAAACCACAGTGGATCAGACTAAATCCACATCTATTCAGTATTTTGTATCTGAAAGTGGGCTCTCAGTATTGAGCAAAAGCCAAGTGTAGAAGACATTTCCCCAGTGCCTGATTTTTCGACAAACAGCTTCCTGAGCTGAACGTGAGGTCTGTGCTCTTACTAACCAGTGATGGATTTCTTATTTATGAACTTGTCCAGACTCTGCTCTAACCCATCCAAAGTTTTCCCATGTGGAACATCCAGTAACAAAGACTTCCACAACTTCTCAGGTAAAGAAGCATCTCCTTTAGTCGATGCTGAACATGCTCCTGGCTAGCTTCATTTGAACTCTGGCTCTTACAGTGTGAGAGACAATGAACAATTGATTCCTATCCACTGCATCAGTTGCATTAATATTTTATGGACTTCTCTCACCTCTTTTTAAAGCACAATCTTTCAAAGATTTCTAGCACTTTTATTCAGGTCATTCTGTTATCTCCTGTAATCATCCACGTGGCTTTTCCCTGAACTTTTTTTCAGGTTTATTATCTTGGTTTCTAAGAAAGAACAGAGGCAGACTTCCAGCTTTCCTAAGATTTTCGGAGACAAAATTTGTGATTTTTATGTGGCAACTGAGCGACAAAAAATGTGTCCATATGCGTTTATGCAGACATAGGATAATGCAGCCCCAGCCAGTTCAGTACTATTATTGCACCTCTTTCACTGATCTTGTGACCATGCCAGCCACTGCTGTGCAAAGTCCCTTTGCCTATACCTGCTGTGTGCACTTAAATATCAAGCTGTTTTGTACAGCTGGTCTGTTTAGGCTCTGAACACGTGAGAAGGGATGAGCATAACATGGCAGTAGTAGTAGCTGGTAGTTAAATTTTGCAATCTCCCTGCTGATCTGTCAGGAAACACGAAATATTGCAACTTTTGAAGCCAGACCCAATATGATGCACACAAACACAAGCAGTACTTTTATATCTGTTGGCAAGTACATATGCCAGATTGGCTGTGCATGAGCGGGGAATGTTTAGTATCAGTGAGTTACATGAGATACTAAGCTTAACATTTTTGCTGTTTATCCAACGTAAAAGATACAGCACATGAAATGAGAATATGCTTAACTAAAACAACAAAAAGCGACAACAGTCAGAGTAGAGTCACAGTGCACTTTTCACTCACTTGCCCGATAAACCACTAAGCATTAAGATATATTTAAAGCAGTAATCTCTTTAAGGAAGATGCTGTCTCTCGAGAGTTTCAAAACTGAACCATTAGGTTTTAAACAACTTTAATTGGAGCACTTGGAAAAAGTGAAAACTAACAATACATAAAAAGTATCTTTTTCAGGCTGTCCCCTTCTTCTTCATTCTCTTCAGAAGCTTAATTCTAAATTATGCTCAGAATGTATCCTATTGCAGGAGGCAGCACTTAACAAGTTTGCCTATCAGGCAACTGGCTCCCATGTGCAGGCCTAGCCATGCCTTTGATCTAAGATCTCTACTACCTACCTCTGCTTTTTGTTGGAAACAATTTAAGGTTCTCTCTGATAAGAAGCAAGTCAGTCTTGGGTTACAAGGAAAGAAATTACTACCACTTAAGCCTGTTTTATCTTTGAGCCACAAGATTTCCTATCCAGCATGCAGAAAGTCTATCTAGGAAATCATATTAGTGGGGATATAATTTAGTCCAACAAAGAAGGGTTGTGATTTTTTATTATTAGTAGCCTTATGTGTAGTTACTCTAGATAGAGATTACTTGTAATAAGAACTCATCAATAGCTCTGCACTGTGTTAGTTTCTTGTTTTTTTAATGGCAAAAGTGGATTGTCAGTGAAGTGATACTTTCCACTAGTGTGTATTTTTCTCTGCATGTTTACTTTTCAATGTGAAACACCTAACATTCAGGTTTTAATTTTCAACTGAGTATTTCAGAAATGCTGAAGAACTGATAAAAGTATTTTTCTGACTATTTCCAGGCACGATCCAACATTGTGTTATGTTTGGCCATTCAGCTGTGTGATAACTTACAAACCACCCAATACAGCTCACTTCATTCTCTGCTGCTCCGTAATTTAGTTTAGTTTATTTCAATTTGATGCTATTAATAATGACCACGGATGCCTAAAAGGTGTTCAGGTATAAAATGTGTAATAAAAATTAACAAAATTCACTTACAAACGTTTTCCTAAAAATAGAATCCTCCTAAAGAATTATCTGAGTGAGAACAGATAAGGGACTTTCAACTTTAATAGTCCCCTTGCTCCCAAAGAGGCCAAGGGCCAAATGCTCTGATTTTCACTCGGTGCAATGGGTCTGGACAGTATGTAAACTGTGACAGAATTTGTCCCTATATAACTGTCACTGTCAATATGTTCCACACCAGTGATCAATCCCTTTCAATCTCACACAGACCTTTAAAGAAGTAAACTTGTGTAAGATTAAACCCCTTAAAAGAGTAAGACAATTAGTGAGTAGGAGACAGACAAATATTTGTTAGTAAAACAGAATTAGTGTTGCTTAGTACTTTTTTGGAACAGCTTATCCTACATTACGCAGAAACTCGATATATACAAACCCAGAATGACAGCAACCAAAGTGAAGCAGCCGTCTCTATAAAACGATAGCATTAAATTACATCTACCTCAGTGATTTTTTGTAAGTTCACTCCAGCCACAGTTAAACATTTTCTATATGTAACAAGACAGGAATCGTGATTGCTAATCTTTAAAATGAAAGACCAATTTTCTTCCTGTTTTAAAGTTTACAGTTCATGAAGGGAAGCTCTGTGAAGAGAATGCATTCAAGAGCTATTCTTAGACTGACATTTTCAGTGATCAAAAAAATCAATTCAGCGAGGAGATTTAACTGATTTGATATTTCAATCTCTATTGAGCCAGAATTCCTGTATGTACATTTGGTTTCTCTGTGGCAATACAGAAATGGCTCTCATTAATATTTTGTCTGGAAAGTCAGACTCATTCTGCTCCTTCCCCTTACAACTCTGAGTCGGAGGTCATTTCATGGCAAATTTAGAGCCCAGTAGATTTTCTATGAAATCCTGCAGGGATTGAGCTGAAAGGTGAGAAGACACCATTTAAGTGTAAGAAAACATTCTCCGTCACTTAAGGCATATTTAAAGTCGTGAGATATGATTTTTTTTTTCAATCTTTGCGTGTTTTATTTGTATATGTATGCATGAAATACCTTCATTTATTACAGAATGATGTTCCAATTCTGAGGTTATTTCTACTACCAGGAATGTCCTTATTTTTAATACCTGTTCTTGACTGGGAATAGCCTGATAGAAGTTACCATCTGCTTCCAGTTTGCATACAAAATCCCAATTAGCTAAAGTTCATATATGTTTTGCAAGGCAATTGTGCATACTTTTTTCAGAAATAAGAAAGTATTTGTCAGATAGCATCTGAATGTGCTCATAACCACAGCCATCTTAGCTTGACTTTGTCTGCCCTCTAACATGCTCAAATAAAAGATCATCAATTTGGCTGATGAAAGATTACAGCCTTTGATTACCACTGCTATGAAGTACCCTGTTTCCCCTTGATTACAAACACACAGAGTCAAATTTAACAAAGAAGCCTGATTTTTAACTCCATAGGGAGAATGGACCTTTAGCATTTCTCAGATTTGCCAGTGCTCTGAAGTACAGCAGCTACGTGCCATTTTCTGTGTAAGCAACTTGAGTTTCTTATAGAAATAACCTCGGTATGGATTTGTCAAACATTTTTGGTGCGGCAACAGTATAAAATGATCCTAATCAGAATTATCAGCACACATTATTAACTTCAAAGTCACGCTCTCAATATGAATATTTAGGTTTTCTTGTTAAATACGTAGATATTAAAACCCTGCTGTGCGTCAGAAAAATTATCGTATCCTTCCTTATTGTACACAGGTTTCAGAAACAAGACAGAGAGATGATGGCTCCTCTCTTCTCCCACTGAAATCAATGACATTACCGGGTAAGTTAACTGTTAAATAGAGGTCAATGTTGAGTATTTTGAAAATCCCACATTCCAACTAGTTAACTTCCTATGCTCAATGTTTTACATTAAATTAAATAAACCTTATTTAGTTTTGATGTACTTTTCACAATAAGTGTGTGCACAGCTGCCCAGGCTTGAGCAACAGAAAAGAAATATTAGGGTGCCTGAAGAGAACTTAGAACCACAAGATTTAACATTTGGACAGCAACGCTATCATCACATCTTTCAAGTAAATCTAATTATTCAAAAGTACTAAATGATTTTCTGTACTCATTAGTTCCTACCGTGAAACACAAAGCTGGGACAACTTAGAGCATTATTCTGTTTCCTTTACAAAAAGTATCTTTTCCCGATGAAAAGATATACAAAAGATTGATTTTGTAACAGTAAAATAAAAATCACTTTAAAATCAAATGCTAATACTGAGCACTGCCATTGCTTAAGTGATGCCAGCAGCCTCAGACTGGTATCCTGTCTGAAGAAGGAAAATGGATTCTTTTTAAAGATGGCATTCTAGATTTTCCATCTTGCTGTTTGAATGCTCTTGCACTGCTGCAACTGGTTAGCACTGCACATCTGGCTGAATTGTCTCACACTCGTCTTTTCCCTAAACCATTGTGTATGTGTGTGATGGGTTTTTTAAAAAATACTGTATGCCGACTGAAACAATGCCCTATTGCAGACTGCTACACACAATAATTAGAGAGCATATTTTTTCCTGATTTTGTTTCCAATGTCAAAATGTGCTATTTTTAAATTAAGCCACCATGAAATTCTAAGTATGTTTTTACAGTATTTTTCGTGTTGGGGCTTGGTTTTTTCAGGCCTCTTAATCTTCTAGGCCCAGACTTCACACTGGAAGTGTTATCTCATAAAATCTCTAAATTTCAACAACTTTTACTCTGCAGCTGCTATTTAAAACTTACATTTATCAGGAAAGAGAGCACATAACTCAAATGTTCTAATAAAAATAGTTTAATAGAAGCAAAACAGATAAATGTTCCATTCAGTAAAAGGTCAATTTGTCATACTTTTGGCTACAGAAGCACTACCATTCAGCCAAATTTGATTCCAAAGCCAAAAGTTCTACGTCCTGCTGCTGCGGACCATAGTATTAAGATTTTGCAAAGTTCATCAGACTAATGAGGGGCAAAAAGCCAATCTTTTCTCATAAAATTACTGAGACAGTACACCCCAATGACCAGATGTTGTTACTTATAAATACTATTATTTACAACTTTTGAAAATGTAAGTATCTGAAAATAAATTGAGGGGCAGAGGTAAAGTGATTATTTCTTCCATAAAAATAAGCTAACAAATATCCAGAGCCCTAAAAATGCAAGGTCCTGGTTTGGTTTCTGGACTGCTCTCAGTTCTGATTAGCTAAGAAGTCCACTGCCATGAGGGAGCTCCCAGCCAATACACAGACAGCATTCCTGGATCCTGCACGGGTTGCATTTGACACCGGCACAGGACGCATGAGGACCCACAGAAATCACCAGAGCACTTTCTGTGCTTCTGAAGGCCGACAGGCCGCGGCTGCACTAATTTGTGCTCCCACAAGCACTGCCTTATACAGTGCAGTTACGAACATAGGACGTTCCATACAAACATGTGGAAGGACTTCTTGACAGTAAGGGTGATGGAGCACTGAACAGGCTGCACAGAGAAGTGGTGGAGTCTCCTTCTGTGTCTATCTAAGCACACAAAACCTTGGATACATTCTTGACTGCTCCTGTGTTGACTACTGGGAATCCTCATCTGTAGATGAGTTGCTCTCTTTTTCATCACAGGTGCTAAATATTTGGCTGCAGACAGCAGGAGTTCCTGGCAAAAATGTGGGATTGTGTCTCTTGTGTATGCACAATTATGTTTGAGACACATTAACTTTTAGCACCATTTTCAACCAGCAAGCAAGAGAAATGTTGGGACACATGAGGACAAGGAAAGACATTAAGTGTAGTCCCTGTCTTCCCTTTGATCCACCGCAAAAATGCTGAAGAGAGTTTTGCACCTTTTTTTAGAACAAGTCTGACATAATTCCACTGATTACTCACAGGCCTTGGGTAAATTCAGCTCAAGATACACACTGTATCATTTATTCTCTGAAGAAAGCTCTGCAGTATTTCTTGGAATAATGAAACCTGGCTTCTGGTTTTCCACTTACAGATCTCTACTACATAGTAAAAGTTGGGCTTTCTAACCTCTGTCAGTTTTATGGACTTTGCAGATACCCAGTTTCTCTCTGAACAGATGCTCTCCAGTGACTTTGATCAGGAGTTCCCAAGCTTAGCTCATTTGGTTACCACCACCAGAGATGCTGCTGACCTGTGATGTGAGCACCTATGCAAAAGCAGAAGCTTCTTGGCAGGCCAGGTACACATGTATAAAAGAAGCACATCTGTCACCTCCAACCTATTCCTGTAAACTCTCACCCATCAAATTGGGATCCCCAGTTGCATACCTTCAAATACCATTGCACTGTGTCTCACCTTACAAACTACAGCCTCTGCTAAACATGTAATCCCTTACTTACCTTTTGACTATACATAGCACCAACACAAAGCAAGGTGACAGTGACTGTGGCTGCATCCTGCTTCTTGGAAAGCCACCCCATCTTATGAACTCTGCTTCATGCTGCCTTAGCCCTACTTGATACCTTCCTGAAGCACCCACGTTGAGCTGTGCAATGTGAGTTGGAGAACTTAATGCTGAGCAGATTATTGAAACTACAACCACACTGAGAAGCCAGCCAGAACTGATCAGAAAAAACTTTCTGTGTGGAACTGTTTACCTTATGGCTTAGAGAAGTGCTTGTATACAAGCATAGTTAACAGCTGCCATCACCGTGTACCACGGTGTCTTCTTGAGTTGTCTTTGTAACATAATTTGGGAATTTCTGACTTACTTAGACAATAGGCAAAAATATGCATAACAGTCATATTTAGGTCTGTTCTTTTCCTGATGATGTTCTAATTTAAGATCCTAGTTTCACTTAACCAGACATTTTTACTGGAGAGAACTTCATTCCCATACAGCACTTTCAAGAACCATGACTCCTCCAGAAATTCTTATGACATGAGCCAAATTCTGCTAGCACTTGTATTGGTAACAGGTCACATACTTGGGGTTTGGTTTTAGACTAATGTTTGTTTAAAAAAGTGAGGAATACATTTTGCATTATAAGCATGTTCATTCCAAAAAAACTGTGAAAAAAATAAGAAGAATCAGATGGAAGAATTTTACCTCTACTTTGTGCTGATTATATAATTTATCAAAAAAAAAAAACCCACCAAAAAACTGTTTCACAGGCCTCCAACAGATGCTCTGCTGTTAGAGCCATGAAAAGTCATTCAGGGAGAGGGTAAAGGCCTCGGGGGTGTGGTCCACATCCTTTAGCACATATATCCTCAGTCCTGGCCTGCAGATAGCACATCTGGTCCAGGCATGGACCTGATGGTTGTCCAAAACACAGGCTTACAATAATGCTCCTTTTTCAGCTTTAATGTAAGCCTGTTTTCTTGCCAAATTCAAATCCTGCCAAAATTTGGCCAAAGATATTTGCTCAATTGTGCAATATCTTAAGTTTATATCCAACAACTCTTTGCAAAAACAATTGCATCGTGTTTTTAATGTTTACAGGCATTAACAATATTTAATTTTAAGTAGAATTTTACTGCTGACACTCTTGTGTTTTACAGTAAATTACCTTGGAGAGGGTTTTTCCATTAGCTTTTAGGGTCACGAGTCCTGCACAGCACACCAAAGCACTGGAGCTAGAAAGACCAGAACTTGGAGGGATGGTTCCATCTAGCAGACAATTCATTCCAGTTGGGTTATTAAGACCAAAATGTTCCTAACAATGAAAAAATAAACAATCTCAGTTTCAAGTACAGACAGGCTCAGGCTTGCAATTATCTGATACTTAGAAAGAGAATCTTTCTGCTAAGTTGCTGGAACCAAGGACCTGCTTCTGGTATCTTCAAAATAAAGCAAAATTTTCATTCTATTCTTCAAGAACAAAGCCAATGGTAGGGCTTCAGCTAAAGGTATGTCTGCAATTCCTGTGCACAAACATATATGGGCTGACAGAACTGTACCCCGAGCAGAATTCAGGGTGGGCTAAATGTCCAAGAATTTACCGAGCTTCGTGGGTGGGTTTTACAGCACTGGCTCAGCTCTAAGCTGTCGTGGTGACAGTACCAGAGGTTACCTCTACTTTTGTCCTTAGCTCCTCACTTTATGCATCCCGAAGTGCGTAAAGTCCACATCATGCCTTACTTCTAATGCAGACACGTGGTATTAGAGCCACGTCATGCTGATCAGGAAGTAGTAGCCATTTATCTGAGGTCAAAGCCAAATACTCCTATCTCCTGGGCTACCCATGGTACTGGCACTGAGAAAACCACAGTGGTACTGGAAAGACGTTATGCTTTGGGAGGAACCAGCAGTGATAGTATCTGTCATGCTATTTCTAGAATAAATAGTGTCACATTTTTACATATATGAGAAGTTATCAGAGATGATACACTTAACACAGAAGTCGTAAGTCCTGTGCACATATTTTTTAATTACTCTTTAGTTACTTTTTTTTCAAATTTGCCATAACTCTAAAATTTTACTCGTTACTTTGAAGAAAACATGCAAAATACATACAAAAAATCTTCAAATATATATAGAGGATATATGAATAGCTACATTCTGATATAGATTGATATGTTGATAAACTATGTTATAATAACCAGAAAAATACTGTCAATGATCAGAGAAATGGCTGTGTTTCTATACAGAAATGCCCACCTTCAAAAGATTTCTACTTTTCCTAACCATAAATACCAAAGGTAGAGATCAGAAAACACAAAGCATCTCCTTTAATGTTTTCTGTTATCACTTCAGATTAAAATATCCCTTTCTACAAATGGAAGGGAATTCATACCTGAAATACTACTTCTGCCCTTCATGAAGAACACTAGACAGGCTTGTTCAAAAACAGACAATGCTTGAGTAACCAGAAACTGATCCACAGTTTCTGGACTGTCTTGAATGTGAATCAAGCTTGCAAACTTATCACGCGATGTTTAAATAGAAAATGTACTTCAGTCTCAAAAATGAAAATGGACTTTGCCAAGTTCTGCAATAGTTCTGTCCCAAAAGGATAGCATGTTCAACTTAATATAAACAGATTATCCCGCTGGACCCTCTAAATACTTGTATTTCAGTGTTTCTTAAGTCCGTAACATTTGTGCTTATTTTCTGCCAGTACTAGAGACTGAAAACCTGCTTTGCAAATTAACCTTCAAGTGTAAAAGTTTGTCCTTAGGAAACAAATCTCAGTAGCAGGCTGCAAAACACGTCAATTCGTCAAGCTAGCCTTAATACATGAAAAGATACACTGCAAAGAAACTTAATCTGTATCTTTACTTCTAGAGTCAATGCAATTTAAATGCATATTACTGAGCCATACAAAATTGAGAATACTCATGTTACTGCAAACATAGGTCTTTTTTTTTTTTTATGGGGGGTAGGGGCATGCTAAACATGGGGAGGGAGGGGTTTACTTAGGAGCTGTGGATAATAATAAAGTGATTTGGTCCAAATATCTTCTTTGGAAGATATAAGTGCCAGGTCTGATGCAGGCTTTCTTGGCTGTTTGCAATGCTTACCTATGGACCATCCTGTGGGGTAACTTAGATGGCCTACCCAGAGGAAAGTTTCAAAAGCACATTTTTCCATAATTTGAGCTGGTTGTGGATACCTGACCTTGTTTATCCCACTGTTTATCCCACCTGCCCCTCCAGAAAAGTCACTGGACTGACACTAAGTTGAGAAGTTACTGTGTTTTTTAACTCAGAGGGCCATGAATCATTTGCAAAGGGCAGGTGAGATTTACAAGAAGTCCCAGTTCTAAGTTCAGGCTGCCTCCCAGGACAATACTGACGATCAGCAGTTGGTTTCACAAGCAGTTCAGTCTTCAAACCAGTCCGGAGACAGGCTAGCTCACAGAGGAGAAGATAAAACTCAAATGAGCAGACAGGAAAACGTCTGTCTGTTCAGCGTTCCAGCCTGTACTGTACGTGTGCTGTTTCCTGCATAGCTGTACTCTTAACTCACTTAGGAAATTTTGAAATTCCCATTCAGATTCCACACTGTAAGTCTTGAATAAGTAGTGATTCTTACTGGATTATTCCTTCTGTATGCAATTTATTTATTTACTTTTATGATTTCTTTTGCCTACTGCATGAGCTTCACTCCGTTGCTGAGCATGAGTTGTAGGTTTCCAACATTAATGGAAATTAATTGCATTTTTTAAAATGTTTCCAAGGGAGGAAAAGGACTAAAATATGACCTTTGTGTCCTGGCAGACAAGCCTCTGAACCTCTCAAAAGCAAACTTTAATTATGTGATTCCATTGGGAAACATTCTTCTTTACTCTAAAATATAGAAATGCCATTGTGATTCATGAGTTTGATTGTAACTATACTGAATAAGAAACTATTTGTTATAATAATGTATGTAATAAGTATGAATATAGCAGTCTGCAATATTTTAAAACAAAACCACTCATCTCTTCAAATAATTGTATATTTAAAATAAAAGAGAATGCAGGGAGGTAGGTTGAAGGTGAATAGATACGCTTTTCATATTTTACTTCTGTGTTAATTTCATAAGTTAAATGAATTTGGCTTACCTGAATACCCTTCAGTCCACACAAGAAGTAGTTATGCCACTGAGGTTTGGTTTTGTTAATCTGAATGTTATTGACGGTAGTAGTGAAATCCCTGCAAAAACAGAAAAACCTTGTGGCTTTAACTTGTCAGTACCTTTAGTGTGAAAAAACATGGCTTATTACTGCCACCTGCTGATACACAAAAGCATTTCTATGTTAATCATTTGTTTCAGTGCATTTGGTTTCTCATACAGATCTTCGTTAGTCAGTTCTAAAGTGTATTTTAGTGTATTTTAATTCGGAAAATAAACTGCCTTTAGCACCCGTAGTCAAGGCAGCATGCCTTCCATCACATTTGTATAAGCTCTCCCAAATCTCTTTGAAAAGCATAAATCTAAGTAATCGCTCCTGTCAAACCTAGAATAGAGCTGAATATTCTTCAGGCTTCCCTGTGATCCCTGCTCAGGAATTCATCTTCATTTGCTCTGAATGGCAGATCACTAAATAGGCATATTGCTGCAAAATTCTATTACGTACGTTACAGGGTTTAATTAAAATAACAGTTTATCCATTTTCAGCATTTTTTTCATCTATCTCCAAGATAATGCTGATAATGAATTTTGAAATAATTTTGAATGTGTTAAAATGGTAAAGTTGAGTGTTGCTGAAGGAACCAATGCTACAGATAGGTTCTGCGGAAATGCCCATGGAGTGATGCGCCTTGGAGATACGTGCCTTAATCATCACAAAAGGCAGATTGTTTACAAGCCTATATTGCCAAACACCCAATAACTGTATCTACCTGAAGGCAGTACAGCAAATGTCTAACAGAGAAAAAGTAAAGGCACTGAGAATGTCAGAAAAAGATTTAAAAAATTACTCAAACCTGGCAGGCTGCAATTTGTGTTCCTGCTAACCTACAGTCTGATGCTAGCTATGTATTGGCAGCGTACAACCTACGGATCTCACACCCAGTATCAACTTAGAGTGACCACTTTGCTGCTTACACACTCCATTTCAATATTCAGTACATGATACAAAGCTATCAGAGATTGCTGTACAGTTTAATGAGTTGCTCTTCTTCAGTCGGAACGGTTCGGAATAGTGCCACTTACAGGACTCCATCAACAGTGCAGCACTGAGGAGTTGTACAAAGAAAAGTGCAAACTGTTGGTGACTGCAGAGCAGTAAGAAAGATCTGAACAGGAGTGCTACGATTACAATACAAGTGAAGTTCAAGAGTAGCAGTAAATTCTTCCAATTTGATTCGTGTGTGTTTGGAGCAGTCTTCCTGATAATAAAACAAAATTGTTTTTCTTATGGCTTTTAAACAAAAGGAAAAGAACAAAGTACAGTAAAATATGATCGTCAAAATTCATGAACAATAAAATAATCCTACGCTTCTTTAAGCTTGTTTTACACAATGATGGTATTTTTAAAAAGCAAAGATGATGGACAACAATGTGTAGGAGTGATTAAAAGAAAATGAATTTGAAGTCCTCTTTTCCTTGAAAAAGAGTTCTAAAGTATTTTATATACATAATTATTTTTATACAATCAGACAAAGTTAAGCTTAAATGAACAAAAAGACATATACTATGGGATATAGTTGCTGGCTCTCTAGATAAATTAAAATAATGACTTCTTAAAATGCATTTTGCATATTTCTGAAATCTTCTCACACAGAAAAAGAAAGAAAAGTTGGCTTTGAATTTGGCAAGATTCACATGCACATAATTCATACAAACACAGGATGTGGAACTGGCAAGGTCCCCAGAATACTGAAGTCTATTTTTTTTGTTATCACATTCAATTTGTTATAAAAACTCATTCCTAAATGTCCAAGCTTTATCTTAAATCAGTAAATCTTCAATCCTGCCTTTTGTCCTCATAGTGGCAGGTAGGCAGCTTGATATGAGTACTTTGAGGAAAAAAAAAGCAAAATTTACCATTAATGTAAAAAAACCTGATATTGTTTATTCCACACCTTCTATTTTGCATGAGGATCCCCTCCTCCAAGGCTAGATAGAAGCATTTAATTGGTCTGCATAATGAGAAGAGATCAGTTTTTTAAATAATGTGAAAAAAACACGTGGGTGATGTGTTCTTCCTTCCTTGATTAGTAATTAATCCTTACTACTGAAGACCAATTTGGCATTTTCTCACAGACCCTCCATGTTCTGTAGATTTTTTAGTTTATCTGACCTTTTAAAGAAGATTCTCAGGTCAAGCTTTCACGCTATCCTTTGATGCTATCCTTCGATATTTCTGAAGGCATTTTGTACGTGTTTTCTCCATGAAAAAAGATGCTGTGTGAAAGGAAGGTATCCAGAATTTCAAAAGTCTTTAACTTTTGAACAGCATCTTCATCTAAGTAATATTTAACAATCATTTGATCAGTTGGGATGCTTTATGACAAAAAGCAAACACAACAGTGTTTTGTTTTTCCTAAAGTTAACGCGAGCTATGGGAGTGGATGAGGGCTACAGAACTGTAACAAAAACAAGAATGAAATAGAGAACAGTGATTTTACAGAGCCTTATGGTTGGTCCTTGTTAGTGGAGGGTATTCACCACAGGTTTATGCCAGTGCAACAGTCTGGGGAAAAGATACACTGTCAACAATTTTGTTATATGATGTAACATTACAAGTGTTGAAAAGCATTTGTTATGAAATTATGAGCATGTTTTCACTTTGTTTTTAAGCAACAGCGTCCCAACAAAATAGAGAATGCTTAATGCCATATTCTGAAACCTCTTCTTGACTTATGGTTTAAAATGTATGATTTCAAACTGAAACCAAAGCAGATACATAAAAATAGTGACTATGCAGACGATTTGCATACAAAGGCTGTAATTCTAGATCTGTTAGGAACTTTAGGTGTCGCTGAAAGCATTGGTAGCATTGCATGTGCTACAGAGTGCCATTTCAATTGTTGTGTAATGTGCCAAATGCCAAAGACCATGTAAAAACATATGCCTTTTGTTTACTGCTTTGTTTAGTATCCTTTATAACAGCTTTCCCTAATCAAAGCTATTGAGGTTCTAGAACTTTGTCTTGCAGAATGGTTTTGCAATACAGCAGGTTTCTTCTACTCAGAGGTAAAGGTCCCACTCAGTTTCCTTCCCCCTTGCTCACCACTGCGTGTTCCCACTGTTAGCCCTGAGTTAGCTTTTTGTGCTGGGTGCATTGCCATGCAACTCACTAAAATGACAGAAAATCAGCCAGGCAAAAAAAATGGGTGAGTCGTGCAGTTTATCCTAAGAACAGACAAGTATTTCACCTGGTAAAAGTCAGAGGGTGTATCGATGTTGGAAGTGCAGACAAGGAAACTAGGGATAAAATAAACAAAACCAGGGCATACCCACTTGGGAGCGGCAAACCTTTAATTTAGCCCAGTCACACTGTGAAAATATACTCCACAAAGTGAGGGTAAAGTATTTGAATATTTATACGTTGTATGGAAGTGAAAATTCCTTTTAACTGCTTGACTTGCAAGCGGCAGCTCAGAACATATTTCTGTAAGATTTGAGCTTTAAGCAGGAATATATACATAACTACTTGCCACTCTTGGCACTGTGTTCCTGTCCCTGTGCTGCCATACGCTGTGCTTACAAGGAGTCATTTGCTATTGACTTAAACCAACGAAGCTGGTGCTGATTTGATTTTTGCAAAGTGCCTGTGAAATTTCATGTGGATGAATGACCTGATCTGAACTATCGAGCAACCACACAAATATCAGTTCATTTACAAAGAAGGAGGTGGGAAAAAAGCAGCTAGATCTGAATGGAATGGCAGGAATATTTCCATACGTTCAGTACTTGTGAGCACATATCTAGAACACTCTCTCCAGTTTGGGGGCTTCCCAATAACAGAAAAACATTGACAAACTGTAGAGAGTCCAGCATAAGACCGCCATGATGGTTACAAAGGTACTGTAGCACATCACTTATAAAAAGAGGTGAGGACAGCTGGTTTTATTCTGCAAAAGAAAATTATACGGGATAATCTAATGTGTCTTTGCCCACTCATCACATGGCTCCACTGAAGATATAACCAAACCTTTCTCAGACATATATGGAGACATGATGTAACAAACTGCAGCAAGAAAAAAATACAATTAGACATGAAAAAAATACTCTTCACAACAAGGACATCCAAACTGGAAAACTGGTTGCTCAAAGAGGTTATGGAGTTTCTACCTTTGGAGATTTTCAGAACTTTCATTAACAGCGCCCTGAACAACCTGCTGTAACTTTTTTGTCAACCACAGACTGGACCAGATGATCTCCAAAGGGCCCATAAGAACCTAAATTATTCAATGATTCTGTGTACAAGCAGCTGTGGAGGAAATGGAAGAAGGAATAGAGTGTCTTTATCCAGGATCATTGCTAAAGCCCTCGTGTTGTGAAAATACAGCCCCAGGTTCTCCAGAGCAAGGGAGTGTTAGCTTATATATGCAGTAATTGATTACAAAACATTTCACTCCCTTCCCCAGGAGAAATTGAACTGCTGCCAGTAGAGAAGGTTACATAAAGAATGATGAGCTAATAGAGGAGAGGGTTGCACTTCCAGAGTGATTGAAAATGAGTGGGAGACAGAGGCATTGAACTTATTGCTCTAAACTAATATATACAGCGTTGATCAAATTGGATTCCATTTGATTGTATCATTCCATGTACACAATTAAACTCCATACTGCAATCTAAGTTTGTCAAAACTCTGAAAAGTTAACCTATGATACACTTGCATAAAGAGGTTCATAAGAAATAGTGAATAAACAAAGCAATTACTTACAAGTACGAAGAATTTATATTGGCCAATTGCACAACTTCAGTCTTTACAGGTTCTACTGCAATCAAGATATCTTGTTCTATAGCCATAGGGAGCACGGCATAACCACAGTAGTCTATATGTTCTCCTACCAAAGAGACAGAGAATTAAAGAGATTTTTGCATAAGTCATTCTAGAGTAAGAGAAACAGGGCTTGTATAGACTTCAGTGTTGTTTACTAGATTAGACAACTTCTGAGTATAGTCCCAATTCTTACTATTTAAAGTACATCTGATAGTTTGGGGTATGTTTCCTCCATTTTGTATTTCCACACAGTGTTTGCTCTTTAGTGACTTTATCTATTGCATCTATTTACAAATCTTCACTTTTAACATTGGGTTATGAAAATTAAAGACCTCTACAAGTACTATTTTTCAGAATGAGAACAACTATATTATTTGTATACTTTTGTGTCAGTATGAAAAAATAATTCTAATTGGTGACATTTAACTGATGACTGGAAGAGATAAAGGCAGTATGTGACTTCCCAGTATGAGCTTTGCTCTGCACGTGTGGCAGATTCACTGGCTGCTGGACAAAGCTAGTGGAGGCCTTTCCTTCCATAAAATTTCTGAACTTTTTCCAAGAAAATTATAGTTACGTTTAAATAATAACTAACACACATATATATAACACACAAGGTAGCATTCAGACATGAAATGCATGTAGTGAACACACGCCTTTATGAATAAGACAGCTAACACATGCTGTTTAGATGTACACAGAACACCAAGATAAAAACTGTCATTAGTTGCACAAAAGTCTAATTATAATTTTAAAGCTCTGTTTTCTGGAGTTCTTTAACTTACAAAGCCTTCAAATGCATATGGTTACTCTATAAATATACAAGAAACTGAGCTCTAGGAAAAGCAAAAACCTAACACAGATAGAAAAATTTAAAGAAAATAAGGCTGCCATAGAAACAAAGGTAAGTTTTAGATAAATAATAATATGTCTCTCCAGGCAGCCAGTGAATCACAACCTGCTGCTTAGTGGATACGTCTCTATGGCTGAGTGAAAAAGAGATCATGGCAGAATCATTTCATGCCTTATCAGATGCATTGCTGTTTGGCTGGTTATATGTGGTAACTGAAGTCACTTAAGCAACTTACGTAGGAAAAAAAACCAACAAAAACATTATTTTAAATTATAAGTTTTAGGTTGCAATGTTTTTGTGATAGCAGATAAAGTAACAAAAGATTAATATTGCTCTTTTACCTATTAAGTTGACTCTCCCTGGTGCACGAACATAAAACTTGGGAGCTGATCCAAATTTTGCTATAAAACTCTCCTTCAGCTTCAGCAATCTGAAAGGCAAGTTGGAAACCTTCAGAGGGACAATAGTTGGATAAAAGGAAGTCTACAGCCTAAATTGTGTTCTCAAGTAAATTTGATTCAACTTTTTGAAGTACATGGAGTTTTTTCTGTTATATCAGGAGCAACATTAAGTTGTGTATTCCTGCTCTTCACCTGACATTGTGACAGAGATGACTTAGAAAACAACATCCGAATTAGTAAGAAATTTGTTTGAAAAGGGTGGGAGGAGCTTTACTTTTATTTAGTCCTGTCTAGCTTGTCTCTAGCCAAAGACAGTGTAGGTTGTTGCTTGTGGCAGCCAAATATCATGGCCTTCACCTAATTTTCCTATGCCACAGCTCTCTAAAACTATTTTACAGCAGTCTGGCAATGTGGATTGATGGCTCATACGTGGCATCAGGGCTTGTCACAAGAACAAACACAGAAGCACTCCCTGAAGAGATGGATCTGATCACACCAGGCCTCAGCAAGATTTTCTTCTACATTTTGACTTTTTCAAACTTCATAAAGACTCTGCACCATTTCAGTACCAATACATCTATGCAGAACTCAAATTCCAAGCCTGTGATTATCCCTGTGCCTCATTCAGACAGTATGGCAGCAACAGAAGGTTCTTAAGATTGTCCACTTAGAAGTTCTGGATGCATAAAAATTCCAGAACACAGAAAGACTTGAAATATTGTTGTTTTTCAAGAGACTGTAAAGATATTTAACTTCCACTGAGTGCTTGCAAACTTGGGATGCTTTCATGTGTCATGCAGAAATAGTGAGTAAAAAGAGACAAAGATGAAATTAAGCCATTATCTTAAGTGATAAGATTACTTAAGCATAAGTGATTTGATGTTGTGATGCACTTCAAAACTACCTTAATGCAATTTAGTTTACACACTGACTCATTAACTTTCATTAATGTGAGCTAGACACTAAAATGATAAAGCAGTAAGAAGAAAACTAATCATTAGAACAGGTCTTGCCCTACCGACTTTAAAGCACATAGCATTTATTTAGTTTTTTTGTGTGCTAACAAAAATCCATTAACAGGAACGTTCCACATTCAGATTAAAACTAGAATTGGATGCCTGGTCAATGCAAAGCTAAGTAAGAAGACAGCAATGAAACACAGATGTTACAAAATTTCACAGACAGTTATTTAGTTTGTACTTGTTTGTCAAAGCTGTGTTATTGTCCCAGTATATATATTCCAATGTTTTGTAAGATTTCTCTGGGTGGAAAGCTACAGAACAATATTTGCTGTGAACTTTCAAATAGATCTTTCTGCACTTTTCTCCCTTGGAGCCCAGCAACAAAACTGTGTTCCCTCTTTGATTTGCTTACGATCTTCCCTAACATTGACTAGTTTATCACTTCCAATTAACAGATGCAACTTCTGCCGTTTCACTGTACAGTCCCTTTTTCTAAATCACACGAATGATAACGCTGTAGTCCATGGTAAAATAGATCAGTTGGCAGAGTCCGAGATGTTAATGTTTTTCTGTCGGCACGCTTGTTTCACAGATACGTGCACAGTGGTGTTAGCACCAAGCAGAGCAGCCACAGGGGCACGCTGATCCAAGTGCTGACTGATCGTGGCTTTTTAATGTGGGTTTACAACCCCTCACGAAGGGCCATTCCCGGATTTCGGCCTCGTTGCAACACACGTGCTGCAACGTAAGCACCTACATCAGAAGAAGCAAACGCATCCCTCACAGCTTCACACGTTCGACTCTGGAAATGCCGAACTGCCTTCCACGTGATTCAAATCCCGACAAGTGTCGGAACGGCGATTTCCTGCCTGCAGCAGCAGCACGGCCGGACACAGCGGGCAGCCAGCGCTGAAAGGCCTCACGTGGCCGCAGCCCCGGGGCTCCGCGCGGCCCGCCACCGCCCGCCGATGGCCGCGCGGCCCGGCTGCCCCCGGGCTCCGCCGCGCCGAGGCTGATGACACAACCGGCCGCGCCCCGCTCTCCCCTCGCGCGGCCGCCCGCCAGCCCGTCACGGACGCGGCCTCGCGCTGAGGGCGGGAGCGGGGCGGCCGCCCGGCCGGCACCCACCTGGGCTGCTCCACCAGCTGCACCGGGACGGTACCGGGGGCGTCTGCCGCCATGGCGACCCCTCCCCGGAGCCCCGCGCGGAGGCGGGCGGGCGGTCGCCGCGGCGGTCACGAGACGGGCGGACGCCGTCCTTCCGGGTGGCGGAGCCGCCGGCCCGGCCCCCTCCGCTCCCGGCGCGCGGCCCCCGCTGCGCGGTGTCGAGGCTGCTGCTGCGCGGGAGGGGCGCGCGTGGCCTCGTTCCGTCAGAGCTCGGCTGGCAGCGAGAAGCGTTACGAGCCGGGCCCAGCGCGGCACGAGCCAAGCGAACGGGTCCGCCGCCGGGATTCCGGCGCGCGTTACGGAACACCGCCCGAGAGGGCAGCGCTTCTCCGCGACGTCGTTTTTTCTGTCTCGGTTGCGAGGCGCGGTTCTGCCGCTCGCCTCGGCCGGGCCGCTTCCCCTCGGCAGCGGTTACCCCGGTTGCCGCTGTTTGTGCGAGTGCCGTCACGGCACCTCAGGAAGGTTTAAATGCTCGGGCTGAGGAAAGGCGCACCGCCACCCGCGTCACGCCCTGATGTCGCAGGTTAGCGCGCCTTGCTGAGGCGGTTTTTTACCTCAGGTCAGCAAGGATCAGAGAGTTAGAAGGCAGGTTTTAAAGGACAAGCGGCCCAAACAAAAACACACGAAAATAACACAGAACGGCCAACGTCCCCAGCGGCAATCCGCAGCGCAAACTGCCGGGCTCTGCGACACCGCACAGACTCGGCAGCACCGCGTTCGCCCCTCGGTTTCCCTCACACTAGCAGTTACACTGTAATATTCCCGCGAGCCCGGCGGCCCCGCAACCCTCTGAGGCTCTTTTTCCTTTTTCCCTTCGGTTTGGGCTTTTCAAACCCGGTGCCGCGGCATCCGCTCGGCACGCTTCGCGGCGCTCCGCCGCCCTCACACCCGGCAGGGCACACACCGGCCCCGCCCGCCGCCCGCGGTTGCCACGGCCGCTCGCTCACGCGCACGGGAAGCCGGGCGGCACCCGCCGCGTTCCGGCCGCCCCCGCGCGACGGCGGGTTCCGGGCGGAGCGGAGCCGCATTGGGCGGCGCCGCGCGGGGTTGTGGGAGAAGGGGCCGGCCGCTTCCCTCCCCCCGCCCGTCCTCCGGCCAAGATGTCTGACATGGAGGATGATTTCATGTGCGACGATGAGGAGGACTACGACCTGGTGAGGGCGGGACGCGGGGAGCGGAGGGCGCGGCGCAGGGACCTCGCGGGCTCAGCGGCCTCGGGCGCTGCCCCGCGCCGGCACGAGGGGCTGCGCTCTCCGGGGAGGCCGCGGGCCGCCGGGCCCCGCGCTCCGCTCCGGCTTGGCGAGTACGGGCCGCTACTCGGCGGGCGGCGGGGCTGACCGCGCGGGGCCGGGCCCCGGTGCTCGCTTCGGTGTCCGCCTGCGGAATTGCGCGGCTTGAGCGCGGCGCACGGCGGCCCCAGAGCGCCGGGGTGCGCCCGTCCTGAACTTGTTGTGTCTGCTTTGACGCCGAGCCGCTCGCTCCTCTAATTGCAGAGAGCCCGATTGGTTGTGTGGCGTTTTGACATCAGGTCTCATGCTAAGCTTTTACGGTTGAAAAGGAAATAACAGTAGAAGGCCGCTCGCGGTTAGCCACAGACAGACCGATTTATCCAGAAAAAAAAAAAAAAAAAAATGGGAATGTGATGGGATTTATGCTAAGGGTTCTCCCTTACTTAAAGCACTTTTTTGCTATGGGGAAACAAAAACAAAACAAAACAAAAAAACCCCTCAGACATTGTGAGAAGGTTAATAAACTAAATGTCACTCAAAACAAAATATGTTCTGGGCTCTCTGGTCATTTACAGTTGTTGCCATCATTGCATATTGGGGCTTGAGGTTCAGCTGTTTCTCTTCTGGTTTTCATTTGGGTCGTTGTATTTGTTTGTTTTGCTTTTCTGAACTTTGCATGGCTTTTTAGAACTGAGACATTCTCCAAAAGCTCTGTAGCAGAGGACTGCAAATCAATATGTCATTTACTTCAGTTAAACCTGTATTTACAGCAATGCAGTTTCATTGAAAACACCAGGCCTCTGCTTATGGGAGAGTTTGTGGTTAAATTTGCAGACTGATTTAAAACTGTGTTTATTTTCTCATGCAATGCTGTCAAATGAACAAAAAACAGAGTTTGGGTCGACTATACGTAACATGAGAACTGGATGTGTAGAGAAACCATTGGAGGTACACTTTGCAGTTTCTAAATGCAGCCATCCGCCGTTTTTGAGTAAGTAGTGCAGCTCTGTGCTCACAACGTGTTACGTCAAGTTTTTCCCGAGGATAGTTGCTGGTTTGATGCTTCTTCTCATGTTAAGTGTTTTTTTTCATTATTGGAAGAACTTCTTGCTTGTGGCAAATGTCAGCCCCTTCCTGCAGCTAATTTTCGCACAACATTTCTATTGTCATTAATTGGCTCTACTCTGGAATTTACAGGTAGTTCAGAATATATCTACTTCTTTTCAGTGCATAACTCTCAGGTAAAATGTCAAAGAATACTTAAGCTGCATCTTTAAATAAAACTTTTTTTTTTTTTTCCATTTTGTTTGGATTTGTAACAGATGAAGGAAAGAAAACCCAGAATTTAAGAATAAAGATACTTCAGCTGAACTAGTTTCTGTTCTCACACTAACAAACTGTGACTGGATGTTGTTTTCAGACATGCTTGAGACTGTAATTGCAGCATCCAACAAAACTGTTTTGGAAAATGGTTGAGTAAGCCTCTTATGAAGACAGGGATTCGTTTCTTCTTTCATGGTGATATGAATAATGAACAGAGGGCTGTGTGAGGGTACATAGCTCTCATTTCAGAGTATGTGCTGCTGCAGGAAGTTTGGAAACAGAAGAGCACAGTGCAGGGCAATGTACAGAATAGCACAGAATTGAAAACAAAGGAGCACAGCTGAGTGTTAGTATTTTGTTACCAGTAGGGAGAGAGAGGCAGGAATTGAGGAGAATTATTGGTAAGAGGAACACACAGCTATGTTGTCACAATGCAGTACATCAGATGTCCAAGGAGGGAAAAAAAGCCTTAAAAATTTTGATTTTGTCAGAGGTGGTTATGACTGTTCCTCTTTAAATGTGCTCTGACCTGACTGTGTAGAAACAGTCAGTTGTGTTTCCTGAAGGATGCAAATGTTTTGCACTTGAACTGAAATGTGAACTGATATTCTGAAGGCTGAGCTCGATCCCAACTTCATCGTAGGTTTTGCCTAATCAGAGCAGTTGCTGCACTGCCAAACAACTGAAGGCTGTCCTATTACATGACAATAACAGTACATTACTATTATTTCTGCTTAGTTTTCTGCTGGGTTAAAAGTGAACTTTTTTCCTATAAGTGACCTTACACAGTCATAGAAGTTAACTTTATCTGCTGGCAATCTGCAGATCAGCAAAAAAAAAAAAAAAAAAAAAATTATTTATGGGTGGATGAAGCTAGATTCAGAATTTGCTAATAGTGTACGCTGACAGCTTTGATTATAACACGGATTATTGCACTTTACGCTTCAATAAACAGGATAATGTTTTCTGGTTGTTAGGAAAACCACTGAATTTTAATTGCTTGTTTGGGGCTTTACATGATTTCAGCCCAAGTTCATTTTACTTGTTTCAGCTGAAGGGTGGAGAGAGAAGGAAGGACCATTGTAACCACTGTTCCTGTTCTCAGCCCCTGACAGCAAGCTGTGCTTAGAATTGACTTTGATGCTGAACTCAGCCTTCCTCTAGAAACTGATAATTCCAGGCACAATGACAGCACATTGACAGTTACTGTAATCCCTCTTTAATTTTGTTTTGCTTTAAACGCAAAGAAGGATTTGCCTGTCATGCTGTTAATAAGACATCGTATTGTGTGCTGAAATTCAATTTAAAAATTAATCAGGGGAAGGTAGCCAAATCTGTTTGCTGGGCAACTTTGTGTGTTTATGTTTGTTGTTGTATTATTTCGGTGACTTCAGCAGAAGAGCTCTGTACAGTTTGCATGAAGAGCTGTCTGTTCTTGTTCCAGGGAAGTTGTTACAGATTCATGACATGCAGATTCCCTTTTCAGACTGTGGCAATATTAAGAAATTTGCAGTTGTACGTTTTATTTCAGGCTGTCAGACAGGTAGTAAGCTTGAATTGGCTCACTCTTTCTTTTTAGCTCTAGGAAGCATAAACCCATTTCAGAAGAAATTTCTGTATGCTATCAAACTTTATAAGCACTCTCATCAGCAGATGGAAAATATCCTGCCTTACTTTGATGTATTTTTAATAGATAGAGTTGAAATTTTGAGTAGATTGTCACCTCTTCCCAGTGCTTGTGTTTCAGTATTTCCATCATTGAAAAAACTACGTGTGTTAGTTATAATGCAAACAAGAGGCAGCAAAACCTAACTTGCATAACTAGGGAAATACCAAATTGGGCAGGTCCTGTTTATACTCTTCTGTTTCTTTGTTGTGTTTAATTACATTAATATGTGATTTTAAAAAAGCATTCTGTGCATTTCACGAACGACATGGGATTCACTGTTCTTTGAATTCATTACCATTTCATATTTTACATGGATTCAGTGTGTGTGCTGATGTTCCATTTTATGCATTCTCTTCAGATTCACTCATAAGCACAGAATCAATATATTTAGGGCTTTTTTTTCTCATCACTATGATGTCTTATACGAAAGTATTGAGGCAAAGAGGATGAGAATAACTAGTGAGTAAATTCTTTCTTTGTGAATCGTGGTAACCTTGATGTAAGTTCTGATTATTATTATGGTGACTGTTTTAGAGAAAGTATTTAGCACTTTGCTGAGAAGTGAGCTCCCCAGGACCTGAGGGGCAGTTCCGTGTTAAATGTAAGTAAGTTAGCTGCCAGGTTCCTAGAAAAGGATGCCCAGAATTAGAGGAGAGCTGTGTGGTAGCTGTAGGAAAAAAGGCACTTATTTCAGATACTGCTTACGTGTCATAATGCCATTTTTTCTTTCTGAAGTCTCCTGTCTCATTTCTGCGCATCTCTCAAGCTCTGCTTGAAAAGATAACGCAAAGGCAGAAGCAGTCGCTCAGTAGAGCTGTACTGACCCTATTGCAAATGACTGGCTGCACAGCCTAATTATTCCTGGTGTCAGTAACGGGCTGTTACCCGCATGGTGTGAGCCAGCAGGCACTGGATGACTCGCAGAGGTAGCGAGGAGGAGCAGAGGATTTCAGAGACCTGGAATGTAGAAAAGAAAAGCAGGGCTGCCAATGCGTGGTTGAGCAGTTGCAGACTTATGGCACAGATCGCTGTTGTTTTTACCTTCATGGTTTGTTCTGTTTTTTCCCTCTTTTTTTTTTTTTCTTTTCTTTTTCTTTTTTTTCACCCTGTTCTCATTTATTTCTTTATATCCAAGTGTCCACTCTGGCCAATGCACATAGAAACTGTTCTTCGCTTGTCACCCTGTTGCCAAGGACCACTGTGTTTGGTTGATCAGTCTTGGGATGGATGCATTGAGCTCTGTGTTCATTTTAGATTAAATGTTCAGGAAATCTTGCTGGCAAGCTAAGAGAATAATGTATTGAGCAGTTATTTTCAAGGCTTTCTTCAGTTGGCCTCATTTGGGCATTTTTGTGTTTAAGAAAAAAACAAAACAAAACAAAATCAAAGGGCAACAGCAGCAACAAACCGAACCCACATCACTCGCACTGTTGTGAAATATCAGATCCTGCTCCAAATGAGTTTGTAGACCTCCTAAATGCCATGGTTATGAAACAGAGTTAGTTGAAGTAAAATCAAATTTTTACCAGACTTGTTCTCAGAAACAATTGAACTTCACAAAAAAGAATGCTTTGAATCAGTCCAATGGTTGAAATTTGGTAAAGTCACCAGCAATTGAAAATGGCAGTAAGAAGGACATTGTTGTTAACAATGCTTAAAAAGGCACATTTCTACAGAACTAGAACTCTCTGTATTGTGTGTGTGTGGAAAGTAATTCTCCGCACAGTGACTTTCCCTTTTCCAAAAACAGATCTGCAGAGGAGTGTGGTCCCCATGCAGCTAGCTGAGCAATGTATGGGAAGGAAAAGCTCAGATTGCTGCTCCACGTGTAAATGTATGGAGAAGTGCCTTGGGCAAGAGAGGAAAATCAGTAGCTAATTAAAGGCTGTTTTCACAAAATGCCACTTTCTTTGCTTTTGTGCACACTTTGCTATCAGGTTGGTGTGTCACTGCCTGCATGCCACAAAGAGCTGTTACAGTCACCAGCGTGGAGTGAAGGTCCCCAGGCTCGTGTGCATGCTGTCGGTGAGGAGCAGGACCATGCTTTGAGAGCTTGCTGGAATCTCAAGCCTGCATTCACTGAGGCTCCCGCTGCAACCACGGCTCATTTTCTCACCCTCCCTGGCCACTGAACGTCAGTGGACCTGTTCTCTGAGCCCAGGCACAGTGAGGCATCATCCAGGACTTGCACAACATAAAATGTTGAAGGGGAAGGGGAGCGCTGGGAGCAGGAATGAAAAGAGGGTAGTGAAGCACTAACCTAATGCCAACCTGTCCTGGCTGCTGGGGAAATTGAGAATGAATCTGTGCTGTAAACACAATATTTAAAGCTGTCAGGTGAATTGTCTTCTGCATGTGTTCATCCTACAAGCCAAGGCTTAGTATTTTAACAGTGTGATGAGATGAATTTGGCAAAAGCTCAGTGCAATGAAGACCTGTAAATTAAATTAGTTCCTTGGTACCAGTATAACTTCTATTAAAACTAAAGAACTGCATCCCTGGCAGAGGTCTTATCTACATTACAAATGAACTGATGTAGTAATTTTTCTTCCCTAAAAAGTGGGCTGATAGGGTCGGATCGTCTATAACTGATATTTGTAGTGGAATGATACTTAGTAATACCATAGCTATTTTTTAGCTGCAGGTCTTTTTAAGCTGTATCAGGGCTTTATAATCTCATAAATAGTAATAAATTAATAAAGCACTTCTTTGTTTTGTTCCTCACAGGAGGGGATTTCTAAGATCAGTTCTCAGAAACCTGCATAGTTAGGTTTCATTTGCTTTTATTTGTTGTGATGATATTGATGCACATTTAAAAATGTTACCAAGATCTTCATTAAAAAACTCTGAGGCTTACTTTTAACACTGACTGGAGCTAAAATGTAGCACGAGTTATAGGAGTGCTTTTGTATCTTGAAGTTACAAAGATGGATGTCCTTTACTATGCAAGGTGTTGAACTGCGGAAGTTCAGCTAGAATGCAGGGCAGTCAGAGAGTGAGGAAAGGTTGGGTTTTCAGTAACAGAATTTATTGTTTAAAGAATTCAGAGTTTCTGGTTTTGGCATTGAGAAGAAAATGTATCTTCTTTTCTTAGTCTGAACTTTGAAGAGGCAGCTTCACACTTCTGCTTTTGGCAAAAGCTGAATGTTCTTGCATTCATTCCATACCGTTAAACCGTCTCTGCATCAGTAGAAGACAGTGTTGCTCCTTCTGAACTGATCAGCATAACTAACATTGATGTTTAAATTAAGATGTAGCATCTTAATGGCTGATCTTCTTGGTTTTGATTGTCTATAGGTTCACTCTATCATTTCATACTTAGTTCAGCATGATTTAGAGGTTTTCTTCACAACCATTAATTCTAAATAGACCTTTTAAAGTAAGTGCCTTAGTTGCTGGGTTTTTTGTTTGTTTTACTCTAAGGCTGTTAACAATAATACAAGTATTAATGAAACTTGATCATCTTGTTGTTAAGTTCAGCATCCAATAAATGAGTTTTATTGTGTTATTCCTTGGCTTTACAGGATGTAAAGGATGTAAGATGTAAGAAGGGCCCTTACTCATTATGTGGAGATGGCATTTTTCCTGTCTTTCTTAAAGCATGGTACTTGATGCCTACTGCTGACAAATGTAAGAGCTGTTACTCTAAAAGTGTTCAGTAAGGTTAATTCACATGAAATAGCAGGCAAACCTGAAGGTGTACCTGTAGAAGCTAAATTGTCTGGAATACTTGTCAAGGTGTACGTAACCCATTGTGCCACATCCTCCCTAGGGCAGCTTTCACAGATAGATGCGTTCCTGCTAACAAACTACTTCAAAACAAGCTCAACCGCACTCAGGAGCAAGCACTGCTTCCAGCGTGAACTCCAGTGTGAATTCTCACTTTTAGATTGCAAAGGATTCCAATGCAGGGCCTCCTCCAGCTGTTTTTAGGAGTGTCTGCCATTAAGAAGAGCTTTTCAGGAGATCAGAAAGCTCTGTCTCCCTTAGAGCTTTGAGGCAATATCAAGATCTTAAATTTAATATGAGGCGAAGAGTCATCCAAGTAAAGGAAAAATGCAATGATGAGAGCATAGAACATTTCCTTTGATGCATTTCAAAGTGATTCCATTAGGAGAAGTTAATCTCTAAAATTACCACTTATTAGAATATTAATACATAATAAAGAATGAAAATAGTTTTATGGAATACTTAAGTAGCATTAAGAGAAATGATGTGAGAAGGGGCTCTGTGCTTGAGCCCACACCTGGAATCACTGCCAGGGCCCAGATGAAAACATAGATGTTTCTGGCTGTAGGCTTATAGGGCACGTAGCTTCCTAAAAGGAATTAATTCAGCTTGCCTTCCTTTTATCTTTATGAATAGATACTTCTGCCAAAAATATTCGTATTTGTTCAGGTGTAGTATAAACAAGGCATCAACTGATTGCATGCATGTTAAATGCCAGCTTGTTTAAGCTTTGGCAGTAGGAACCTTCAGAAGGTGCCACAGCTGGTGGCCTTGTATGTGTGTTTCTGCATGGCTCCTTCAGCATTGGATCAATTGGTAGAAATAAGCAAACCAGAAGGAAAGTCTCACCAGTGACATAAACTGCATGCTTTCTTTGGAATAGACAGTATTTAAAAGGGGAATGCACGAAACAGGCTGGGAGAATTCGCTAGCCGTTTCAGTCTGTTGATTGTTACTGAGTGCTATGCTTGGGGTAAGTGTAAATAAGTGCACAGGTGAGCAACTTGTCAGCATGTGACAAATGGAAACATTAGCTGTGTGTTCTGAAGGCTGGAGGAGAAACTCCTCAAGGCCCGTGTTTGTTAACATTTGGGTCAGCGGGGTGTTTGCATAATTTTTCCATTGGAGTTTAAGAAAACTAGAGAGCGAACTTAAAACTTCTATAACACTTCTATAGTCTTGAAGGAACAATTAGCAATATATGAATGGATGAAAGAATATATGTAGTGCAGATGAGCAAGTACAATAAAAGAAGAAATGCCAGCTTAAAGAAGGGCAACCAAATTCATGTTTTATACTGTCAAAAGGGAAAGTTACTCTGATGGCAGTAACTTCTGTGGTTTAAACAGATTCTCTTAAACAGTTCATTTGCTGATAGCTGAGCACTCTTTAGAAGGAAGTTGGCTTGAAAGTTGTCAGATATCATTGAGTCATATAAACCTCAAAATTATGATTTGAGATTTGACTTTGTTAGTGTAAAAAAAGTAACACTAGAAGTAAGTTTTTCAATTTACTTGCTGCTGGTGTGAGTGGTGGGTAATTGTTTGATTGAATTGTTGTGCCTTTGATTCATCCCCTCCTGCACTGGCAGTCTTTTAGCATTTTTCCCAATCAGTTTCTGCTTCTCAGCAAAGCAGCTGGTGTTACTGTTACCATTTCCTGAAATGAGGATGAATCTTCAGGATGTGAAAAGGCAGATTGGAGATTCACAGAAGCTTTTTATACTCTCTGTTGCTGAATCATTACTTGAGCAGCAGCTCAGCCAGCGTCTTCCCTGCACATAGCAAAGGTCATGTAACGGGGCACCTCTTGGCAGCCTAGTGGCCAGCATGTTTGCTTCTCCCATACAGAAATGACACATGCTATTAGGTGTCTGTCTTTAAACACCAGAATTAGTTGAATTTTAATAATACATCTGTTCTTGTCATGAAGGCAAAGGTGGTGGAGCTGTGAGTTCATTAGTGCGGAAACAGATCTGTTGAGAGGCAAGTGTTGGTGGATGGGAGGCTGGCCTGGTAGTGGGGTGAGAGAATGTTGTCATCAGAGTTCATTCTTAGGCTTTGGAACTAAAGATTTTAGTATGTAGTCGTTCCATGTCAGTTTGAACAATCCGTCTCACTGTTATTTATTCGTTTTCAGTGAATGTTCCAAATGTTGATTTTTCTTTTTTTCTTTTTTTCTTTTTTTTTCTTTTTTTAACTGAATGTAGGAATATTCAGAGGACAGTAATTCTGAACCCAATGTGGATCTGGAGAATCAATACTACAATTCCAAAGCCTTGAAGGAAGATGATCCAAAAGCAGCACTAAGCAGTTTTCAGAAGGTTTTTTTTTTAAATATATTCTCTTTTACTTTGATTATTTAGCCTGCAAGTACGGTATTTTAAAATACTTGCTTACAATTTGAGTTACTTTCTGGAATTATAAGGGTCATGTTTATATTTTAACTTTCTAATGTGCTAAGCTTATCATTGGCCTACTTGGATTCCTGGCTGATGGATGCTCCCTAAGCATGATCCCTTTCAGGATCATGCTTAGGGAGCATCCATAGGACAGGAGAGTGATATTTAATTACAGCACCAATCTTCAGAATTTAGTCAGTTAATTAACCTAAGTGTTGTTTTGTGTGCCAAGTTTAAAAAACAAATCCTTTTTTTTTTTTTTTTTTTTTAAATGACGTGGCATTTTCCCCTGGGTCTTACATAATGTGTTGTTTTTGGTTTGCTGTCTGAATCCAAGGTTTGCATGTATAAATTCTGGATGACACAGAGTTTGTTTCTTTGGTGTTAGTTTTAAGTTTTCAATCTGTCACCAGAAAGCAGTACATTAGATGACTTTGGAAAAATTGTATTTATTTATTTATAAAATGCTTATTTGCAAATCCTTCAGTTAACTATGCTATGTTAAAGATTCCTGCCTAGAAACTTTATGATATGTGAAGAACGTATGGCAATCCCAAGTGAACACTTTTTAAGTAATTTTGTTACAGGATAGTTTGAGTCAGTTTCGGTGTCTCTTACAACTTTGTCTATCTATATGTTCTCGTGGAATAGCAGTAAAGGTTAGTATTTGATATTAGACAGCAGCAACACAACTGTAAATAACAATTTGCCATCCACGCCTCAGGTAAGATGTGAAAATTTATGAGACATATCCTCTCTTAATTTCCTTAGTAGTATTGAAAAAGTAGAATTGAAGAACAAAGTAAATCACTACTTTGTGCAGAATGACATTGTGGGGGGAAATGCTTTTATGGGATATGTACATTTTAAAAGGGGATGCAAGTCAATGCACATTTCAATGAAGTTTTAATAAATACTGTTTTAAAATTTTTTCTATTTCAGGTTTTGGAGCTCGAAGGTGAAAAAGGAGAATGGGGATTCAAAGCTCTGAAACAGATGATTAAAATAAACTTTAAACTGGTAGGAATTGCAGCTATTGCTTGAATAAACAGCATAAATACAAATTTGATCTGGAGGCCTTATGGTCTTATTCAAAATTAGGACTGTGACTTAACTTTTCTTTTTGCAGTCTTCAGTATACGTGGTGGTTGCAAGTCAGTGGCAAAATGAATGCAGAACAAGTACAGTTGTTGGCTAAGACTCTTTTGAGAGTCTGAGGCTCAGCCATTGCTATCCTGGGGTATCAAGCCCTTTCAGACTGCTAACGTTGTATCTCAATACTTGTATTCTATGTAGGTACTTCACCTACATGTCGAAATAAGTGAAAAATGTTTTTACGGTGCATGTGCAACAATTCAAACAGTTGTACAGCCAACTCTATTTTCCCAGTTGAGACAAATATTTTAGATGTCTATTTTATGTGGCTTTACTCAAGTTATTCTTGATTTTGCCACTTAGGAATAAAGCAGTGAAGTAAAAGTTCCTCACAGCAACCACCATCACATAATCTGTCTGCTAGGCATTGTTTCTTGTATGTGCAAGATGTAACCCAGGTTTTAACCATTAAGGCAAAAATGATGTAATTGTGTTTTTCTTCATAGACTAACTTTCCTGAAATGATGAACAGATATAAACAGCTACTGACTTACATACGAAGCGCAGTCACAAGGAATTACTCTGAAAAATCCATCAATTCCATTCTTGATTATATCTCGACTTCGAAACAGGTTAGATCATCAGTTCTTCCATTTTGGTAGTTTTCCTTCTTGCATTCTTAACTGTGGACTTCTTTGTATATGGTGCTCTGATGTTTGGAGTTTTTTTAATTGTATTAGAGAGGATTTACAGTATGAGTTTATCATTATATATTGGAATATACTTCCCATTTCTATCAACACACAACTTTTCATAGATTCGTCTTTCTAATTAAAGTAGATTGATTTTGTGTGTGTGTGTGTGTGTGTGTGTATGTATGTATGTTATTCACCCAGAATTTCTATGCTGATAAGTAAATACATTTTTTAGCTTTGTGAATACACACTTTGCCTTTTCAATTAAAATTTGTAGTATTTTACTATTGGGGAAAGCACTTTGAGGAATTTTGCAGTGAAGTGCTGGTGTTAAATATAATTTATCTTTGTGAATTCTCTGCAAGTTAGGTACATGTTTACAGATACACAGCTGAGCTCCTTTTGTTTTATAATGTGGCACAGATTAAGAGAGAGCTCTACCTTGAAGTAGTACCTGCATATGGAGGATCGTTGGTCATTGGGTATGATTCCTCTGTCATCACAAACCTTCCTGTCCTGCCGCTCATAGGAAAGGGAGGTTTAATAGATGAATGATTTGGTTTACTCTGGAAGTCTAAAGAATTGGCTTGGAACTGTACCTTGTTGGCAGAGGTCAGCAAGTTTGGTCTAAGTGCACATGGACCCAAATCTGGAAGGACAATCTGGAACTGTGAACTCCAATTCAAATTCACTGATAGCTGCAAATTTGTTATCCCAAAAAGAATACTAATGCATTCTCTGTAGAACCTTTGTTAAAGGTCACACTCAGTACTTAAATTTCCACTTTGGATGTTGTCAGGTTTTTGTTTGTTTGTTTGTTTCTTAAGCAAATAAATAGTGCTATAGAGCTTTTTGTCACTCAGTGTTGGTAGTATAGAAAGAAGGCACAAACATTTCTCTCTAGAAATTTATTTCCTTTTTGGTATACAGTTTTTTTTTAAGTAGCAGCAATGGCTGTTATTGTTTGTCTTCTGCTACACAATGTAAGAATTTATATTGCTTGGTTAGATAAGATGGGTTTCTGTAAGGTAGCTTTCACGTTCATCTAGCATGAAAGATGACTGCAAATTTTGAAATGTGAATACTTCCTAATGTTATTTATTTGATATAATGAAAGCAAGTTGACTTAGTTTTGTTATTTAAGAAGCTCTTTACAATTCAGTAAGATGCAGATCTTTCTGATTTTGAAGTTCAAGCATGCAGTTTTAGTTTGATCAGATTAACTTTATTAACAGGTACAAATTTGCTGTTTACAATTATAGAATTCTGATTTTTTATGTCAGATGGATTTGCTTCAGGAATTCTATGAAACAACACTTGAAGCTCTGAAAGATGCTAAGAACGATAGATTGTGGTTTAAGACAAATACAAAGGTAAAATAAGTAACTTTTTTTTTTTGCTTTTCTTTGTGATACCCTCAGCTAAACTTATACAATAATTATGAAATCTTAATAGATCTTAGTACTTTAACTGTTTTTTATTACAGCTTGGCAAATTATATTTAGAACGAGAAGAATATGGGAAGTTACAAAAGATTTTACGCCAGCTGCATCAGTCATGCCAGGTACCTTTATACTCTAATCACTGTAGCTTGGTAAACAGCATTGGTTTTTTTATTTTTTTTATTTTTTAGTATATCTTTTGTTGGCATTTGAGATGTGTTGCTGAGCTTTTTTAGTACAGGGAAAAGAAATACTGTGCTTGTTCTCATTTGCTATCTGTTTAATAATATTAACTAAAAGTGAGAAAAATGTTTCATTCTTTACTTAAGGATGATTTTTAAAAAGCAATTCACAACTACTATTGATTAAATTTCATTTTTGTCAGGTGTAAGAAGAAGCACATAGGAATAATCTAAAACCATAGATGTTTAGTTTCAAATATAGTGAAGATTCCAAACGAGCTTCAATGCAGTATGAAACTACAGCAGTGACTTTCTGATTTGGAAGGGGGGAAGAATAAAGACAGCCATCAGCCTGCTCTGCCTGTTTGTCCCCCTTTCTTCCTGTAGCTTGGAAAATAGGTTATAAAGATCTGTTAAATGGTTCTGTTACAGGCGGTAGAAGAATTTGTGTCAATCATTGCATTTGTATACTGAAGTGAGTGTTGTGGTGTGTTTGTCTGTTCGTTGTTTTTTTTTGTTTGTTTTAAGAAAAGAGGAAAAGAATGAAGAGCAGAACTTGGGAACTAATTTGTGATAAGAAAAACAGTTAAACAAAAATACTGCCTTTTAATAAAGCAAAAGCATCGGAATTCAGCCAGCTATAACTTCCTTCAGTATTAGTTTTTTTATGTATGTGTTCATATCAGTATTTCAAATTTCTAGGCAAATCTTTGTGTCAGAGAATTACTGACAGTATTTGCTAATGAGTTTTCTATTAGTATAAAATTGAAATTGCTGTTCCCTGAAAACTTCACATTATTTATTGCTTAATCTATCCTAGACTGATGATGGGGAAGATGATCTAAAAAAAGGTACTCAACTATTGGAAATTTATGCTTTGGAAATTCAAATGTATACAGCACAGAAAAATAACAAAAAACTTAAAGCACTATACGAACAGTCATTGCACATCAAGTCAGCTATTCCTCATCCACTGATCATGGGAGTTATCAGAGGCAAGTGAATCTTTCATTTAACTTGTTGCAGATTAGTGTAATGAGAATCTGATAATTAGTATTTTCTCAGCTTGAACTAGAAAGAAGAGGGATCCTGTAGGTTGGTAGTTAGGCAAACCCAATGGGAATAAAGAACTACAAGTGCTGTGACTCCGGTCTCGTTTAATACTGCCTTCTGTAGGACTTCCAGCTTTGCTGCTCTAGTGCCCAAGCACCAGATGCACTGTTCAGCAGGCAGGACAGTTGGCTACACTGAGGGTAGGAATGAAGCAATAGAAGAACATGGGAAGACCTGATCTGTTTGAACTGATGGCAGACAACAAAGGACAAAGGCAGAGGGCTTGGCGGGTTGCTAATGCTGTAATCACCTTTAATAAATTCGTGCAGTGTCTTGCCCCACTAAGATTTGTCAGAAGCTGAAGAACTTGAAGATGTGTTTGAAAGTGGTACTATCAGTAAAGGTGAATTACAGTGAAATTCTTCTGTGTGTCTTTGAAAAAAAGAAAAACAACTTTCTCCACAGTGCTGGTGTGCCTTCTCCCTTACTGTTGAGCAGGCAATCTGGCAGTAGCGGGTACTTCAGAGATGAAGGGAAATGAAGTGTTTCTCAATTTTCCTGGACAGTTTTGCTCAACATATTGAGAAAATTCCAGAAATACAGGAAGTACATTACCTTTAAAGTCGAAATAAATTCAATTTTTATAATATTTTAACATAAAGTTAAAATAATTACTGGCTGTGAGGATTAGGGTTCTTTGATGGTGTGGGTTGGTTTTGTATTTTTCTTCTTTAGAAGATGTTTGTTCAAATGGCAAAGCTTTATGTGAAGGCTCTAGTGTTTGGGTTTTTTTTCCTAGTGATTTTTTGGAGAATGAAAAGACTCCTGAAAATATTTCAGTAATCTATTTAGAAATAGTGGGGAACTCTTGAGTACAGTTATTGCAGTCAGCAACAAGCACAGAGTGTTCCTTTCTCTTTTCATCTCTGTTTTCTTTTCAGAATGTGGAGGCAAAATGCACTTAAGAGAAGGAGAGTTTGAAAAGGCACATACTGATTTTTTTGAAGCATTCAAGAATTATGATGAATCAGGGAGCCCCAGAAGAACCACTTGCTTAAAATACTTGGTCTTGGCAAACATGCTGATGAAGTCTGGAATAAATCCGTTTGATTCTCAGGAGGTACTTCAAGAGATATGATTAAATCATTCAGGTTTATTGCCTCTTTTTTTCTTTTTGTCTTTTTTTTTTCTTTTCTGACTTTGTAGGAATATTATCCAAAAGACGACAGTGGAAAAAAATATTTAAAATCTGAACATCCATGTTTTGCTTTCTGTTCTGTGTAGGCTAAACCATACAAAAATGATCCAGAGATTCTAGCAATGACGAATTTAGTAAGGTAAGATTTTAATTTTTCCAGAGAAAAGAAAAAAAACACCTGTAGTATCCAGACAGCAATGGAATAATTTTTTAAATGGTGGCTTTTCTTTGTACAGCTAACACTTATAACAGTTATTGGACAAGTACTTGTAGGTTGGTTGGTTGTGGTTGTGATTATTATTATTTTTTTTTTTTTAAAAAAGCAACTTTTGTTTGCCATGACGTACCTAGATACCTGTACTGTACCAGGTAGGAATATGGAAACATGCTGTTATCTTCTGCTAAGTTGAGTTTTCTTCTGCAATGGCAAATTCCTTTAAAGTTTTGTTGCCTAGTGCTGTGATTTGAATTCCAGGCGTGGCTGACTTTGTGATAAACCGAGGTGATTGACATCTCACACTAAAGCCAGTAGAATAAGTGGATGCCTGGATGTTTTGTGATTACTAAAGGACATTCATAATTTAGGAATATGAAATGAATTTTTCAGGTGTTCTCCAGCATCCTTTAAATGCACATGAAGATCAAAAGCGTGCCTCTTCACCTCTTAGAGACAGCTGCCAACTGAGAACTCTGAGGGTATTGACATCATCACGGAAAATAAATTGAACTGAGGCAGCCTTTGTATACTGTGCTATATGAAGCTAACTTGCTCCATCTGCTCTTTGCCTTATCAAATAATAAAAAAAAAGAAAGCACCACATAGGAAAGCTTCCCACCTTTATTTGTAAGAAGTAATGCTTGCTCGCATTTTGAAATAGTCTCGTATCACCTTGCTGTGATATTGCTGTGGTGCTGCACCAGTGTATGCATACAGATCATTTCTGAAAGTGAGGATATTCATCCATTATTGACATAATGATAAGTAAATGGTTTGGCAATTCGTTAAGGGAATGTTTCCATTAATTCCACTTCAGACATGTCTTTTCTACTTTGCTTTCATGGTTTTGTGTGAGTTTGAGACAGAAGGAACTCCAGATGGCCTTACCCAAACTCATTTTATTCATATTCCTAATTTTTATCTTTTATCTTGACATTTGAGTATAATTGCTTTTATAAACTTAATAATGCAATTAAGATAAGAAATGTGCAGAAGACAAAAATCATTTCCAAGCACTACAATTATGTTTTTAATTCTTCTTGTACTCTACATTGGTAACTTGAATGTATTACATATGGTAAAAAGAGGCTTTTGAAAGAAGCAATAGAATATGCTTAACTGAGATACCATTTAATTTTGAAGTGCAATTACTGGTTTCATGTGATACAGTCCAGTCTACTCATGACTCTTCATAAACTCCTGAAGTTCCACCTTGAATGTCACCGGTTTTTATGTTGTCCCTTTTCATGATAATAAGGGGTGGCTTTTGGGGTCAATTCTTACCATTTGAAAATGTACAGAGAACATGAATAGAATTTGTTCATAAAATGTTTGGTGGAGATCCAAAGCAGAAATTGAAAACCTGTATCCATCAGTTTGTCTTTCAGGCTAAATGCTGCTAGCCTGCAGCTTAATTAAGTTTCATTGTTTGAGTGGGCAGTCCCAGTTGCAGTTAAGAAAAGATGTTCCTTTAAGAAAAGATGATAGATTTGGATTGTAAGATGATTATGTTCCAAGAAAAATGTTGTTTTGGTGGTTATAACTCCTACCTTTAAATGATGCTGAGATGCCTCTACTGAACAATAATTGGTGTCTGAATCCACATTGTTTTTGTAACCTTTTCTCGAATAACAAGATTGAGCAATTAAACTGAAAATTCACTATACGTAAGAATCTAAACAGTAATATGCCAAAAATTAGTGATGATTAGTCTTGATAAGTCAGACATTTCTTCTATCTTCCAGTATTTTTAGAATTCAATTTAATGAAGACATTCTAGGAAGAATTAAAAAATAAAAAATAAAAAATAATCAAACTGGAATCTCTTTACTTATTTTGTTGTTGTTGTTTTTACATAATATAAGGATTCATTAAGCCAAATTTCAAGTAATTATGCTGTCCAAAATTGGCTGGTTTTAGACTTCAGGGTTTTCTGTTTATTTTGTTTTCAAGTGTAACAATTTGGAAAACAGAGTACATTTACAGAAGAACTAAATGTTCTTAGTGAAGTTTCGTAAATGCTAACAACTGAAAATAGAGAAAGGTCATTTCTGGAGCATTTCATCTTGAAATATTTTTTTCCTTATAAAGATTCTGAATGTAGTTGTTTTTCACCAATGCTTAATACTTATTATTATTATTATTATTACTATTATTTTAAGAAGAATGAAGCCTTAATGAGTCTGGTTTTAATTTTAAAAATATTAACTTAATCTCTCACTTTTTCTGAAGTGCCTATCAGAATAACGACATTACTGAATTTGAGAAGATTCTGAAAACAAATCACAGCAACATCATGGATGATCCCTTCATAAGGGAACATATTGAAGGTATTTTTAGATAATAGATAATTCCTTTACTGTTTCCAAGCTCGATATTGATCAGGATCAACGTGCATCCAGGTGTATGTTGAAAACAATGGTTGAATGCATAGTTATCTATATTTAAAGAAAACCAAAGTGCACTAGCGCATGGCTGTTAGTTCTATTCACATGATAAACAAAAGTTACCCTCTGCATTTGCCACATATCTGAGATTTTTAAAAGCCTCTCCCCTGGAACACAGTGTCCAGTCTCAACTCACTGCTCTTTTCATCAAGAGTAGAACTAATTCTGATATTGCCAGATCAATTAGCTGGATAGCTACTCGAGAGAAAGAGTTAAATCCGAAGACCTGGTTTTCTTGCACTTCTTGTTTGTAAAAGAGAACATGGCAAACAGCAGAGGAAACTAAATATAACACGTCTACTGCTGTTATGTACAGGCTACTGGTGAACTTCAAAGTCTTGTAGGAAAACTCGGTGAGATAAGAGAAATGAATGCTTAAGAAAGGAGTCGAACAGAACTGGCAGACAAAAAAAGGAGGACAATAGAATTCAAGGACTGGAGGGAATCTGAGTTTCACCCTTTACATGTAGTCTACTAGTGATACACAGGGAAAAAGATATTCATTTTCTTTAGTCTGTAGTGATATGGACTGCATGTTCATAGTTACAGAGTTTATGAACCTTTTGTTGTTATTTTAGTATTTTCTGTTTTATTGAGAAACATAATCTTGTGTTCAGTAATATCATATAAAAAGTCCTCGTGTTACCAGTTAGCTAAGGATCCATCTAGCTTCTGTTAATTTACAGTGATAATTCCTGCTTTCATTTTATACAAGCTTTCTTTAACATTGACTGTGGTATTGTACCTATCCACAGTCAGTCACTTCATACAGGCTATGTTTTATCATTCTTTTGCTCCTCATTGTAATGATACCATTTGGCTCTGACCTTGGACTTAAAATATGAATGTACTCGTGAAGTTAAAGGTATGCAGGCTTCCATTTCAGAGCCTTAAGCTTGCCTTTTCTTACTTTAGTACAATGTAAACAATACAGCCACAAATTAGAGGGGCAGACATACAGTTAGTTTGAATAATTCTAGTTTTAACCAAGGAATATATTGCTCCCTGTTTAAAGAATTTTCAGCTCTATCTATACATGCTAGAGTTATGTATTGCCATGCTGCCCCCTGAGAAAAAAGGATCTTTAGTTTGCTGTGCTTTCCTGCAACCTACCACCTACATTGCAGTATTTAGGCCTTCTTTCTTCATTGTATCTTCATTTAATAGGTACTGATGTTATTATACTTTTGTTTTTTCTTACAGAGCTTTTGCGAAACATCAGAACACAAGTGCTTATAAAATTAATTAAGCCTTACACAAGAATACATATTCCTTTTATTTCTAAGGTATGTGTCAGTGGAGCCTTGTATTTGCTTAAGTAAATGATTAATTATGAATAAAAACACTTAAATACAGTGTATCCAGGAATAGAACATCTAAACTATAATGTAAACTGTATTGTCATACTGATGTATTGCTGGCAGCTTTGTAGTGTGAAAGTGTAAATTTTAGGCATCTTCCCATTGCTTTTTATAATGTGCACTGTGATATATTTCTGTGGTACACAATAACTGTGTTCTACTTGGTGTAGAAAAGAACATTTCTGAAGAGAAATATAAAATGTTAGATTTGCATAATTACGAAATTTTATGGATATAAAAATCCAAGTTTTAATCTCTCTGGTTCAGAAGATAATTTTCAGATATCTTTAGTGAAAGTTAGAGAACTGTGGTAACAGAGTAAACAAATTATAAGACTGGAACTATTGATTTCATTTTCTAACCACTAAAGAACAAAATCTAAAACAAAACAAAAAAAGTATTTATTTTAAATACAACAAAGGAACTGTTCTGAAGCTTCCAAAATTTTTTCTTTATCCTCTTCAGCCTTTTATGAGAGGTTACTGATCTCTAGATTGTTGGCCATGTTCATTTCGGCTGGAGATCTTTTGCTTGACAGATCACTGGTGAATTATTTTTTTCAAACAGTAAGAAACAGAAATCTGAAGAAAACTGACCAAATTATGTACATGTAAATAAACACTGGAAGGATTTAATGTTGCAAAACAGAATGGCATTTTTTTTTCTTCTTTCTTTTTTTTTTTTTTTTTTTTTTAGGAATTAAACATAGATGTAGCTGATGTGGAAAGCTTGCTTGTGCAGTGCATATTGGATAAGTATGTATTCTTTTTCTTGTTTACTGATCTTTGAAATAATCAAAGTATGTAAGAAGCAATAAAACAGCATTTCTGTGCTTTATAACAAGACTGTTTGACTCTTAAGCCAAAAGGTAATGATGCTGACTTTACTGGTTTGCTTGATTTACAAGCGAAGTATATTTGTAATTTGTGAGCCAAAAGAACTTTATATGGCTAGGCAGGTTGTCCAATGAATTAATTGCTCAGTGACTTAATTTGCTTTCTAGCCATAATGACAGCTAAATAGGCAGTGTCTCCCTCTTACGTAAGAAGACCTCTTGCTTTACCTCTTGATTATTGACAGCTCCTGTTGCTGTGTGCATTAGTGACTGTGGCTGTTTATTTGTTCCCTTGTAGCACTATACATGGCCGAATCGATCAAGTCAACCAGCTCCTAGAACTGGATCATCAGAAGAGAGGTGGTGCACGGTATACTGCGTTAGATAAATGGACCAACCAACTAAATTCTCTCAACCAGGCTGTAGTCAGCAAACTGGCCTAACAGAAAACAAGCTTTTACAAACGTACTTAAGGCAACAGTACAGTGATGTAAACCTTAAAAGAACTGGGAATGGCAAAACTACTGTCGGTTGGTGTGCCCTGAAATTATTGGAGTTATGGCAGAAGTGCTTTTTTGATCAGCTGGTTTGTGTTTTGCTGCTGCATTTATCCCAAGAAAAAAACAGCTTTAATCTCCAGAAGAAAACCAAAATGCCACGGGATTTATGCTGTATTGACATCTTGCCCTAAACATACAACATCCTAGTAATTTGTCAAAGGGCAGTTAATGACCAGAGAGAAGATTTTTGTCATGATTTTAAATACACTGACACATTACTGTTGGTTAAATTTAAAACATGTTTTACTTGCAGAAATTCTCACAGAAATAACCTGCAATAACTTGAAATGCGTACCCTTTTGAACACTTCCTTTTCTCATGTATAAATTGAAATGTTTGCTGCATTTTGAAAAATGTCAATTCTCCAAAAATGTGTCCGTATATTTCTGTACCTGCAGTGTAGTAAAGGTTTAGAAGAAACCCCATAATCAGTGGCATACTGTCACTTAGGTTTCAAGCAGCAAAATAAACAGTGCAGTTCAGAGATTGTACAGTTTGTTTCTTGATGTGCTTTCATTATACTTGATTTTACTTTTGTTATTTTTAAAGGAAGATGGATTGCTTCATTTTCATCTTTTCACCTGACAAAGGACAGTATGAAGAATTTAAGTCTAAACTTTGGTATCTGTGCTGTTTATTTTTTTCCTTGAAGTAGCTAAACATAAATACTAAGAAGTTCAAAAACTGGCATTTAGCAGTCTAAGTTAACTGACTTTTATCTTGCAATATTCCAAATATTATTTCTGTCTGGTTGATGTTGGTGAGCATTAATTTGGCATTGACCAAAAATCTGGTCTTTTTTAATTTTGGTGTATTTAAGAATACAAGTTTTCCAGGCAGTACCCTGGGAATAGAAATGCAGACTCTGATTATAGAATTGTAGAATCTCTAAGGTTAGAAAAGATCTCCAAGATCTAGTCCAACTGTCCCCCTGCCACCAGTATTGCCCATTAAACCATGTCCCTGAGTACATCTATCATTTCCTTTGAACACCTCCAGGAATGGTGACTCCACTGCTTCCTTGGGCAGCCTGTTCCAATGCCAAACCACTCTTTCTGAGAAGAAGTTCTTCCTAATATCTAATTTGAACCTCACTTGACACAACTTGAGGCCATTCCCTCTCGTTCTGATGCTAGTTACCTGGGAAAAGAGGCTGACCCCCACCTCACCATAGCCTTCTTTCTGGGAGTGGTAGAGAGCAGTAACACTCCCTTCAGCCACCTGTTCTCCAGACTCAGCAATCCCAGTTCCCTCAGCTGCTCCTCATAAGACTTTTGTGCAGACCCTTCACAAGCTTTGTTGCCCTTATCAAAGGGTAACAATTTCAAAGAGATTGTTGCCCTCTAAGACATTGTTGTCTTGTTTCCCAATCAGTGATCCCTGACCAAATTCAGTGTATACAAAAAGACACTCTGAGGGAACCCAGTACAGTAAACTTGGTAATAAGAGAATACATTATTTCCCAACTATTTGATTTTACTGTAGTCTATTGAAGTCCTACAACATGTAGACACATGCCTCGCGCCCTAAAATTTGAGGTTCATCCATTAAAATACTGAGCTGTAGTGTTTGCCACATCAACCTCTCTTCCTGTGGCAGCTTGTTTAGTGTTGTCTTAAAAGCTAAGGGTAAGATATAGTCTTTCACAAAGCGGTACCACATACAGTCATCAATACAGTGGAAGGAAAAATATGTAAATAAAGCAATTAGCACCAAAAAACAAAGCTCCTATAATGACATGTCTATCACGTATGTGCAAGACAGCATGATTAAACTAAATGTTCTAGAGCAGGACTTAATTGTAACAGCATACAATTTAATGGGATAAAAGTAACTTTCATTTGAAGGATAGTTACTTCCCTTAGAAAATTATTTTGCTTTGTAGTTGTCAAAGTGAGTGGTTTCTTTTTTTTCTCGTGTTTACACATTAAAACTTAATGTGTTGCATGAATAGCATGGTGCTAAGATCTTGGATTTCTCCTTCACTGATGCATTTTTTTACAAATCCATGTTTCTAATTTACCCACTTAAAACATGAATGTAAATTGAGTTTAGGTTTTTAAGCAGGAACAAAGATTTTTACCTTCATAAAATCCATAGGTAACATTTACTGAAGGATGTTGTTTGTACTGTGCTTCCTTACAGTGCTGTGATGTATAACAGGTTTTTTTTGAAAATTCCACCAAGATCTGGCAGTGTCAACTTGAACTTTGCAAAATCAAATTGGTGTATAATGCTTCACAGTAAGTGATACAGGCGGTCAACATCATCCTCTGAAAGTCCTGGGCCCAGATCCAGAGGCTTTCATGTGGATAGGCAGCTTGGTAAGCTGCTTCTTCCCATTGGGACAGGGAACCTCAACAGCTATTTCAGCATGTCTCCTTTCTCTGCCATTTCCTGCCACCCTTACTGTAGGAAAAACCACTCTCCTCTCCTCCAAGGGAGAGAAGAAAAAAAAGAACAGTGCTTAATTTAGTTGGTTTTTTTTTTTTTTTTTTTTTTTTTTAAAGCAAGTATTCCCACCTTTGTCTGTTTTAAGTGATGTAACTTTTATCATCCCAGGTATGTATTGTGGAGGCAGTTAGTTGCCTTTTATAAGGTTTTGCTTATGAAATATTAATTATAGTAGGACTAGGCTATCTAGTGAAGGACTGCTAGCTTGAACAGTGAGAGCTAAATGTATTTTTAAAGTGAAGAATATCAGTCTACCTCTAATAAATTGTTACAGGCGCTCATAGTTCAGCTCTTACTTTGCATATGTGCTCCAGACACAATGAAGGCTTATATAGTGTGTGTCTCTTTATGTTCACGTCATTGTTAGCCTCACAGATGAAACTTATCTTTGGGAGTATTGGGGGAGGGGTTGTCTTGTCATGAAGCTACAACAGTAAGTGCTAGCAGCTGCCATAGCCCATGTGGTATCTCTGATGTAATTTCCACCTCCTTGGGAAAACTGAACAAACAATTGAAAGCAAGAAGGTGAAAAACTGTTTGTTTGTTTGTTTGTTTTTTGTTTTTGTTTTTTTTTGAGAAAGGTTGCACTGCATGTTCACCTGGTGGCCTCACTGCTATCTCTAGTCTCAGTTCCAGTTATTAAATTTCTGCAAATATCATTAATTGTCACAGTTTTGGATGGTTTTATATACATCTTGCTGTTGGTACAAGATAAACCGGTGCCTTAGCTAGTGCCAATTACTATCTATTTGCAAAAGAAAATGCTGATGTTCTTTTATAAAAGATTACAATAGTGCTTAAGCTGTGCATATAAACCCCTCATTTGAGTTGCTGGCAACTTATGCATTAAAACTGAGCGTCATGCAAATGAAATCCTAGAGGATCTGGGTGCTGTATCTGCATGCATGTTAGATTATTTTTATTAATATTTAGCAAACGTACTTTGGAGGAATTCATTCAATTCTTATCTTAAGGTTCTCTTCTGAGTTGGATCTGAAACTGTGATGTGGTGAGGATTTTAATTTCTTCTCGCATTGAGTAGGCTTAGAAGCTTATTGAACAACAACAAAAAAGAAAAGAAAGAAAGAAAAAAAAGACAAGGCAGCTGAAATGCACCTGGCAGAATAATATAACAAAGGTATTTGGATTGAAGTCTGTTAGTACTGTCATTCTTGTAATTACCCAGAAACAGTCAGCTGTAAATTTTATTTGAAAATTGTATTTTCACATTTTTTTTGGCTTGGAGGAGAAGCTGAACTAATTTGTTTGAGCAGGAATGGTGTTTGCATTAACAGTAAAATGATACCATTCTGGACAGTACCACAGGCTTTTGTAGACATACAGCAATTACCTGAGCTAAATTTCCTTAGATATGTGTCAATACTGACTTAGAAAAGTTCAGCTGTTACTCCATTTTCAAATTGCTAAACATACCATTTCAGGGCCAGAATGTACCTAAACTAGAGAACTGGATTTTAAAAAATACTACGTTATGGCTAAATAGCTGTGTTAATAAAGATCTTTACAAAAAGAATTATTGCCTCCTTAAATACTTCTAAATCAGTGCGAAGGTAGATTGCAAACTACAACTGCAGTATAATAATTGCGTATTTAGCACTAAAGTTTAGATGTAATAACTATAAGCCTTATGGCAAGAGTGAAGACTAATTCCCTTTCTGGCTGTGCTACAAAGAATTGCAAGGCAGGATCTATCCTGGTTGGCTCCGATGCCACCTTGCAGCTTGGTAGGAGTGCTGCGCTCACTCTGACTGCTGCCAGGAAGCAATTGCATGTTGCTATCAGAGTTGTCATTCTCAGACTGCAGACGAGCTCCCAGCTCACCTTCCCACTTTGGTTTCAAAGCATTCCCTGCTCTGTTTGCCTTTGGCTGCCTGTGCAGGATGTGACATGTTTTATCTCCCCATGTGAGATGCAAATGTTTTGTTTGCCAAGTTATTTGTTTGTTTGTTTTTGTTTGTTTTTTGTGTGTTAGTCTTTCTCAGTAATTTTTCTGAACACTGTAGTTCCAGTCCAGTAGAGCTAGTAGAGCTGTATCATTTTGGAGTCAGCTTCATTCCTACTGCCTCTCCCCTTCTTCTTCCAGTGGCATCCTCCAAACCCAATGTTGGTTGCACTTGGTGTTGCTGTCATGCTGCTGCAGAGCTCAGGCTGAGCCTGCTGAGACCACGGAGGTGGAAGGGTGTTATTGAGCAACCTTTATTTCGTACTTTAGCGTGCAATTAAGTTTGCACATAGATTCAGCTTTCAGTATAAGAAGTTGCCTTGATTTCACTGAGATTTGCTTAATTGCATCCTAAAACATTCTGTAGGACTTTCTATACACTGGATGTAAATAAACCCTATGTAAGTGGGGAGCATGAGTGACCAAATGCATGCTGTTAGACTTGCTTACAGTTCTGTGATCTTGATTCAGACAGTCATTATCATATATATAATACCTTTGCTAAGGTATTCTGGTTTAGACTTCCTTGTTGAATTATTTTTCTGTCTACTGAGATTGTCTTCATTTTGGTTGGTGTTCTCCACCATATTCAGGAAGGATAACTTCATCCTGCAGATGTAGCAATAAACCTAATAATTTATTACCAAGCTGCAGTGAGCACCCACTAGATTAAAGCATTTTTGCTTCCCAACTATTTCTTCCACGTTGCAATAAAAATAGCAATAATTGCTTAGAAATTGACACATTTGAGAACTAGACACATAGAACTGAATATTCAAAAGCAGCTACTGCAGTTACTGGTGTGTTAAGCTGTTATTTTATTTGGCTGCTAGGTTGGTTGAGGGTTTTTTTGTTGTCTTTTGTTTTGTTTTTATTTGCTTCTTTACAGACTGTAACACTGTTGAGTACACTTACACAACGCTTGATCAAGATGATGATGGTGTAACCAGATAGCAGCCTGGTGTAGTTGTAATAGCTGTGGACAGAGGATCAAACATAACTGGTTCTAAGCGCTTTCACATGTTTTTCTTTTGGGTGATAATACAGAGTTAATTTTTATGGGAGACTTGAGTTCAAGTGGCCACTTAGGTCAGCCAGCATAACCTTCTGTTCTATGTATGTTGTATAGATTTTGTCGATTTGATGTCTATTTAATCACTGCCCAATTTAGATCTTAGAACTTCTTGTTACTGTTGTTCAAGTATGCATAACAGCCTTTTCAAGTGTGACCTTTCTGTTGGTATGTGTCTTGGGAACAAAAGAAGGATTTTATAAAGAACAGCCTTGCCATAAAGAGTCATTATTTTTAAAAAATACAGCAAGTATCTTAAACAAATGTCATAATATATATTCCATGGTCAGCACCAATTTGGACAAATCAAGCTGCATTCCACGCCAAAATGCTGGTGTACCCATACAAGAAGACAATTGTTATACTAGTTCCAGTGGGATTTTTTCACTGTTTTCTTTCCAGGCCGGCTCACAGTTCTCCCACATTACTCGGGAGATGAAAAGTGACTAGGTTTTAAGTAAGTCAATACAATTTTGCAAAAATAAGCGAAACACATTCTTTTATTGGGAATAAAATACACTTCAGTCATTGTTTGATTTATGGAGATTAAGGATTAGGTGGCTTATTTGATGTTTCATAATTATTTATTTATCCTGTAGATTTACATCTCATATGTAAGTTCATGAGTGACTGATGAAATGATGTTCAATTGCATCAGCTGAAAGTTCTTGATAAAACCAGCTTAATCCCTAGTTTTACTTTCCAGACTTCTTGTGTTGAAATAAATGCCATTGTGCAAAAGCCCCTGGGAGCATAACATCGTGACTCAAATGGCATCCTAAGGTGAGGAACAAGTGTTCATTCTGCTGAAGCCCATTGCGTGCTACCAGTTCCTGTTGGTCAGCTGTGTACAGCTGGTGTCTGTGGATGAAGACTTCTATTAATCTCATCGAGGAAAGTGCTGAGACATGGAATTGCAAACCCACTGTACAAGTGCTGCAGCTTCTATAGCAGTTTTAGGTCAGGAGCAGCCATCTTGTTCTCTTCATCTGTGGTAAAACACTGGGTTCACTGAAGTGGACGGAAATTCTGTGGTTACATTTCATTGGGACTACAATTTTGCATTTCCCCAGTGATCCACAGGAATTATTATTTTGTTGGCTGCAACCCCATGAAGACTTAATTCACAGAACCGAAGTAATGTTACAGGCATCCAGGCGAAAGTAACACACAGCAATCCTGCTGTTATGAAATAGCACATAAGGCACTGCCAGTCTCTGTGCAAGTTCTATATTCATGTAATCAGTTTGCAAGATGAGATGTTACCTTGCAATCTAACAGCCATCTTCAAAATTCTAAGTCAGAAAGTTCTAATGGAGCACCACTATATATAAAGAGATTACATGGACTAATCCAACAAATAAACTTCTATGAAGTCTAACAAATTGTTACACTGCATACTGAGCAGAAATTGGGAAAGGCTGTAGAAGCTCTACCAAGATCGTTCTGTAGAGACAGCGGTGGCTTCAGTTTTAATTCTGTCAAACTAAGACACAGGCTTTCTTGCTTATCCCCTTGGCTATACTGTTTATTTCTCACCAGAACCAGCTCAGTCAGAAGCCTGGTTCTTGCAGCAGTACATTTTGTAAATGTACTTTAACTGGAAGCACTCAGACTACCCTTTGTGTTTTCTCTTTTACATAGGCACTGAGTCTATTACTCAATTCCCTTCTGGATTCAATAAAAACACCAGAAACAAAGCAGTAAAGGAACAAACAATGCTTGGCCTTCACTAAACCCCAGGCAGCAGCACAGTGGTGAGGCCGAGCCCACGCGTGTGATTGCACTGTGCAATCCCTCAGGTGCTCTGTGAGGCTGAACTTGCTTCCCATCCTCTGTGGGTCAGTAGGCAGGGTGAACGCAGTCCCATGGCTCAGGACTACTCAGGTAGAAATCAAGGCAGCAAAATAAATGTCACACAAGCCCAAAGATGGGCATCCTCGAATTTCCCTGTGCAAAGGTAGTGATGTGGCAGCTGCACAGCCCACTCCAGCAGCTGCCTGTGCCCGGCTAGACCGGGACCGGGTGCCATTCTCGCCTGGAGCGCCTGGCTCCGACTAGGAGCCCTGCCGACATCTGGGAGCTTCGGGTCGGCTGATGTCAGGCCGGGCTGAGATGAGCCCAACTCCGGTGTGCCTGTTTCACAGCCCATCCCCGTGCCACATTTTTAACGTTTTTCCCTCTAAATTGATGGTAGGGTTTTGTATTTTTTTTTTTTTCCTTCATCGCTCTAGATAATTTCAAGGACAGCTCTGCCGAGCAGGCGTTCGACGCGGCTTGGGCCCGCCCGGCTTCCGTCCCAGATGATCCCTCCCCGCCTCCCTTGCCCCGCCGCCGTCCCCCGTCCCCCCTCCCCTCCCCGCCCCCGGCCGTGGCGTAGCCGGGCTCGGTTTCCGTGATAGCTGCGCGCGGTGCCAGCGCCGCCCTGGGCGTGTGCGGGAACGCGGCGATCCCGGTGCGGGGAGCGAGCGCAATGGAGGAGGCAGCTGGGAGCCTCCGCCGCCCTTATTAGAGCCGCCGCCCAGCCCAGCTGGAGCCATGGACAAAGCCGACAAGGTGCGGGGGGTGGGCTCGGCGCTGGGGGGCCGTAAACAACCGCGGTGGAAGAGGTGGTGGCTGCGACGCCCCGGCGCCGCGCTGAGTGGGGCAGCGACGGGCGGGAGGGAGCGGCGACTGCCTGCTGTCGGGCCCGGCCGGTGCTGTCCCGGGCTGCCGTGCGCGGGGACGGGGCGCGGCCCGCGGCCTGCGGAGACTGGCAGCGGCTGACGGGGGTGCGGGTCGAGAGGGGACGGCGGAGCCCCCCGTCCGGCCTGCGGCTGGGAGCGGCTGTGGCGCGGCCCTTTGCCCTGCCGGCCCGGGGCTGGGCGCCGGCCTGCGGGAGGCGTGGGGCTGTGCCCTCCTCAGCCTCTGGATCTCGGGCTGGCTCTGCCCGCGTTAAGTCTAGCGCTGTGGGATTCGCCCCTTGGTGTTCGTGAGGGGCCGTGCCCTCTATTTTGGGCCTCTCCCTCAGATTTCTATAGATATACTCAGTTTCAAGCTTGTGGAATAATTGCGGTTGTGAGGGGTGGTTCGAGGCTGTGTGCTCACCAGAAGGGACTTGGGGAACTTTGCGGTGTGTGCGACCTGGCACTTGTTGGAGTGATGGAAATGGCTGAAGTTTTTAGTGCTAGGGGTTGCTGACAGCGAGAGATTTGGGCATATAGGGCACTAATTCTGGAAATCACCTTTTTCTCTTTTCTGTAATAGTGAACTTGCTCTTCTTCAAGTAATTGCTCTGTGTTACTCTTAACTATATAAAAGGCTGTGCTGGAACACAGGTGTCTGTGTGGTTGTTTACGTGCACACAGTGAGAGCTTCCATGGTCAGGAGGCAGATCTGAATGATCCCTCTGAAGTGAGTGCTGCCCTCCATTGTGGCCTCATTGTAATTCTCAGCTCCAGGTTCAGCAGAATGTTTTGGAAATTCTTATTTGGAATTCACATGTTCCTTTTTTGTCACTTTGTGCCTTGCTAGAAATCCAGGGATTTCTAGTAGTAGAGTGAGTTAAGTAAATAACATGAGCTTAGAATAGAGCACTCTGCAGATACAATACTTTTCATTTTGTTCTTGCTTCTAAAGTATGGTATGGCTCTCAGTGTGTTGTCTTAATGATCTAAAATGTAGAAAACAATACATTACTTAATTCATCTGTTGTATTTTTTTCCTTTCTGGTTCCACCGTAACTAGGACTGTGGCAGAGTTGTGAAATATTTATTCCCTGTTGCTCGAACTCTTTCTTGCCCCATTACTGTAAGGTTTATACTCGTGTCACAATCAAACCGTTCTTTTTATTTGATGGAAATAGTTATTCTCATTTTTCATGAGCTATTACAGTGTAAGGTGTTGGATCTGATGGTGTAGTTATCTTAACTGCAGTACCTCAACTTGAGCTCTCTGAAGCAGGAACCATCATCTTGTTCATTCTGCTTGCAGCACATCTAGCTCTGTTCCTTGTCCACTACTAAGGCTTCTAGACAGGCAAATTAATAGCTGTTAAGTTTCTAAAATGGCTCAACTGCCTTGTTGCTTTTTTCTCCTAATAATGCAGTAGCAAGTTAAGAGATTTCTAAATGCTTTGAGTTTTTATCTTTAGTGCAGTGAGATAGATTGTAATCTCCATAATCAGTGTAACTGGCGGGTGAGGTTGCATCAGTCTGGGGGGCTGTTCTGTGATTTCTTCCATTTGGTGTACTTTCAGCATCTGTATTGTGTGACATCTGATAAATGAATATCACAGCATAATAACAGTTTTTCTAATTCTCTTCTTCTCTTTCCCCCCAGATTACTCACTCAACCACAGTAAAGTAACTGTTCCTGATGATAGGAATAATTACTGTGGAATTAGAACATGGGTAGGTAGGAATACCATGCTATGGTAGAAATTAGTACTTCAAGAGTAAGGGAGGATTGCAGGCGCCTTTGGTGGGAAAAGTATTTGAACAGTTTTGGGTGCTGGATGAGTAAATCCGGATGAGACATCATGCACCAAAAACATGTGGGCACCTGTACGAGTAAATAGCATCACTGAGCACTGCTCTTGACATTTGTTACCTTCACTCTGGTGTGGCTTTGCTTGTTGCGATGTGCCTAGTGATCTTTTGGCAGCTAATAGAGAAGAAAACATTAAAAAAAAACACCCTCAAAAAAAATTTATAGTAGTATTTATTGTGATCTGAAGCTTGTTCTGTTTAGAAGTGGATGAGAAGTGATTAAGTGTAGGCTTTCTCTGTGTGAGAGAAAATGCAGTATGTGACCTTCAGCAGTCTTTCTATTGAGCTGGTCATGGTAGAGAATCCACTTCTCCTCTGCAGGGTACTGCTGTGCCTCGTTTGTAAGAGCTAGGCACTTGTCTAGCCCTGTGATTAAGGCGTTTGGTTCTTTAATGCGGTTGAGAAATTAGATGAAGTTGCAAAATCAAGTACCTGTGTTTTGTATTGCTGTTGCTTAAATACTGCCCGGTGTGCTTGCCTCGGCTATTCTCGACCGTTCAACAGTTGGCCTGATAAAGTGCTTGCTGTGGTAGTTGATCTAGATCTGTGTGTTCTTTATCCTATTTTATTCTGATTCTTATTCATAGCAGACTTTTCAAGTGTCAGCAGACTGAAAAAGATCTGTTTTCCCAGGTCCTAGGTTTTGCACGTTTCTTTCTCTTGAACCTTGAAAGTACAGAAGAATTTGGATTTTACTAAGGCTTTTGTTTTATTACAGAATGTGTTTTGCAATGCATTTAAAATATTAATGCTGTGATACATGAAGGTCTTCTGAGTATTATGATCACAAAAGTTTCTCGCTGACTGTTTTGTGGTGGTGAGGAAGCAGGCAGGTGAGTGGTTTGCTCTGACACCTCCAGTGTGCAGACTGCAAGGCACTCATACTCCCACTTCACGTTGATAGTGTGAATTCAGAAGCTGATGTGCACTGTCAAGTGCTGTAAGTATGATAAGAGAAGAGGATCCTGTTTATAGCTTTTTATCTTTTGGACAAGCTTTGTGACTGCAAATACTGCATTTGAGTTTTTTCCACTTTTTTTTTCCCCCTAGAATATTCTGTTATTGAATGATACAAAAGCTAACTTGTGCTGTTGTGCCATTAAAATATTAGTTCTTAATAGTTTGTTGTTTCTGAATATAGGGTATTTTCTTTTGTGAAAGGAAAGAGAAGCGTGTATGGGAGCTAAGAGAAAAGGGAAAGACCAACTCGATGGTGTGTTTGCTTGAAGTGTTGGATCAAAATTACTGTGTTTAAATAAGGCTGGATGGAATGGTGCGTGCTGTTAAACGGCGCTGCTGGTGTTTCCAGTCAGACTGCATATTTACCATTCCTGAATCATCTGCCACTTAGAAGCAGCTAATTATAGAAACAATTACTTCCATATTGGTAAAGTTTATCTAAAATAGATGAAATGTCACCTGGTGTAGTACTGTTGGATTTTGAGGTCTAAAATTAAGAAATGGGGTTTTTAGAAGCAGTTATTTGAGCACTGCTTTTTATCTTGTTTGTGATGAGACTTCTAGTTTCCAGACTTTGTGGCAGTGAAACAGCTGATTTCGTTCTAGCCCACTGAAATGCAGCATCTGTGTCTATTTTCTCACCCTGTAAATGGTAACATAGATACCCAAGTGTTCTGCAGTAAGAGAGCAAGCTGACAGCGCTCCCATTTAATGTGGAGTGCTGAATGGCCTTAAATACAATGAACAAAAACTTTTCTAAGATTAAACATACAGTGCTATAACTGTAGAACAAAGTTTACCAGTCTGTTCCTGCTTGTGTCATCCTCTGTCTTTGCAGCTGTTGATGACTACAGTAGCTTTTATATAGGAAACAAAGGGTCTCTTCAGTATATATGCTGTCTTGAAAGAGTTGTAATTGTTGGACTGAAATATGTAATGAGACAGTGCAGAGCATCTTGCAAATTAAAGCTAGGGATATCTACAAAAGAGACTTCTGTGTGAGTCCTGGTTTCTTTTGAAGGAATGTGTTTCTGTTCATAGGCAAGTGGCTGAAAATCTGAGGATTCTAAATATGAATTTAAGTCATGCTGAAACAAGTTGTTATCAAAGGTCAGTTTCGATAAAGCTTTGTTCAATTTCATGATGTAGAAGGTTGAATAAACATGACAAAATTGCATGCCAGTGTAAAATTAGGTCTTGCAATGTTTGCCTTTGGATTGCCTGATCAAAACATACTTTTTTTGATATTAACTATGTAGGGCCCAGCTCCGTGTTTGCTGTTGTCAGTGGCAAAGTGCTGATTTCTATTGGCTGCAGGGTAAATGGCCAGGAAGCAATCATAGCATTAAATAGCATCACAACCGTTCTGTTGTAAAGATTACCAAGAGCTTGTTAGCGTTCAGCGTCTTTCTTGTCAGTACCTTTTGTTGCTCTTGACTGCAGGTCAGCTCTGTGATCAGTCCTGCAGGGTTCTGTTCATGTGCACTTGCTGCTCTGTGCAGTGTGACTGCCATCTTTGAGGAGCTGCTGTACTACACATCTCCGTGCTCTTTGGCTCGTCTGCTTAGGGTTTACCTCTGAAACAACATGCCACTTCAGAAAGGGGTCTGGTCTTTTATTCTATGCTTGCAGGATTTTTGAAGCACCTTATTAAGGCTGAGATTGCTATTTTGCTAATATACATAGTCTGCAGCATAAATGCAAAATTAAAAAAACAGGTACTTCAGCAAGATGAAGGAAGCATCTTAAAAATGTTGATGTAATTAACAAGTCTGCGCGTACAGATTGTGCCAGAAAAGGGCTAATAGTATAATGCATGTAAGAGACTTCTGGACCGTTTGGATTACTTTAACACACTGTGGAAGTTCTGTAGACAAAAAAGGGTATTAACTTTCAAATGCACCCTTACCTGTTTGTGGCTACAGGATATTCTTTATCTTGGTACTATAATCAAGATCAATACTTTATAAGCTGTACAGAAAATATAGTAACGAATTGCTCTATTATAGCAATAGTTAATCATTACCTGTTTGAGAGAGGGCAACAGGGAAGGAAACACTGAAGTTATCCTTCTAGTCCTTCTATCTCAGTGTTTCATGGAAGGAGCAAAGTAACTTTATTTTGCTAGATTTGTTTACTTATGAAATACCCAAATCTTTCCCCCCGTCGCTCTTGAGGAAATTTGAAAAGAGAGAATTCTATATTTACTGGAAAGATATAAAGAAATAAATACATCTTATCAGAAGTAGTTGGAAAACTAAGGTAACTTTTTGAATTTTGCAGGAGCAGTTTGGATAATGTATTGTCTTGAAAATACTACAGCTAGAATAATCAAGAATTCTGCAATCTCAGCATAATTTAAAGCCTCTGATCAAAACTCAGTACCTTAACAGGTGGGGTTGATCTTTCCCAATTGGCAAGAAATGCCTTTGCTGTGGCAGCATTGCTGGTGGAGTCATTCAGCTCCTGTGCTGATCACTTGTCAAGTACTGTTAAAAATGAAATGTGAAAGACTACTCCCTTGTGAGAGTAACAATGATGGTAAGATTTGTTATCACAAAGATCACTTTACTAAGAGAGCTCTACGAGGGAATCGTTATTAAATACCAGCCATTTTTCTCATATTTCCACATCAGTCTGCCAAAACAATGTAGGGAAAGAGCAGACTGGGAAGCTCCTTAAAACACAGAATCTTGTACCACCTGCATCACAAATATCAGATGTTTTGACTGTTCTCCTAGTCAGTTCTGTAGTGGTTTATAGTTGGTGTTCTGGCCAAAGTTCAGTCAGCATGTAGCTGGGAGGCACCGACCAGTGGGTTAGGTGTAGTTGTCTGAGAGCTTTCAGTGCCTTGTAAGAGTTCTGTATTTCTGCAGAGCTCATCCTGCTTATGCTCTTGAATCTTGTATGGGTGAGACAGCCTTAGCGTGTTGCTTTAACACTTCTGCAGCCTGGTTTTGTAGGTCAGCCCACAACCGAATTCTATTGCAAACAGTTCTGCAGGGCAATCTTTACATGTCACGGAAAAAATCTCCTCATTTTCAGAGTGTTGGTATTTCAGTCACTTACCACATGATCACTGTTTGAAAACAGTTGATTTTTCTATGTTTTTATATATATATATTTGTATATGTATATATATAATATATATATATTTATATATATATATATATTTTATATATATATTTTTATATATATATAAAATAGTCCTGTGATGCTGTGTTGAAGCAGATGACTTGGAATTTCACAGGTGGGTATGTGAGTCACTGGTGAGCTCAGTGATAAGCCCAAGGCCTGAGAGGGAACCCTGGGTAGAGCAGGGCACTTCTGTGCCTGGGAGTTGCCTCGTGGCTCTGCAGATAAGTGAATTGGTGTATACAGGAGCTAGCTAATGGTGAAATTTGAACTAAAACTACATAAAATCTCATGGAAGAACTATAAATGAGCAATTTGACAATGGAAGGATAAAATAAACAGGCAGATGCAGAAATAGAGCCAAACTTTTTCGACAGGCATCAAATGCATATTAAAAAGCAAGTCATTAGGTGGCTCTTACAGACTGCGGTCACGTAGCATTGGGTGTCAAATGGAGTTTAACAGAATTCAATGAGCAGAATTCTTCTGAAATGAGCAGGGAATTCAGACATCGCGTGTTGCAATTAAGTTTTACATGTACACATATAGAAAATATTTCAATATAATAAAAATGGTGCACCAAGTACTGGCAGTTATGATGACTTAAGAGTAAGTTTTAATACTTAAGTGAAGCCCTAGAGCATTTACTGTGCAAACTTCTTCCCACTTCTCTTTGTGACAACCAAGTAATTAAGTGACTGCTGGTTTTCTGCTCATTTGTTTGGTAAATTACAGTGCAACACAGGTTCTTAGTCATTTTGTTAGTTATGATTTTCTATCTTTTACTGATTAATTAAACTTTCTTCTATTGAAGTGTCTTGACTTCACTGTTGCTCAAACAAATGTTTAAGCTGGGAGTCTTTCCTGTTCAGTCTGATGTGTTAAAAGAGCCTGTTCATCAAGAAAAAGAATAGCTTCCTCACTGACAGTGGACAACTGCAGTTTCAAAATGCTTTTGGACTTTCCCCTTCCAGCTTCTCCCTACTTCCTCACCCCATGCTGATAAAGGAAGCACGTGATTTGCACGTGTGTTTTATTTCAAAAGTAAATTGTAAAAGAAGCTATTGCGTTGAGATTCTGGGCAGTAACAGAAATGTCTTCAGATGGACTGTGGGATTGACAAAGCGAAGGTGTGAACTCAGGATCACAAGGTAGTTGTGACTACTTGTCATGGTGTTTTCAGAAGTGTTGTCTACCTGATTTTGAGGGCATTGAACAAATAGTGACAAGGATATAAGATTGTCCACTGCACGTCAAACCTTCAGGGTTCACCTCTTCTAAAACAAGAGCATGTCCTCCTACAGACTGTGTGTGGCTTTTGGAATAGTTTCCTGGACAAAAGAAAGAAACAGCTATGGAGTCTTTGCCTGCTTTGGAACGAAAGGACTTGGTAACTAGTGTGAGACAAGGGAATTGAAGCTGAAAAGTTTGAAAAGTTAGATCAGTTCTGGCTAAATGTAACTTCTGTTAGAAGGTGGAATTTCAGGTTGTAGTGGATCTGCATCTCAGAGTAGGGCTTCTTTAGCTGACTGAATGGAGCGTTTGTCATTGTTGAAAGGTAGGACCCAGCTAATCTATTACCAGACCAAAGCCGTGGGTAAAAAAGCTATACAAGCTGCTAAGGATGCCTTTGGGGCTGGGGGTGGTCTTTTCCTTTGAGAGCACAGTTTAAAACTTATTTCTAAGCAGTCTTTAATTCTCTTATCATGACAAAATGTGATCATATTTCTAACACTTTAAAATATGTTAAAATTGTGCAGATGGTGTATCACAGAAGAAAACCCCACACACGTTCCGTCTATTTTAGCAGTAAACCTATGGTGGCTAAAAAATCTGTTCTATAATTTCCTGGGAACATGGTCAGTTTGGTAGTGCACACCAGGCATTACTACATCTTCCATATGTTGAATTCAATTATGCTAGCCTACACAACTGTGCTCCACCTACAGTGCAAGTCTCTTTCTTTCTGTGTTCAGACTAGCATTTCCTCTGCAAGATCAGAACTTCAGTTCCTTTTAAATTAATTGGTGTTTGTACAGCACTTTGTAAAGGTTAATATAAATGCTAGATGTTGATTTGTGTTACAGCCTATGACTGGAAGGATCCAACAACCACTTACCAACTGTTCTCCACCTCTTTCAGTTGACTGCAGAAGGCTTGTAGCCTTGTCGCCCTTTTGCCTGCTGTTTGTGATGATTGCCACACAACTTTATGAATCTCTTAAGTTTTCCTAAATGATTTAATTCTGTATTTAATTACAATGCTTTCTCTTTCTTCAGAATGTCAAGCTGTCAGCTGAAGTAGAACCATTTATTCCTCAAAAGAAGGGTCCAGAAACACTAATGATCCCGATGGCGCTTCCTAGTGACAGCGGAGGAGTTAATGGCGTGGAAGCAACTCCTATCCCCAGCTACCTGATCACTTGCTATCCATTTGTACAGGAAAATCAATCCAATAGGTAATACATGTGGTTGTGGTTCTAATGGAAGAAAAATTCTGAATGAGTTTGGAATTTTAACAACTGCTTGTATACTCATTGTTTGCTGCACTTAATCTCCCCTCCGCTCATTAGTAAGAATGAAATGTTTTTTTGCTTGTTTGCTTTCTTTTGCTTTCCTCAGTTGGTGTTCTTTGCTCTTTTCACTTGCTGCAGGGTTTTGATACAAATCTTCTGTCTGCTGCCTTCCCAGGCAGTCAGGAGATTTGTGTTTGAATCTCTGCTTCTGAAGCAAGGCTTTAGGTGTGCAACGCGTATCCTGCTATGAGGGAACACCTGACACTGTTGCACTCAGTGTAGCTGTATCCAGTTTCCTGAATAACTGGTTATAATACATTGAGTTTAGGATCTCATCACTCTAGCCCGAAGGTTTTTGATTAAATACACAATTGTAATGTTCTTTATTTTGTGCTCATGTGAATACACATGTATTTGTTAGTTGATGTTGATAAATGTAGTCAATGTTTGCTTAGGATAGCACTCTGTAGTACTGCTGTGTTTGCCTAGGTAAGAACAAAAAGAATCCGTTAACAACTGCCCACAACAAATCTGTAAAACTACCCTGGCTCTTTACCTGTCATTTGCTTTCTGTAGTATTTGGGCATTCTCTGTTGATGCTCTCCTGGTTTCTTCAGGTGTGAAGAGAGGGACAGTAACTGGGCTTAGAGCTTCCCTGGGAGTGCTCTTGTGGTATGCTGTATCTCAAATAAACACTGGAAGAAATACCCACACTTCATTTTATTAGTAAGCTTCTCAAATAGAAGCTGGCTTTTACAGGTGTTTCTTAAGGCCTGCATTTTCATAGGCATTTTGAGCAAGGATGAATTGACTGCTTCCTTTTATTCAGGGTCAAATATTCAGGCCCTGCTAACAGGCATGTCACTGTCATCTTTCTGCTAGCTTACCTGTGGAAGCTTGCTTCTGAAGTTGCTTATTCTCTGAGATGCTGAAAAAATTTAGTTTGTAGTTGGTTCCAAGAATTTCTCAAGAGAAATGCCCACCCCTAATTTCTAAATTTAACATTAGGAATAAATTTGCACGTGACAAGAGAAACAAAACTATTTCTACGTTTTTACTCTTTAGTGTAATCGGAGATTTGAACATCACTTAATTGGAATCTTTAAGATTAATTTCAGTTACTAAAAACTAATGGTCTATGTAATGGTTTTGGCTTTTTTTCCTAAGAGTGGTGGCTTTCTGATGTGCAGAATTTTCTTGACAGGGGAAAAACTTACTGAACAATCTTTTTTCTTTCCTTTTGAATTTTTACAGACAGTTTCCATTATATAACAATGACATCAGATGGCAGCAACCCAACCCAAATCCTGCAGGACCGTACCTTGCTTATCCTATAATACCTGCGCAACCACCTGTTTCTACAGAATACACATACTATCAGCTGATGCCAGCACCCTGTGCTCAGGTCATGGGTTTCTATCATCCTTTTCCTCCCCCCTATTCAGCACCATTTCAAACAGCAAATGCTGTGAATACAGTTACTACAGAATGCACCGAGCGTCCCAACCCGTCGGGCCAGGTCTTCCCAATATCCACCCAGCGAAGCAGAAGCAGTAACAGGGGACCAATCATACCAAAAGTAAGCATGGCACAGTCTGGTTTTTGTTTTAATGGCAAAAATAAAACTATAAATAAAAGCACCTGCACAGAAACATGCTTCTCATTTGAGCAAGAGCAGGTATGGAAGTATATCAATGGAAGGGAAGGGTGGGTGGAAAAGATGTTAACTGGAGTGTTGTGTAGCTGCACATAGAGATATTTTGGGGCTAAAATATATGGTGAGCTTAAAATCTGTAAGTGTAATATGGGGAGTTCCCACTGTCTCTGCTAGTTTGGTCTGAATTGCGTCCCGAGAGAACGGAATATATTCATACTTTTTCCTTTTGTTAGGATGTGGAAGTAGCAAAAAAAAAAGTTCACGCAGGAAAATGCTTTGAAAAGGTTAATAAATGCAGTGTATGAGATTGATACAAGTAATTTATGAATATCTCCTTTAACCCCTTGTCTTCAAATATGTGGCTTCTGGAAGGAGCACTGGAACTTTGTTTAACTTGATTACAACTATGAAGTCAAATAGTATATGGCTTATATAGGCTTATGTGTGTGCTTGGCTAATCTTTTAAAACAGCAGCAGCAGTTACAGATGCACATAAAAAGTAAACGTCCTCCAGTGAAAAATGTAGCCACTCAGAAGGAGACAAGTTCATCAGGTCCTGAGAACAGATCAAAGATTGTTTTGTTGGTTGATGCATCACAGCAAACAGGTAATTCCTTTTTTGTTTGTTTTTGGGGGGAAGGGAGTGCAAAATAACTGGAACTACATTTCGGCTATGATCTTTCTGAAACTGGTCCATCTTCTTTTAAGAGGTAGCTTCTGAGAGAGATCTTTGCAGATCAAGGCCGCTGGTATTTGCAGAAACCTTTTCAGTCTGTCAGAGTACAGTGTTGCAATGATGTGGTATTCCTGCAGAGATGTTGCTATTGCCAACAACACCTTTATCTTATTGAGGGAGTTGGATCTAGATGCATAGATATATGCATCTAGATAGATATATATATATTTAGAAAAAAAAGGTGATGTCATTAATATTAAAAGGAATTTTTTGTCAAGTGCGAGGACTTTTTTTTCCTTTTGTTCTTATCACGTGGACTTTTTGTGTCTTATTAACTAATTACTTTGTTAAATCTGTGTCACAGACTTTCCTTTAGATATAGCTAACAAGTCACTTTCTGAGAGTGCCTCTACGATGCTTTGGAAGTCAAAAGGCAGACGCAGAAGAGCTTCTCACCCTGCTGCGGAGTCCTCTAGTGAGCAGGGCGCAAGCGAAGCAGACATTGACAGTGATAGTGGCTACTGTAGTCCCAAGCATGGCAATAACCAGGCTGCAGCTGTGACTTCAAGAAATGCAGATTCTTGTGCAATGAATGTATGTAAACATAACTGGGTAATTTAACTACATTTGTATCCTGCAGACCAAAAAGAAGGCTACTAAAACAATTGTGTTTTTTTTTTTTTTTCCTTTTCAGGTTGTAGAGCCATCAATAAATACAAGTAAGCATTTTTGTAGTGAGCTGTGTATGTTTTATTTTTACTTTGTCTTGTTGGGAATGGTCTGCTTCCAGGACTCTGCTGTAACTCATCAGACACTTTAGAAGATTTGTCTTTGTGATATCCATCATTCTCATCAATACTCCCTTGTTGATTTGTTGAATGAAAGTGTGTAAGTAGCTATTACTAATAGTTTATCAAAATCTCTCTCTTCAAAGGAAGAGAAAAATCCAGGGCTTGCAATGGAAGCATTCACACCAGGCTGTGCTTCTATTGTACTTTATTTTCTTACTTCCTTACTCTGGACTTCAGTTTGTGTATGGATGGTAATGGCATTGCTCTTCATTGAGAAGTAAAGAACTCTCTCTATTTGAGAAGCACTCATACTTTAAGGACATGAACAGATGTGATTAGTAGTTGTGGGTAATGCTAGTGGCAGTTGTTTATGGCTGCACCGAAATTGTTGCGGATGTGCATTCAGTATTTCCTTTATCTGACTGCTTGCTGATAATGACAGTTTGAATATCTTCAGTTGAATATTGTTGTGTGACTCTTCCATAAAAGTGACTCAGGTAATTTCTGTAAATAGCTACAGAAATGAATGTTGTAAGGAATTTAGAACTACACGAAGAACTGTATTTGTATCAAATTGGAGTTCCTGGCTCTGGTTCCATGCATGTCACTACGATGTACTCTGTGATAGCGATTCATTTTTTTTATAGCTGGCACTTTCCTTTCAGCTGGTGTAAGTTGGACTAACGTAAATTCCCAGGCAATTCAAAAGAAACCTTGGATTGAAAAAACACAGACGTTTATTAGAGGTGGAAGACAAGCTGAGCAAAGAAATAGTTCACAGGTAAATGTGAATTTCAGTATTTTCTTTCTTGTAATATGAAAACAATGAATTTTAGAATAGATTAATGCTATCTGTAGAATTCTTTTTTAATGTTTAAAATAGTCAGCTTGTTAAATGTAATTCCATATAAACTATGCCTTCTTCATTGCTCATTAACAAATATGAATGTCCTACATGCGTGCACACATATTGAAAAGCTGAAACTGCATAATACCAACCCCGTTCATTATTTTGTAGTCTGGTTTCAGATGCAGAGGCCACAGCACATCTTCAGAAAGGAGACAGAATTTGCAGAAACGACATGAAAAGCCTCTAACTATGAGTCAGTCGAGTAGAGCAGAGCAGAGTCCTGAGCCTCTGTATTTTGAGGTAGTGTTGTATGAAAACTGTCAATGCATTAGTGAGATAAATGTAGAACAAGTGATGTTATCAAATGGGAGAAGCTGCAAAACTTTGTTTTGGCCTGCAAATAAAAACTACTGTCCTGTGACTTTTTTCCTTTCTAAATATAGCAGAACTTATTTGAAGAGGTGATAAATAATTTCTTAAAAAATGGTTATACAGATACAGAACTGTTTTAACTTTTTCTGTCATTTTCTGTGTTAGTCTCAAGCACATCTAGTTTACGTGGATCTTCAGCATTAAACTTGCTGTTGTCCTTTCAGGTATTTCAATTGGTACTTTAATGTGATGACTTCTTCTGTGCTCTTATTATTATTATTTACTATTTAGGATGAAGATGAGTTTCCAGAACTAAATAGTGACAATGGCAACAGCAAAAGTAGTAACATCCAGCAGAAGATTTCACCCAAAGTAGTAAGTGATTCTTCTAAAACAAAGCAAATTATTCTTAAATTAGCAGAAGTTGTTTTGAAACGAAATACTGTAATAGTAATAGAGATCTATTTTAAAAAGATACAAACTTATGCAATGTCTAAATTGTGATCTTCTGAGCATATTTGCATTGCTGGCTTTAGGTGTGTAAAAAATGTGAATTAAATGGAGTGTAGAACCCATCGTAAAAAGGCTGCTGGCTTCTTATCTGTTGATGAGATTGTTAATGAGAGAGACTGTATGATATGTTTGAACACTTCTCCATTTCATTGATTGTTTCTTATGAGTTTTTTTGCTTTTGTGAAATTGTGTGCTAAATCTTGAGTGAATAGTACATGCCAAAGGATTCCTGAGATAGATTTTGAGGGTTATATGGGTTTATTTATATTAATGCCTGGATTACATCCTAGCTATTCTTTGACTTGAGGGACTTGCATTGATGTGGAATTGTTAAATCTGCAAATACATAGTGTTTCAGTTTCCTGAAGGAATTAGTTTGAATAGGTTATTCTGAAAGGAAAATAAGCTAAACATCTACATTGAAACTGTAGAATTAAGTGTTGCGGATGTGCTTTTCATGTGATCTACTTAAACGTTTTGTTTCACACCTCTGTGTAAACTACTTAACCTATTTGGCTGCTGTCCATGAAAAGCAAGTCCTCATGAAATGTTTTGAGTGGAGAAAAAAATCGCCCTCATTTAGCAATCAGACTGCAAAGTACCCAGAAGATAACTGGAAAAATTATGGTGTTTTTCCTATCAAAAATAATTACCTAAGATTTATTTTCTTACCTTACTTGGGTCATCTAGATGTATTTAATTATTGAATCTTACTGATGATAAAAATAATTACTCATTTGGCTTCTAGCGTGTTAATGCTTTCTGTGGTCTTGAAGAGAAAGGTCTTTAATTGTGTTGTATGCACTGTTTTAACGTTCCAGTTAGATGACTTACCAGAGAATTCTCCCATCAATATAGTCCAGACTCCAATTCCCATTACAACTTCTGTACCAAAGCGTGCCAAAAGTCAGAAGAAGAAGGCCTTGGCAGCAGCACTTGCAACAGCTCAGGAGTATTCAGAGATAAGCATGGAACAGAAAAAACTCCAGGTATGTGGTTTTCTGCCCTTCTCCCCTGCATGCAGTTGATAGGAGTATCTTTTAGCAGCTGCCTCCTTCCGTAAAAGCAAGAATCTCTTTTCGAAGACGATTTTGCAGGTGCTGTTTATTTATCAGCATGTGACGTTCATCCTACAGGAGGCTTTATCAAAAGCTGCTGGAAAGAAGAGCAAGACTCCTGTTCAGTTAGATCTAGGGGACATGTTAGCAGCTCTTGAAAAGCAGCAGCAAGCAATGAAAGCTCGTCAGATCACCAACACCAGACCTCTTTCATACACAGGTATTTCTATCACTAAGTGCATTTTGTGACGCTGTAAATTTAAAATGTGATTGTTCTTAAGAATGCTTTTCCTGTCAACGCTTAACACAAAAATAGCTTTTGCTCAGCTTGCTGCTGAGTGCAGAACTGACATTTTTCATAGTCGTCTATTGTAACCCCTGAATCTCACTCCTGAGCAGTAGCAGATATCCTGGAGTCCATTGTAGTGCGCAGTTACCATGTGCGTTACTTCATTTACCTGCTTTGAGTTTCATCTGCGTTCAAACGTTAATTAAAGTCGGTGAAGTTATATTGAGCAGCTCAACAAAGAATGGTTGACATTTTCATTGGAGACTATATTTATTGTGTTCTGTGAGAAACAGAAGATAATTTCATGCTGTGCTCATCTGTTTATCCTTCAGCTAACTAAGTCTCTGAAAGCTTAATTAGCAGAAGGAAAATGTACTGTTTGGATAAATAGTTGCAATTTGTCTTACTACTGTGATGTTACATGTAGTCATTTGAGAGATCCATTATCAGTGTTATCAAGTAGTTATTTTCCTGGAATCCGTAACTTCCGAAAACATGAGGCTAAACTGAAGAAAGCTTAAAACCATCTGGAAGTGACAATATCAAATGATGTCATTTTCCTGTCATTATAAACTGTTTTTTTCCAAGGAAGGAAAATGTACTTTTAAGAATTCATCGATGGAAATTCTGAAAGCACTGTTGAACGAAATCTGACATGTCTTCTAGTGAAACTAACATCTTTCTCATTTTTAGTTGGCAGTGCTGCTCCCTTTCATACCAAAGAGTCTGCCAACAGAAAGTCTTTAACAAAGGGGCAGCCATCTATGGGCTGCCTTAATCCTTTAGATTCAACTGCTCCAAAAGTGAAAAGAGGAAAAGAGAGAGAGATTTCGAAACTGAAACGCCCTACAGCACTTAAAAAGGTAAATGATCAGCCATAGTGTGTTCTGATTCTGCACTCAAAGTAAGAACTGCTATTTTCTTACCCAAGAACTAGTGATCATAACAGTAGGGTAAGGAATTGTGACTTTTTCTCTCTGTTTCTTGTTACACTGATACCTTGTCTGAGGCATGTAGTGCATTAGTACATAACTTTTCTAGCCCTGGAGCTAGTTGAGGGCATGCAAACTTATCTCAATAGGGATTTCAAGGATTTTTTTAACTATAAGCATTATAACAGATGGAAACACTTGCATAGTTTCCGTGTTGCTGAATCCTATGTTGTAGTGTACTATGCAGAGCTAAATTTCCCTACCCTGTTTTTTTTTTTTTTTTTTTTAGCAGTGGGTGTCTAACTTGAAGCAAAACGTGTTTTTTTGAGTGAATGTGGAACTAATTGTTTTTTTTATGTACGTGTGCATGCAGAATAGGTGCATACAGGGAGAATGAAGTATATGCTGAAATTAAAAGGCAAAATACAAAAACTAGCCCTGAAATAAAAGACAGTAAGAAAAAAAATAACTGGAAATGATGAAGACCTGTAGCAGAGCAAGCAACTTTTTCAAGACCACCCTATAACATGAGTAGTTAGCATCTGATAAAGCTGTGTTGTACATGGTTGGTTGTGGCTAAGTTGCATATGGGTTTCTGGTTGGTTTTTTTTTTTTTTTTTCTTCTCTGATCTTTTTCTTCCTTTTCTCTCCTGAGTTAGCTGTGAACTTCAAACTCAAGTAAATGACAGATAGCTGTCCAGGAATGTTTTTAAGCATCTGTTATTAAAGCCTTTGTCTTGTTTGTTGTAAGCACCACAGATATACTGCCCTTGTTATCTTTGCACGTTTTTTTATTTAAAAGAGAGGATTCTGTCTGTTACAGTGGTGCTTCTTAAAGACACTTCTTACTCTTGCATAAGATGTCTCTACAAGAAATGGGAATTAGGAGTTCTTAGTATCACATACTCAGAAAGAAGCTGTACAAGTATTTAACGATAAAAATTGTTGAAAGCACTGCTTATGTGGAAGTATGGGAGTATGGAGTATACAGTCTGTAAAATGCTAGAATAAAATACTGCTTGTGATCCATGAGAGAACTTAAATGATTTAATGTTTGTTTATCCTGGTATGAATAGGAAAGTTTGAAACACATTGATTATTTTGTGCTCTGGTCAGTCAAATGGCTGTTTTTCGTTAAAGGTCATCATTTCTAGATGCTGTTGGTTTTGTTCCTAGATCATTTTGAAAGAGAGAGAAGAGAAGAAAGGCCGATTATCAGTAGATCATAGCATTTTGGGATCTGATGAGCAGAAAGAAGTTCATATAAGCCTGCCTACTGATCAGTCTCAGGAGCTGGCCTCTCAAGAAGGTTAGTGTCTCTTCCTTCTGCTCCTGCCTTCCCCCCCTGTACCATGACTAACCTAACCTCATTTAGCTAGAGTGGATATTTGAAACCTGTGGGATTAATTAGCATTGTTAATAAATGATGCTATGTTTATTACATTTGTTTTAGGTTTTATTTGCAAACTAGTTAAAAATATACAGTTTTCTTATGTACAGAAAACATTTGTCAATAAACTGCAGTATCTGGACTGTCAGTTTGCAGCAATAGTTGTAAGCAGCTGGAATGCCCTGAGGAATTTTCTTGTTCTTGATGTGAGGAGATTTTTGGCGATGGGAGGGAAGGTGTCTACAAAGACTCCAGTGTAGTGCTTCAGAGCTGGTGCTGAGTGTGTGCTTATGTCACGTTGCCTCATTTCAATTACTCTTCCAGGGAAAAATATTGTTCAGTGTTTTCAGATTATAATTTGGAGAGAGTGAGAGAGGCACCTAAGAATTGTAAAGCTCTTTCTTTTCCATGAAAATGTCTTTATATTTCAAACCTGTCTTTCAGAAACAGGGCTAAGTATGCCCAGTGATACTTCACTCTCACCAGCAAGTCAGAATTCTCCATACTGCATGACCCCGGTGTCCCAAGGCTCACCTGCTAGTTCTGGGATAGGCAGTCCAATGGCATCTTCTGCAATAACCAAAATTCACAGCAAGAGATTCAGAGAGTAAGAGCACTGCATTATTGAATTCAAGTTTTGCACTTTAGGTCCCCTTCATTTTTAAGTGTGGATAGATTTAGTGAATGAACATAAACTAGTCTTTATTCAGCCTGTGCAAGTATTTTCTTGTCACTTTGTCTTCCTGTAGATGGATAGCTACGTATGTATTTGGGTGTGTAAATATATGCATGCACGTGTGGATGTGTATTGTGTATGCATACACACATGGATTTACTTTGCTGGAACAAAAACTAGATGAAAGCAGTCCTGAGAAATTTTTTAAAGGAGGGCTGGGTATGCTTTGTGGATGGAAAAGAGAAGCAATATTTACAGATGTTGAAAATACTGTAATGTTTGTTCTTCCTACGTTGTTTACTAACTTTATTTTTAAGATCATTAAATTTAGGAAAAGAGTGATTGTTTGTGGCACTTCTGAAGTTTTTCTATGCACTTTTAGATAATCCTCTTGCTGATGTTACTAGAAAAAATAACTATTTTTCAAGGTACTACTTAAACTTCGTATATGCAGTCTTTTTTTTTTTTTTCCTAGTCCCTTTTAACAGCTTCAAATAGCTTATTTTATTTTTCCTTCAAATATCTTGAAGTAATACAGTTCTTTAGTAAGAAAGACTCAGTGGAAACTGTGTATGTGCAATGCTAATATTTGATGTCTCTTGAATCGACAGATACTGTAACCAAGTTCTGAGTAAAGAAATTGATGAATGTGTGACTCTGTTATTGCAAGAGCTTGTCAGCTTCCAGGAACGAATTTATCAAAAAGATCCCATGAGAGCTAAAGCAAGGAGAAGGCTGGTGATGGGGTTGCGTGAGGTTACTAAGCATATGAAGCTAAACAAGATCAAGTGTGTAATTATATCTCCCAACTGTGAAAAAATCCAATCAAAAGGTATAAATGATAGAAACAAGTGATGTCTCTAACTCATTTTATTTATGGTTTTCTTGTGTCACTGCGTAGCACTGATTAGCAAGGTTAGTGCCGCTTTTCAGTTGCTGTACCGTGATGTAACTTTAGAATCAATTGTGTAATTGCCAGTCTATATTTATTTTATTCTCTTAATCTTCTGTTCTGGAAATAAACTTCTCCATGAGGAGTAAAACCGCTGAAGATGAGCAGATAATGTGTACAGTAGACTTCAACTTGATTCCAGTGTGTCTATGGTATACTTGAAATCTTGAGCTCTGGGTCCTTTTAAGGAGGATTACTTAAGAGGAATGTGTATTGCTCTAAAGGAAATACTTTAGCCATCAAGACACTTTTGCCCCTACCAGAAACACAAATAGAAGCTTTCTGAGGTACCAGAAGAGCAAAGCTCTGTTCAGTAAGAGAGCTGTGACAACAGAAGCACCCTGATGTGTGCTCACTGGCTGCACTCAGATTACAGCTTATGCTGTAGTACACAGTAGTTTATGATAGTGTTTCTCGAAGTTTTACTGGCTAATTTCAGTTAAAGTTGGGTTACAGAATGTGTCACCATGCTGTGACTTTTGACTAGATACTTGTTAAATTTCTTTCTTCAAGGTGGATTGGATGAAGCTCTGTATAATGTAATAGCCATGGCACGGGAACAGGAAATTCCATTTGTCTTTGCTCTTGGACGTAAAGCTCTTGGTCGTTGTGTGAACAAGCTGGTTCCTGTCAGTGTAGTGGGTATCTTCAACTACTCAGGTGCTGAGGTGAGTAATTCACTTGGTATATGGCTGGAGTGAGCAGTTACATTCCTTATAGTTGAGAATTATTTTAGCATAGAGAGCAACACATCTAACATGTTTGATAATGGCCTTGGCCTGATCTCTTTTAAGTCCTGTTCTTTTGAAATTCAGCTTTTTTTCCTCATATCTGAAAGGCCAGTGTATTGAAATGCTTTTCCATGACACCTCTGTAATTTTCCTGTAGACTTAAAAGACCACATGAAATTCTCTGGAAGGTTGTAAAGAAAGCAGTAATTTCAAATAAGGACATCCGAAAGCCTTGTAAATGGGCAGTGGTGTTTATATTTAATGCAGAGCTAGTTCTTGGTTGAAGTAAAGGTGTTTGGTGTTAGAAGGCTTAAGCTTTGTTATGTGGCATACTGTTGATTAAAAGCAGGAATTTGATTTATTTGAAAAAGGGGAAAAAAGTAAACAAAAAACCCACCCTGTCTTCGTACTCAGGATTTATTTAATAAGCTGGTATCACTGACTGAAGAGGCCAGGAAAGCATACAGAGATATGGTTGCTGCAATGGAACAGGAGCAGGCAGAAGAAGCCCTGAAGAATGTCAAGAAGGCTCCCCATCACATGGGTCATTCCCGTAATCCCTCTGCAGCAAGTGCTATCTCATTCTGTAGCGTTATTTCTGAACCCATATCTGAAGTGAACGAAAAAGAATATGGTAAGTGTTTAAAAAAAGAAAAATTACTTCTGTAACCAGAAGCGGGAGGTTTCCAAATGCTACTTAAAGGAAAATGCAGCTAAAAATACAGCATTTCTTCATCTAGTCTACAGCTGTCAGGGGATAATACTAAAATTGATTCATTTTGTAAGTCACTTCTCCTGAGCAATACAGGAAATAATAACTGTAAGTTCCACTCTTCCTAAGTGTTACAATTAACTAACTTGCATTGGTGGAGGTAGATTTTCAAGTTTTACTCAACTTGCTTGGAAAAGCCTGGTAGTAAGACTGTACTAAACAAAACTGATTTTCTGGTTAAAATTTTTATAGAAAATGCAGAATAATATTTAAAGTGATTGCTTCCAATTGCTATTTAAGCCAGAATGTTTGGAAGAAATAATTGTATTAAATATATATATTAATCTGTTTCCTACACAAATTTATTTTGAAACTTGTAGAAACCAACTGGAGAAATATGGTAGAGACATCAGATGGGTTAGAAACCTCTGAAAACGAGAGAGAATCCTCATCCAAGACTGCAGTACCAGAAAAAGCTGGCAATGGTCAAATTGCAAAATCTACCCCTAATAAACAGCCACCCCTGGCTACAACCAGCACTACCTCAGCAACAAATCTTGGAAAAGCCACACCAGGTGAGAAAGAAGAGGTGAAACCAGATGACAATCTGGAATGGGCCTCACAGCAGAGCACGGAGACAGGATCACTGGATGGCAGCTGCAGAGATATTCTGAATTCCTCCATGATCAGTACCACCAGTACTCTTGTACCAGGAATGCTGGAAGAGGAGGATGAGGAAGATGAGGAAGATGATGAGGATTATGCCCACGAACCAATTTCTGTAGAGGTTCAGCTTAATAGCAGAATTGAGTCTTGGGTTTCGGAGACCCAGAGAACTATGGAGACTCTTCAGCTTGGGAAGACCCTCAGTGGTGCTGAAGAAGACAATGCAGAACAAAGCGAGGAGGAAGAAATAGAGACTTCTGAGCAGGTCGATCCAGCTGGTGATAGTGAGGAATGGACAAATGATAAGCATGCAAGTAACGTTCAGCATAAGCCCACCATCTGCGGCTCTTTGAACAAGGAGCATTCGGATTCCATCTACATGCCGTGAAAATCAGCAGGAACTCAGGAACTTTTTAGAAATTGTATTAAAACTGTTGTAAAAGTTGCAGCCATTATCCGTATGCTTCATCTCAACGTTTTGCACTGTTAAACATTTAGTGCTTATTTAATTCACAATATTTTCGTAGCTGTCTGTTACTTGTTTGATTTAAAAATGAGCTTAGGTTTTAATCACTCTCTATTTCCCAGAATAGAAACAGTGTGGAAAATCTCTTGGTAAGTAATCACTTGAGGTCTTGTAAAAGGAAACTTCTTACAACTGACCAGTTTTAAGCAGAGTTCTTTTATGTGACCATTTAGCTCATTCTCAAAGAGATAACATGCATTTTAAGACTGACAAGTTACCAGTGCTTCTCACTGGTGTTACGCCAGGCATGGCAGTGTATTTGGCTGTGACTTTTTTTTCTAGTTCTGTCTAGAAACTGTCTAGAAATAGAAGCAGGATTTAGATGTTGGTTTTCAAAAAAAAAAAAAAAAAAAAAAGCTGGAAAAAACCCATTTGTAGTCTTTATGGAAAGTAAAGAGAAAATCTGTATGTGGTTCTTATGCTGACATAAATGCAAGTTCTTTGTCAGCCTTGGCGAAAGCATCGTTACAAAGCTGCTGATTAGACGAAATGATTACGACAAGCTATGCCAACTTTGAATTTCAGAACAACTTTGAGCTAGAGGGATGTAACTACTGTATTTATTATTTTATTTACAAATTGGCAATATTGCATAAGAACAGGAAAGGAAAATTGCCCATGCTCTCCGCAATTGCTGTCTGCCAAACCGTAGAGTGGATCACTAACTGTAATCCCTATCCAGAGATTTCAGTAAACTGATGACTTCCTTTTTCTCCTCTGACTTACCTCAGGAAAGCCGTTTCTGCATATTGTAACCTATGTAACATCACAAAAAGGAAGAATAATTATTTAACAGTGAGTGCAAATAATGCAGTGGCTCAGTTTACTGATAAGCTCATCTGCATGCTTTGATCCTGGCCGCTTTCTTGTTGAATTCAGGATGGATCTTCACAGTTTGTACTCCAAATGGGACCTCTTTCTGCCTGTTCTCATTTGTGGCAGCCTTAGGAGTTGACCTCTGGAGTAGAAAAGGAAGTAGCTATCCCAGGAAAAGGGGAAGTGCTCTGCCGTCTGGAGAGGTGTTTCAGTGGCTCTGAGGTACAAGAAGGAAGCACCCCCCACCTTGAACCATACGTTTGTAGAGATTTTCTGTGAAATTTGTTAACTGATGATGACTCTATTTCAAATTGGAGTATGTTCAAACCTTGCATGCAAGGAGAGTTTTTCATCTTTGTCTTAAATTGGCAAGAGATGTACTGAAACTGCCAGCAGCAGGAGCTTCACTACAAGAGTAGCCAAAGAGTAACTCATGTGAATACGCTTTAATTCCACTTCATTTTTCTTCATCACTTGTATCAGAATGAGTTTAAAAACAAAAAACCCTCTGGAGTAGCTGAAAGAAAAACACAAAAGTAGTTGGCCTAGCTGGGTGTTCTACACTCATCAACGTGGGACCAGCGCTTGTAGTAGTAGTAGTAGTGCTGGCATCTTGAGTTGCACTGGGAAAAAAAGGCTCTGGGTTTAGAAATGGTCTGCCCCTGGGTTTTTGAATGCTAATGAGAAGAATGGAATCTGTGTGTTATGTAAATAAAGCTTTGATAGATACTGGCATAGCAAATGCTATGTACATAAGCAGTGTAGAGAGCTGCTTGGACAAGTGGCTGTTCTGTCGTGTTCTTAGTTCCTTAATGTAATCTTCCTAGATACTAGAACAGGCATTTTGTAGGAAAACAAAGACTGAGGATTGACGCCTCCTGAATGTTAAACTTCTCACTCTCTGTATGGCAGACTTCTGTCTGTATGTTTGCAAAGAGTTCTTGCTTTAGGAAATGATAGGTGTTTGAACTGCTGACAAGCAAAACTTGCCCTTGGATGTGTAAGCACGTCTCAGCGTCAGCTGGGATCGATGTATTCACTGAGGGCAGAACAGAGCATCAGAAGAGAAAAAAAGATGTTTGTAACTTTTCCATTTGCTTTTTCAGTGCCAGTGATTCAAATGACTTTTGATCTTGAAGTATTAGCATCAAATGCATCTTTTTGTATGTCTTTTTGAACTTGGACTGTCATTTTAAGATTTTTTGACATTTATATATATATTTAAAAAAAAAAACTTGTAATATTCAGCCCACTACTTAACTGCAATTTTGCTACAGATTTAATAGTTCTTGAAGGTGACATAGCACTTCTGATATCTCTTAACTTGCCAGCAAATAAGGAACTAGTCTCTTTCAGTGTGGCAGATCACCCTTGGAGAAGCGAACAGAAGGTGCAAAGGAAACTGGCCCTAGTGCTTCCTTTTTGATAAGCCGGGAATGAGCAATAATGGGGAGTGAAACTGCAGTTCCTTTGGAGTGATCCATTTGCATCTGAGTTTAGGGAAGTTCCTTACCACTTCGAAGCACTTGAGAACAGTATCTCACTGTGGTAACTTTGATTTTTATTACCACCGGAATGGGGAAAAAAAAAAAGCATAAAAATGTTTTACTGTACCATGACTTTTTTTTTTTTAAAGTAGCTGAATTTCTATTTGGTATACAAGTACACAGTTTATTATACAGGCTGTTATGGTTCCCAAGAGAAGGTGTTTCTGTAGGTATAGGTATGTAGATATTTTTGTTGTGGATATGATTATCCAGAAAATGAATCTACTTTTCTTAAGACATTCTTTATGGAGATGACTTCACCACTTAATTTATCTGGTAAAATCAAAAATGACTTATCTGTGGTAGGGGTAGGGATCTTTAAAGCTGATAGAGACGGCTATGTATGCAACCTATTTATATAAATACTTCAAGTATCTCTTGATGTGAAATGTGGATTGCAAATATGTGAAAGGGAAAATACTGAAGAGCTTTTGTCCTTAGTTGGGCCAAGTGAAAATGGCAGAGGTTCAGGACCTGATCCTGTCAGCACGCACTGAAGAGCACTGCTGCCACTGCCTGAAGTCTGACATTTCTGCTCAGGCTGCGTGTGGATGTTTGTACCATTGGAGCTGAGCAGTGACTGAGGGTATTGACCTGTGTGTTAAAAAGTTACAGAAAATGTTCAAAGATGCACTTGTTGGTATTCTTATGGTTAAGGTAAGAGGTGTCCTTATGCTCATTTGGGTGGGAGGGAGCTTACACAGTGTGGTTCTGTCTGGTTCTTTAACACGAGCTTACATTTAATGGCGTTACCTTAAACACATTTGTAAAAAGTATTATTGTTTGAGAAGCTGCTGTTTGCTGAAACTGTCACTAAGTATTTTCTGTGAAGTTGTGCCAACTAATGGAAGCACTGAATTGGTTTCAGTGTTTGCCATGTCGAGACGAGACGTGGCGATATGTTGATGGAACAAAAACCAGCAGATGCAAGCCATAAAAATACGTAACAGAGGGCTCTGCCCCACCCTGCCTATGTAAGGAAACGTAAGAATGTTCAACCCCAAGCTTCCACTCCAATGAATGGTAACAGTGAAAATAGAAACCCAGTTGGCACAGCCCACCTTCTCAATGTTCAATAGTTCATATATTTTACTTTTAAATAGTCTAATTAGGAAAGCTGTTTAATCTTTGATGTCTTAAAAGATTTATGGTAATACTTAGGTTAAAGCAGTAGAAAAATTATGAAATACAATATGAAGGGGTTTGTTCCATTTCTTTTTTTTGCTGTATGAAGGATAATTGTTCTGTCTACCGTACTTTTTGGAGTAATAACAGCTTTTTTGCACTATGTAAATACTAGTGGGGATTCTTCCATAACTAATAAAAATGATTGTAGAAATTGACGGCTTTGGGTGATGTGTCTTTTTGCAACTGGGTTCTCCTGAGCTCAGGTTGGGGTGGCAGAGCAGCAGCCCTGGCTCCCAGCTCTGTGTGGTGTGTGAGCGGGGGATTTCCCCCAGCACAGTGCTCAGTTCTGTTCTGTCACACAGCATCCTGTGCAATAACCAGAGAAATGTAATACAGAAGAACCTGCCGTCCTGCAGAGATCATCAGGCTGACGTAGGTCTGGGATATTGTGGTGAAAGTAACATTCTACTTAAGAGGAATGAACCGCTGTCATCCCCCCTCAAAATTAGGGTTTCATGCATTCTGAGAATTGGAGTTGCCTCCCTTTGCTGCCCTCTCCGTGTGCTGCATTACCTTGGGAAGCAGCAGGGCGCTGGAGCACCTTGCCCTGTTCTGCAGTGACTCACTGGCACTGCTCATGCTTCCGCTGCTAACGGTGTCATTAGCTGGTTTTGCAACTCCTACGGGTGAGAATATTTGTAGCGATTCAGAAAGGACACGGCTTCATCCTGTAATTTTGAGTTTTCTATTTCTGTGCCTTCGCCTCCTCTTTCAGTTCTGCTTCTGCAGTTGTCCTCTCTTGAAAGTGCTGCTGTGACAAACATTAGACAGCAAGCATTGCTGCTCTCAGAATCGCTCGTCAAACCTGAGTTCTGCATGCATCTTCTCAACCCGCGACAGACTTTGGAAACCTGTGTAACTTGTACTATGGAAATAACAAAGTTAATCGCCATAAAGCCTTACTGACTTTTCCCTCTCTGTCCCCATTTAAGAAATGTTTGGCAGCTTCTACTGATGGTTATTTTTAATGACACTATAGTGGGGATTACACTTTGCACTGCTGTGCATAAAGCAGAACAACCACTGCAAAAAAAAAATTGTCAGTGATGTGCTGAAGGCCTTAGGTGCAAATGTGCTTGCAGCAGTGGGAGCTCTCAAAGGGTGGGTTTGTGCTGATGGGTTTTCATCAGCGATGGCTGAAAAGGCCTGACCCAAAGCACACTGCATGCAGCCACCATTGCCCTTCATGGTGTGGGGATGGATCGGGGCAAGGAGGGGACTGCAATGCCTGTGGTTTGCAATGTCAGCTCCAGTGTGGTTCTTTCAGCTGAAGCTGAGGGGTCACTGCCCCTTCACTTTGAGGGCTCTTGGAGGTGGTGAGGTGAAGCTGCGGGTAACAAGAACTAGGCTGAGCCCATGGAGGAGCGCTGCTGGTGGAGGGATGGATCACGTTCACAGTAAAAGGCAGTAGAACTGACCCTGTGCCACAGCTTCCTTTTGGATTCACTATGGCAGCACAGTGCCCAGCCTGGGGGCTCTGAGAAAGGCAGCACAGGGTGGCCCAGTGGTGCTGCTGTGTTTGTTCTTCCCAAATGTGTGCCAGTGCATTGCCCTCTGGAAAAACACTTTTAAGCTATGTGAAGTAGGTGATATTCCCTGCATGCTGGCATACACATGCTGAGCCCCCTGATGTCATAACAGCGTGATAATTTCCAACTTCCTTTCAAGCTGACTGTAGTTCTGTGCTGCTGAAACCTGTTCATAGTGAGGGGAATTCTGCAGGGATTGAGCTTGAGGCTTCTTTGGGCTCAGCTGAGCTTTGCCTTTGCTTCCCTCCTGCTGCAGATCTGGAGCCAGGTCGTGGCCGCTGGCTGCAGGGCACCATGGGACACACAGAAGCACATTGCAGGGCTGCCTGCAGCTTCTCCCACCTGGCTGTAAGCAGTGCTGGGCTCCTTTCTGCCTGCAGCCATGCGTGTCAAGGGGGATGTGTGCAGTGTGCTCAGTGCATGTCTGCATGAATTAACGCTGCTGCTGCTATTTATATGGGGTGGGGGGAATCCTCCATTTGCTCCATATGTTCTGAGGGAGGTGCAGAGCTCTGCTGTGCAGGCCCAGCTCAGAAGCAGCACCGAGCTGCTGCCTCCAAGCCCCATGAGAGTGGGTGTGGGGCAGCTCCCCCGCAGTGCAGCATGGTGGGAGGGGGTCAGAAGGCTGCGGGCACCTGGAGGCCCTGAGCAATGCAGGCAGGCAGACCAAGTGTGAGCAGCGCCCACGGGCTTCGTGTGGGCCTCACACAAGGCAGAGGCCCGGTTTCTGGAGACTTGCTTGTGCCAGTGCTTAAAGGCGCTTTGTTCTTGGGGTGGCTGGAGCTTGGATTCCCAGCATCTTCAGCAGAAATCTTGTTTGTAGCTCTGAGAAAATTAGCTTTTTAATCAACAAAGGCATTTTTCTTTTGCCCTCCACCCCCTCCCTGGCTAATGTTCCTCGGACAATGCCGCTCTTTGCTGGTTCTGTTCTCATGCTTGTATGTGCATCCTACTGCTGTAAGCAAAAAAACCCTTCCCGTGCCACGCCGCTGCCTGCAGCTGGGGTCCCGAGAGCTCAGCGGGGCTGCTGGTGCTGCGGCCGTGCAGTGCCTGGGCTACAGCTCTGGGACTGTTGGTGATGGACGGGCCGTCGTGTTATTCTTTTCCTTCCAAACATCCCCTCCCGCCCTACCCTCGAAGGGGCGTCCTTTCGCCCCTCTCACCGACTTCGGGGCAGCACCGTCCGGAGGCCCTCAGCCCTCAGGTCAGGGCTGCAGGTGCAGCGCCGCTCCCAAAGGCGCCGCCGCTCCGAGTCCCGCGCACGGAGGGGAGCAACGGGAGCGTTCCGCGCGCCGCAGGAGATGCGGAGTCCCGGCGCGCGCGACCCCGCCGCGCTCCCGCCCCGCGCCCCCCCGCACTCGCGCGCTGAGGGCGCGTGAGCCGGCGGCGGGCGGCGATTGGCTGCCGGCAGCACCCCGGGGGCCGCCGGGCCGCGGCCGCCCGCCGAGCGCCATTCACGGCGCTGCCCGCCTGCACGCGCTGAGGCTCATTCACAAAAAAAACTTCATTCATAAAAGGCGGCGGCGGCGGCGGCGGCGCCCAGGGCTCGGCGTGGTGGGAGCGGCTCGGGCGCTGCTGTGTGCCGAGGGTACGGCGTGCGCGGGGCTGCACCGAGCCCGCGGCGGTCCGGCGCTGAAGGATTTTGGAGCAAGAATTGGCGAGCCCGAGGCTGAGAGCTGCTGCGGGCTGGGAGGGCTCTGCTTTACGCGTGTGCGGGCAGGAGCGGTGCGGCGCGGGGGCAGCTGAGGATGACGGCACCGAGAGCCGCGCACCTGGCGGGGCTCGGGATGCTCTGGAGGTGCGGCTGAGCGCGGGGCTCGCCTGCTGTGCTCTGCTCTGCCCTGCCCGGATCGCGCTCGGGCCGTCGCTGCGGCCAGTACCTGGCGGTGACATCCCGGCCGTGAGTGCCCGGTGTGTGGCGCCAGGGGGGGACAGGGGCTCGGGTGGCGTTCCTGGGCGTGGGCTGCCGCTGCCCGTGGGACTGCACGGAGAATGCCGGCCGGCCGTGCGGCTGGAAGCCTCCCGCATCGAGGAAAATACGCTGCTTGGGAGGGAGTCGGCAGAAATCTCTGTCAGGTTTCCATTTTTAACGTTGTTTGACTTGCCTGCTTTCCGTCTGATTTATTCACAAAGGCGATTTGTGCCCAAGGCTCCGGTTACCGATCTGCCAGGGCTATGAGAGAGCGCGGCCCGCAGAGCCTCTGTGCACACGTCCTGTACGTGGGGCTGCTGCGACACCCGGGGATGCTGCACAGGGCCAAGTACAGCCGCTTCAGGAACGACTCCGTAACGTCTCTGGACGAAGGGCCGCAAAACATCAAAGGTTCCTCCTCCTCCTCCTCCCACCCTTCAGCACCCAGCCTGCTGGCAGAGGACGTCCCGCTGGGTCCGCAGGACACCTGCACCACGCTGTGCGCGCTGATCCCGCGCATGGCCAACATTAAACTCGCCAACCCCTCCGCTCTGCCCGGCCTGAAGAGCTTCTGCCTGGGGAGCAAGGAGGTGCCGAGGACCAAACTGACTGAGTGCGTCACCGTCCCTGGCGGCCCCTCCTCGCCTGAGCTCGGCTGCCTCTCGGCCTCGTACCCTCAGCCCGGCACGGAGGGGCCACACCTGACCGCGAGGCCCGCGGGCGGCTGCGCCGGGCGGGGAGCGGCGGAGGCGGTGGGCAGGCTGGGAGGCAGCCTCGTGCCCAGCAGGGAGAGTGCGGAGGAGCCGGGCACAAGCTACGGTGTGAGGGTGAGTACTGAGCGCGGGGACCGGGCGCTGGCACAGGGGTCTGCAGGCTGTACTGGTCAGCCTCTGGTCAGAGACAAACCCTGTGTGTCTGCTGTTTAATGATGGATGTAGGGCTGTGCTGAGGGCCCGAGGGAGTTAAAAGGAGCACAGCTATCCCCAGAGGTAGACAACATCAGTTGCCATACAGGCTGTCCTTAGGCTCTTGGGGGAGCACAGCTGAGCTGTGCTGTAAATGAGCGCACTCTGAAATGTGTGTTGAGGGGGAAGGACTGTGGCAAGGTTCTGTCCTTCCCAGCAGCTCCAGTGCCAGGCAGGTGCTGGCTCACACTGTGATATCTGTCAGTGCTGGGCCCAGCATTGGCCCTGCAGCCCCTTCTGCATGGTGCAGGATGCCGAGGCTGCCCTCCACTTGTGCTGCTGGGCTGCACCCACTGCTCTGGGCACAGAGAGCACTGCCTGTTCCTCCAGAGGACACCCAACCACAGCTGCTCTGGGTGTTTCTCACACTGTGCTGTCACTGTTGGTGCTGGCTGCTGTCAGCAGTTGCTGGCTGTGGGGACCGTGCTGCTGGATGAGTCCCTGGGCTCAAGGCTTTGCTTCTGCCACCCATGTCACACTCGGGAGCTTTCTTGTTTTCCATTTTTCCTCTCTGGATGTTTAACTTCTGTGCCCAGACCTTGCCAGGTGGAAAGCCAATGGCCATTGCTTCCTTCTCCACACTCTGAACCTCTGACATTGCACATCAGAAGGGAGAAGAACAAAATGGGGCCGTGGCTGTGCCCACCCTTCCCAAGCAGGCAGGCTACTGTGGGTGAGGTCTTTGGCTGTGGGAGCTGTGGGGTGGGCGTCAGTCAGGTCATCAGCTGTGGAAATGGAAATCAGAGTGCAGTCATCTTCATTTGACTTGTTAAAGGCAGCAGTAGGAGGGAGCTTGTACTGGCTGGGGTTCTCTGAGCTACCCTTGTGCCTGTCCTCTTGTGCTTGGCTTCCTGTAAGGCCCAGTGCTGATGTGGGCACTTGGTACTTTGGCACCAGTTTGGTGCTCACTGGCTCACTGGGTTAATGGGCACACAGGTGGTACATGGCATGACAGCACAATGCCTGCTGGGGCTCCCAGTGCTGGTGGGCAGTGTGCTGGTGTTGTGGTGTCACGGTGCATGGCCTGTGGCACCTGCCTGTTGTATGGTGTCAGTCACAGCCAAGGCTCTGAGGTCCCTGCAGGGCTGCAGGATGGCCCTTGATAGGGGGATTTCCCAGGTCCTGTATGGGCTCGTGGGCAGAGGCAGTGAAGTGTTACCTGCTGGGAACCACGCCGACCAGAAAGGAAAAGGAGAAGCAAAACCAAGGCCCAGCGTGACAGGAAGGTCCAGAGAAGTGGTGAAGGGGCTGTCCCCTTCTGCTGCTCCCCAGGTACTGTTCCAGTGCATTTTCCTGCTGTGGAGGTCAGGCTGTTTCCCAAGAAAACATCTTTGAAGGGCTGACTATTAGGGGCCTCCCAGCACAACAGGGAGATGTCCTTCTGCAGCTCTGCTGCTGTAGGAGACCCAGGACTACAGGAGCACCGCTGAGACACATCCTGATGTGCTGTGTCCAAACCCGGTGGCTTTTTGACCAGGTATTTCAGAAAGACAGTAATTGCTGAAGTGATAAGAAGCTTTACATCAAAAGTGGTCACCCATAAATTGGAAGGAGGCAGAAATTATCTGTCAGGTGTTGCTTCAAGAGGTGCTAGCAGTGGGATTCCCTGTGTGCCCTGTGGTGTGACTGCAGCTGTGCACAGCAGCTGGAGATGCCACGTGTGTCTCACATCACCTGGACTGTGCAAGATGCTGAGCCCCCTACCTGCCTGCTCCTCCAGCCTGCCTGTGTGAATATCAAAGAGCCCAAGTAGCAGTACTGAAGCAGGAGCCAGGACAGAGCTTATCTCTGTACCGCTATCTTTAAGAGTAGAGTGAAGGCCCGGCTGTTCTTGCACTTCTCTGGCAGGAAGGAGATCAGCTCTGGTGGTTCGTGGCTGCAGAGCCACAGCTGTGAGGGGTGAGCAGGGCTCGGGGTGCTGGGCAGCCCTCATCCCACAGCTGTCACCACCTCTGCCTTAGGGTAGTGGTTCTCTGTGGGCTGCTCACGTGTGCTACAGCTGCAGGTGCTGCTTTGGGTTCTCTTTGAACCGAATCTGCCACAGCCCTTGTCCTGCTGCAGTGGTGTGGGATGGGCTTTTCAGATCAAAACTGAAAAGAAAGGGAAAGTGTGCATGTGTATATGTTTGTGTGTATACACTCATTGAAAATGTGTTTGTGTACATATGTCTGTATATATATACATACATACATAAAATCAGGAGCTTTTCCCTGTTGTTTTTTTTTTTTTTTTTCCTCAATACTTGTTTAATCACAGAATGGCCTGGGTTAAAAAGGACCAAAATGACCATCTAGTTTCAACCCCCCCTGCTGTGCACAGGGTCGCCAACCACCAGACCAGGCTACCCAGAGCCACATCCAGCCTGGCCTTGAACGCCTCCAGGGTTGGGGCATTAAAAATTGAAAACTCACAAATGAAAGGGTCAAACCCTCCCTGGAAATTTTCTATTTCGCAAAACCCAGACTGTTTTCCAGGCTGTTCTGCCTGTGCTCTCAGGCCCTGCCGTGGTGTGTGGGTGCCACGTGCTCATGGCTGCTGCATGCGTGCGCTGCTTTCCCCTCCCGGCCCCATCCATCAAGGTGTTATTCACAGCAATCAAAGCAGAGCTCCCCGCTCCCCACCTGGCAGCCCCGGAGGAAAGAGGGGTGGGAGGCTCAGAAATCTTTTCCCCTTACTTCAAAAGTGCCTTGTTAAAGCAGGTGCTGGGAAAATTAAGTGCTTGGATGGGAGAAGGATTCCTGACACCCTCATTTGCACACAATACTGCTGCTTGTGATTTTTTTAATGTTTTTTTTTTTCTCTTTTTTTTTTTGCCCAGGTAACTGTCATGTTTTCAGGGAATCCGAGCAGCATCTAACATGCCTTTGGTTAGAGGCTGTGTGGCAGCAGCATTGCTTCTACTAGCAAATCCTGCCACCTGGATCCTTTGTTCGATGGCTGTGGGGTCTGTAGGAGCTGCCCTTGGCATTAAGCATGAGTTAATGCCTGTTAACTAATAAGTCAAATCGTGAGGCTGCAGCTGTATTGTTTAATTAGGAGCTCCATGAGCTGTATCGCTGTTCCTGGTGAATCACTGGCTGTCATTGAAGCTGGAGCCACTCACTGTGTTGTGGGAAGGAATGCAATGAGACGTGGGGCTGTGTTAGAGGGTGCCTCAAAAGCTTATTCACGCGAGCCCTGCCGGGTGCATTCACATCTCCTCCCACGCAGTCCCTCATCCTGTCTGCAGTCACTCTCCATCATCTCTTGCAGAGAGATGTGAAAAGATGTGCATCTTTAGTAAGCAGCCTTCTCTCCCAGCCCCGGCAGTGTAAGAAAGCAGAATCCATCCCCAGCTCTCCCTCCCTTTGGATGCTATGGGACCGCTGCAGGGAGATGGGGGCACGCTTTGCCATGGGTCACTGCTACAGGAACTGGGCAAGACATCTGTGGGTTCAGCATCCACCCTCATCAGTGAGGTCAGGTCCTTAGCAGCTGGCTCTGTTCTGCGTTGGCGTTTTCTTCAATGGAGGGGTTAATCATCCTTGTGTAATTTTCACTACTTTTTTTCTTCCTTGGAGATATCTTTTGTTTTCTCTACCAGGCTTCCAGCATCCCATTGTTCCTTCTGAGTGCTCCCTGGGCTTCTTCGCAGCTCCGTGACCCCGATGTCCTCCTCCCCAGCCCCACTGCTTCCCCCCGCCCAGGGATGTGGGGGTTCAGCCCTACAGACCGTGCTCATTCAGATAAAATAAATGAGGGATGCAGTGAGGTACTGTGTTAATGCACTTCCTTACTCAGGCTTTTAAAGAAAGGAAGAAAAAAAAAAAAGAAGGCCTTTTGTGAATCATTGATAAGTTGAGCTTCACTCAGGGTCACTTATGCAAAAACCTAATATTGATTTTTCATCTTTGCTTAGAGCAGCTTCCCACGCATCTGCTCAGGATGCAGCAGGGACTCGCTTATCAGTGCATGACTCACCTCCTCCTCTAAGTCTTGCTGTTCTCAAGGATCGAGGGGCACCCAGCCAGCTCACAGAATGCTTGACCTTATCCTGTAGGACCAGAGGTCTCTGCCGTGCTGTGAGCTGAGGCTTGAGGCATATCTTCCACGTTTGCTTTGTTCCCGTTAAGCAGGAATATCTTTAACAAGTAAGATAGCTCTCAGAGTCCTTTACAAAGTCATTAAATGTTCATTAGGGAAGCAGTTCTGCAAACCCTTCAGATTCTTATTGATGTCCTTCCAGGGCTCTGACCTAATTCTGGAGTTCTCCCAAGGGTTGCATTGCTATTTGGAAAGAAACCAAAACAGGGATATAATACCATTGTTGTGGAATCCCTGCTTGACTGCGCGCACACGTTCTCTTTTTAACACAGTCATTTCTGGAGGTCTCTGAAGCTGGAGCAGGCACCTGCATTCACCTCTGAGCACTGCAGGAGAATCCATTCACAGACAGGCCGGTGCCTTTCTCTGCACACAGTGCTGCTTCTGTCCGTGCAAAATGAGGGCACAGGGCATGCAGCCCCTGCCTGGGGCTCTCTGTGATGGATCCCAGAGGCTGTGACTCCATGCAGGAGGGCTCGGTGGGGCCGGGCTGTTGCAGGATGCTCCGTTCCCAGGTGACTGTTGCAGTGTCAAACAGGGGATGCCAGGTGGGAAGCACAGATCTGCATTTGAATAGCGGAGGGATGGCTATCAGCAGAAATGATAAAGGAATGGGTAAAATGTTTTGAAGAGAAGTAAGCTCAGTGGCTGGAGTTAGCCTGGTGCACTTCATCGAGATGAAAATGTTCCATAGGTTTGTGCAAAATGTCAGAGGGTTCTGTATGGTCACAGATCATCCAAGTCTTGATGTTTCTGAAAATTTGTCCTACGTAAATCCCAAATAAGTATAGAAAAAGCCCTCAGCTGTGCCCCATACAACAGAAAGGTGGGACTCAGCCTCTAATTTAAGGCAGTCACTTTGTGGTGCGGGCTCTTAAAGAGCTGTTGCTAAGAGCTTGAATTGCAACTCTGCCTCCTCCATCTTCTGCAGAGGTTGGATATTTGTCATCAGACCTGCAGCAGCAGGGGGCCGGTGGTTTTCCTCATGCCTGGTAATGCCTCCCACTGCTCCAAGGCCCCTGAGTGCAGCGATCCTGCAGGTGTTCTCTGCACATGGGGGAATTTCGCTGCAGCATCGATGCGTTCCTCCCGGCTCAGTGGCACAAGTTAATCAGTGATAATGAGCAGAGTTAGGAAAGAAGAAGGATTGGATTTTGTGTCCCCTGAGGGCTTCATCTCTTTTTTGTGCTGTGTTGTTGGAATTGCTGGTATCTTCCTTGCTGTTCTGCACACTTTTCAGTAAACCTTCATCAATTTATGAAGCTGCTTTGGAACGGCTGATTTGATTTTCCACATAGATTGTAGTTCTGCGTAAATTCAGTGGGCTGAAATCACACTTGCTTTCTTTTCTGACCTCCTCTCAGCTGTTCTGCAGGTATTAACATAGCCATCCTTTGTCTCTCTTTGTTCTCCACAGTACATGGGCTGTATTGAAGTGCTGCAGTCAATGAGGTCCCTGGACTTTGGCACACGAACACAAGTCACCAGGTAGGCACTCCTGAATGGGAATTCAGCACAAGAAAGAAAAGCCTGAGCACTTATTTCTGTATAAAGCCACTGCTGCGTGCCAAACCCTCAGACTCTTTTGAGTAGAAGTTTGCATGGTTTGCTTTGCTTTTTCCCAAGCGATGACTTGAATTACGTGGTCATTACAATAGGCTGTTTCCATTGTGAAACTGATTGTTTCAGCCACAGGCTGAATTTATTGCCCAGCCCTTGTTTTGGATGCAGAGAGAATCGCCCTGCAGTCGCAGTATGGTACAGGCACACCTGGTGCTTGGTATTGGCAGCTGGGCCAGGAGCCTGGGCTCACGTGGGGCACGAGGTGAACATGCAGGCTGTGCCACAGCCGTGCTGCTGCTGTGGCCAAGGCACAGCCTGGGCGCTCCAGGCTTGTCTTCTGCTGCCTTCTCCCTGCTTCACACCTGATGCAAGGTGCCGTGGGTCCCTCCATGTAGTGAGGTCGTCTCACAATTGATTGTTGGCAGGTCCAGAAGAGAACAATCCGCTTTATTTTTACCTTTAGTTTTGCCCTGTATGCAGAGTCCTTGTGTCTGTGAGGAAGCACATGAGTGCCTTTCCAAAGGGGCTGCTGGAATGCACCCATGGTCCTGCAGCAGAGCTCCCTGCTCTCCAGCCCCAAATGCTCTTTGCAGAGAATTTTTGCCCAGCTGTGTCCATGTTCTCTCCTCCTCAGCCTTTTTTTCTGGCTCGGCTCATGCTGAGGATGCCAGAAGTGTGGTTTAGGGTTCCTGTGGCTGCCCGGCTCTTCCTTCCTGCTGGCAGATGATTTACAGATGCTCTTTTGCTTCTTCAAGTGCTCATATCAAAGAGTCTGGAGGCAGGAAAGGTGCATGACGAGATAAGTGTTAAACATCTACCTGTTGTCTCCCAGACTTATCAGCTAAAAGGAAGAATCTGCACAACTTGACTTAAATGCTTATATACTGCACTCTAAAGCAGTCAGATTTGTTGTAGATTCAAAGTCAGCAGTTGTTTACATTTAGTCAGCACAAGCACCGTTCCTGAATGGGTATGTGAAGAAGTGCCTGAGATACAAATATAGTTCCACTCCCCTGCCTAATTTTTTACCAACCCAAAGGAGAAACACAGTAGACTTTGCACAGATAAACCAGTTTGGTAGATTCAGACACATGCATTGTGTTCTTCAACAGCACCAGCCAAGAAGTGAGGTTACCTCCCATTTGCAAGGCCAGGTCTGTGCACGTTGCTACACTGACAGAGCTTTGGTCAGACTATCTGAAAAATACTGAATATGAATTATTACCTAAAGAGAAATTGCCAACTTAAATTTGGCCCAAATGGTGCCAAATTTAAGGTTTTGTTAACCAAGGCTATGTGAGGAGTTAACAATGGAAATAGTTCCACCACCTAAAAAAAACCCCATGCCACTGCTGACCTTGGGAGACTCTTTTGTGTATGAGAAATTCAAAACTTAAGCTGTTTGCAGACTGCCTGTTGAAGGGCTGTGTGCATGCTAGCTTTAAAGTTCGGTTGATTACGTCCTGACTGGGTGACAATAACTCTGATTATTCTCCCATTGTTCTCCCAGGCAAGTCACTTTATGGATGCCCTCCACAACACAACAGTGAAGGAGTTATTTGAAATGATTCCATTTTAATAATCTGTGTTATTTTTACAGGGGATAAAAACATATTTTTACTCTGACGGCATTTCACTAAACAAAGAGCCATGCTCTGTTTGAAAGTGATGTGGAAGGAAGGTCAGTTTAAGAAAGTCCCTTCTGCACCAGCTGTAGTACAGCATGGGTCATTTGCATTCTGATGAAGCAGTGGGACTAGAGCCCCTGTGCTGTGGAGGTGTCTTCCTGTCCATCCCATGCCTGCCCAGAGCCCAGCATGCCCTCCCCTTGCCGGGGCCCTTCAGTTCTTTTTCTCTTTCCCACCTCCCACATATGTTAAATCAAGCTCAGTGATTGTATCTAGGCATGTATGGGAAAAGGGATTCTGTATCCCAGGTCCAGGCAATAGCTCTCCAACTTGGGAATGGCCAGGCAACATGGCTGGGGCGAGGGGCATTGCAAAGGACTGGTGGGATGGGTGCTTGAAGAAAGCTGACTTTGTTTGGAAGATTAATTTCAACTTTGTTGAGACACACAATCCCTTTCTGTTCGATGGTGTAGGCAGAGGCCTCGATGCTTAAAAGCAGATCTCCAGCAGCATGCTTGCTCGCTTACATCAGCCCCTTGCTCTTCTTTTGCTCTCATTTGGGGAAACAATCAACAAAGTGCCTCTCTGTCAGCACCAGTGCTTCCTCTGCGGCAGGGCTTGTTGCAGAGGTGCAGCCCTAGAGGACGAAATCTGAGTTTGAGTATACTGCTGAGATGACCTAAAGGCTCACAGGTGCCAAAAGGGGGCTGTCTTTGTCACTTCTCATTGCCCACCTTGCTGCTGGCTGCTGAGACACCACAACTTCCTTCTGCTCTCCCTGCAGCACCAGCTGGCTGCACGGGGCTCCATGGCTCAGCCCCACAGGTGTGCAGCGCAGGAGCTGACCCAAATCTCTTCCATTCACTATGGAAACAAAAACTGTGTCAGCTGCCAGTGGTCAGTGTGTGTAATTGCATGGACACTGCAGGACTGGCAGGCAGGGACCTCACTTCAAATGGCAGAAGTTGCCGAGTTGTTGAGGGGCAAGATTTGCCTTGAACTAAACCGATTTAAATTCCTCATGGCTTTCCCCATTTAGTTCTGAGGCTCCCAAAGGTGAGAGGAGCTGCTGCAGAGTGCACCAGTGGAGTTATCTCAGCCTGTGTGATTTAAAGGAAAACAAACAATCCAAAGTGCTTTGCCTTGGGATGTGTGACAAGGAGGAGAGAAAGGAACAACAGCAACATGATTGGAATAATAAGGCCACATTTGCTGCTGCTGCCTCTGATTGGCAAATGGAAAATGGAGAAGCAAATCCCAGAAGCCACAGAGCTGCATTTTCATCCATAGGTTAACTGTGAGACCTACAAAGGTATTTGCTGTCTGGCAGATCTAGAAGACTTGCCCAAGTGAGTGACTGACAGTGAACGGCTGTAAGAATGAATTAAGAGCGTGTTTCCAGGAAGAAGGCATGGATACAGTAAATCCAATTTCATCATGGATATTCCCAGAGTTTCTTTTCTTCCTAATATATGGTGCAGGTTCTACCTGCCCCATGGAAGTGACTGAAAATTAGAGATGTTCAGGTCTATCAGCAAGGTGTTATCAAATGCCTGCTTTTCACCTTTAAAATAATATATGAGAAGGTCTATTAAGTCATCTGGAAAGCCATCTGATGATATGAAGCAAGGAACAGCTGTGAGAAGATGATTTCCCCTAGGAAAGAGAGGAAATAGAAACTTAATTAGAAATGATTTGCCTGTTTTTTGTTCCTGTTTGTTGAACAATTGCATAGCAGAGGGGTGAAGTGGGCAGTCACAAGATGTGCTTGTACCAGAATGGGATCTGCTGCTGACAGCTTTGTCTGCAACTGAGTATTCCATACAGGATGCTTGAAGTGTTGGGGAACTCTTTTGTCACCACAATAGAACACTTCTCTGTTTTTCTAGTTTGTTCAGTTTCTGGTTTTCTTTCTAGGTAGAGCTAGACTTGAAGGCCCCAGGTAGCCTTAATGTCTTGTCTCTGATTTTAATCTCCTTTAATATTGAATGAGAAGATGAGCTTTCATTTTCCAAATAGATCATTGGAATCTGCAAGATCATCCTGCAGGGTGCCATTCCTGTTTCAGTTAGTTTTGCCCTTTCTGCCATCAAAATAATATCACCAAGATAACAGGAGAGATGTCAGGATTTCACTTCATATTTTCAGTTGTGCAGGGGAAAGTGCTTTGTTTTAAAAAGATAAAAAAAGAGGCTGTGCTTAAAAGGTTGCGTTTGTAAACTGAATCTGATCTATCTCATGCAGTCCACTGCGATGCTGCTCTTCCTCCTGGCTGCTTTCACTCAGATTGCTGTTTGTACACTTGACAGGCTCCAGGTTTCATTTCTCAGGACCTTCTCTGACAGGAAGCTTCCTTTTAACATCAGTGCTGTCCAGTGCTTTAGCTACGGGTGCTGGCAGCCCACCTGCTCCAGCCATCCTGCAGCATGGGGCCTACCTGGCCCACTGCCTGCCAGCGTGGCTCAGTGTCTCCAGGACATCCTGCAGGGATAGCACATGGAAAACTTGCCCCAGCAACATCTGTGATTGCTGGGTTATTGAGATAAGACTGTCAGGTCGGATCCTGGAATCCATGGCATGCTGACCTTCCCTCATCTCCAGGATGTCCAGGAATGTTAAGGAAATCTGCTGAACACACCCCAACCCCGTTGGTCACCATTTTTCCACTGGTTTCCAAACAATGACTGTAAGTCAGGGAAAAGTTGATGGCTGCCAATAAAAGATTTTTTCCCAGCTGCTGTGCTAACTGCCCTCAGGACGCCACTCTGTGGGAAGCATCACCTGGCTGACCATACATCAGAACTTGCTTTGTTGAAGCCAGGAAAAGAGATGCAGCTTGTAACAGTTACATTCAGTGAGAAATATAGCTGTCTTTGATACAGCCCATCAATGCATTCTGCCTTACATTTCTGCTTTCTGAGGTGAGAAGCATCTATAGAGGTTACTGAGTGGCTGGGATAGGACACCTGATTTGGGAAATAGCTGCTCGAGGTGAACTAGGACCTCTGATTTGCAAAAATGTCGAGAAGCTGAACCTCCTAACCTCCCCTGTGAGCTGTGGCATTACAAAGCACTACGACAGAACCCCTTGCCTAAGAGAAGCAGCTTTGCAATCCAGCTTCAGCTGAGCAAACCGTGCACCTTGAAAAGAGAGAGGAGGTCTGTGCAGCATTCCCAGAGAAAAATCTCCTGCCCAGAGGGATACAGCACTGCTGGCAGCGACACTCAAAGCATTTTCTTTGCTGTGTGTGTAGCTGTCTAACCCACAGTTTGGCCAAGGATATCACAGCTTGGCAAAGAGACATGCTCTGCACAGCCTAGATATCAAATGCTGGAAGAACTGTCACACCTAGCAAGGGCAGAACTGGGAAATGTTCAATCATAACTCCCAAACAGCGTAGGCTGGGCAGCAAGAATGTTCTTGTGATATAAATTGTGGGAAATTTGCTGAAGTGCAGGTGAAACATTGCTTCTGTGATTTCTTTCTTTCTTTTCTTTTTTTTTTTTTTAAAGAGAACCCCCCCTCCCAGCACCAGAAAGCCCATAAGGGCACCCAGCTGGGCTCACTCAGCACACCCCTGCTGTTCTAACGAAGATGGATTAAGACAGGTAGGAATGCTGCCTGCCAGCCTTCCTGAGAGAAAGGACTCGAAGGCACGAGGTCCTTTGAGTTTCGTTGTGGTTAGCTGGTTTTATTTATTTATTTAGGAACAAAGAATTGTCATTAGGTGACACTCGTATATTTTATGAAGAAAAGGAGTGAATCCAAAGCAGGCTGGTAAATTATTGTGTTTCATTAAATAGGTTTTTCTTTTTAACGCTGGGAGGGAGAAAGAAGGAAAAACAACTGTGAAAGACTTTCCAGAAGATTTAAGTGTTTCTAAGTGGAATTACAGCAATAAATCACAAGGTTGCTGGCCCAGTTACAGCTGATGCATGTTAAATGATCCAACAGCTTGTGCTGTGTTTTTCTGTTTGTAGGGAAGCAATAAGCCGACTGTGTGAAGCCGTATCAGGTACAAATGGAGCGATAAAAAAGCGGAAGGTAAGTACTGCTTCAGCTGAACAATTGCTCTTCTGTATCTGCTTCTGATAAGCTGGATACATGATTCCCCAACGAGGTTCAGCCCGTGCTGGAGTTAGTGAGCGTCAGTTCACCTGAGCGTGCTGCAGAGCTTAGCCTGCTGCGTTCTGGGGGCAGGGCTGTGCAAGACCTTCCTCTCTCCAGGGTTAAAGCTCTGCTCCTGCCAACCTCTACAGTGCTCAGCGGTTTCTAAGTTTTAAGGTTTTGATCGCTGAAGTGTAGGAGGCCTTTTGGATAACGAAAGGGAGCTCATTCGTCAGAAGGCTACCTGGTGGTTATTTGTATTGCAAATAAGGAGAAAAGCAGTGTTGAATGGGCCTGTCGTTTGTTTAACCGCTGGCATGCAGAGAGGGGCAGTGGAAGTGGCTGCTGTGGGGCAGTGTTGAGGGGAAGTTATTGGTTTCCTTCAGTAAGTGTGGAGCTCAGAATGAGCAAACACACTCCTGAAGAATGAATACATGAAAAATTTCCTGATTAATAAGGAACATTTCATCCTCAGAAAATGAAGCAGAGTTCACTGGGAAAATTAGTTGTTCTGAACTCCTTAGCTAGCTATAATATGTAACTTTCTGGGATTTTGTTTCTTTAACACTTCTTTTCCCCATTATTGACGTAAAAAGCATTTAATCAAGTGTGATTCAAAGCTAATGTTTGTCAGAAGGTCTATTTGTCAGAATCAAGCTGTTATCCTTGTTCCCATTACATTCTCAATAAGATGCTGTAAAATTCTACTTGATTCTGATATACTTCTGCTGCTAGCCAAGCCAGCTGACAATGTCTTTCTTTTGTTTCTGTGTTTAAAGCCTCCGGTTAAGTTTCTGTCTTCTGTACTTGGCAAAAGTAACCTTCAGTTTTCTGGTGTGAACATAAAGCTGACCATTTCAACAAACAGCCTCACACTGATTAACACTGACACGCAGCAGGTAGGCTATGTGTAAACCAGGGTCTTTCTATCCTTGCTACCATATTCTCCTCTTTTTGTGACATCTGAAAGATATGCAGGGTGCTTGAGCAGAAAGCAGCACCCAGTGTCTTCCCATGCACACCTGTTGAAGCTGACTTTTAAAATAAGAATATTTTGGGGTAATTCAAGATGTGACATATGCCCTTTTTATTTGTCATGGTGTCTTTTGTATCCAGGGATCTCTGAGCACGTGGCAAAGTGTTTCTCTCTCTGTCATTCTCTGTACAGTGCCTAGTAAACAAGGTGCTAATCTTCACTAGGGTTTCTGACAATCCTAGAGTAAAAATATATATGTATAAATAATGAGTTAGAGCTTAGCTTTGCTATTGTTCAAAGCTACATTACAGCTGGGTAATATATGTGCATCATCAGTTGTACTGTGTAGATTCCCCGGGCTCTGCTGGGGCACAGTCCTGGGAGTCTGGGTGTGCTCTGGAACCGGAGCCCGTTCCATTGGCAGATGAGTCCAGGAGCTTTGTGCTGCCCACCAAATTCCTCCTTCAGCTCCAGCGTGGTCTCTGCCAGGCCAGCAGTGGGTTTCCTTACAAGCTGCAGCAGGGGAGCAGCAGGGAGGTAGTTCCAGCTCACTGGCTCTGAGGACCTGTTGCACTGACTTGATGCTGTCCTGAGCGCTGGGAAGCTCCTGTGGCTTTCCTGGGCTGGGAGGGCCTATGGCTTGAGGTCTCCCTTCCTTTCAGCTGCAGCAAGCAGCAAAGGGCTTCTCTATACTGGAGGAAGCTTTGGGAGCTGGCAGCTGAAGTCTGGCCCTCTCAGCTCTTCCTTTTCTGCTACAGGACTAAAATCTGGACAGACAGATCTCTTTCCAAGTGTATTGACGTGTCCTGTTAGCATGCACACAGGTGTTCGGAGGACTGTCTTGAAATTCTTCTAGGTCTTTCATTACTAGGCCTTTCCAAGCTGAAAAATCCCGTTTGTTCCATTCCTGCACTGCCACCATGTTTCATTGTATTCCCACTTGCATAATCTTTTGCACTTGATTTTATAATAAAAAACAGCCCGTCTCCAGAGATGAGGGAGTGTTTTAAACAAAGTTTGTGCTTGATCTGGCTAGCAAAAGTCCTATCACATAACAGTGTGGTGCTAGTGCTGGGAGAGAAGATGGTCCGAGCATCAGTGGGCACTGTTTGTAAAAATTCCACTGTTATATATGCTGTGCATTTAAATAAGACTAACTACTGGTCATTTTGAACTGAATTAATTTCTCAAGAATTTATGAATGCATTTAGTATCTTCCATTATTCTCCTGTGAAACTCTCATGTAGGCAGCTGTGTACTCACAAGGTTAGAAATGGTGTCTGAATTCATTCCAAAAACCCTTTCAGGATCTAGATATTATCAAACGTGATTGGATAGTCTCCAAAAATATTCCTATTTTAAGCTTTTTCCTTCACAAATGATACGCCCATGGTTTATTAATAGATGGGGTTGTCATGAACTGAATTGCTTGCTCTGCTGTTTTCTAAATGCACGTGAGCATGTTTAACTAATTTGTCATGCTTTTCAGATTATTGCCAACCATCACATGCAGTCCATCTCATTTGCTTCTGGAGGTGACCCAGTAAGTATTGATTTGTAAGACTTCTGCAGGTATATGAAGTTATTATGAGAATAGAAATACCTGCAAATACTTTACTTCATTAAGCACTAACAGAGTATGCCATGCTTCTGCATCATGACCAGGAGTCTAAAATAGGCAGGGAGTCTGGCACAGGAGTTTTTGAATGGAGGTTCAGCGGGGATTTGATAGTTAGGTAGAGTTATTGTTCCCACCGCCCATCAGTGAGACTAGGGTCACTCACAAGACCACAGACTTGGGAACCTGAAAATAAGAATATATGAACGTGGGAGCTGCATCAGTTCTGAGGTCCCTGTAATCCAATGCCGTGTTACAGAAGAGGTCAGCATCAGCCTCTCTAAATTTTAGATGAATTTCAGATAAACAAAGCTCCTATAAGATGGACATGACATTATTTTTCTTGCAGATATGGGGTTTTCTCCCACTGTAATAGTTTTGAACTCACTGATGTTATCATGCAAGAAGTTTTCTTTCCTCTTCCAAATCTTTCATTGAAATTATTGTGAGGAATTTGTCATTCATAAACATGTCCTATTCCCTTCTCCAGCGTCAGCAAGTTCCCAGCGTTCTGAATTTCACACTCTATGTGTTATGAAAACTGTATTTTTTTTAATCAGTTTGGAATTTTCTGCCTTTCAGTTTTGATAAATGTCTCCTTGTTCTTGTGTTATGAAACAAAGGAGTAGAAGCCAGATCTAGCTTTGACTGGAAAATGACAGATTTGCCTCTTTGGATTTATGACCAGGCAAGGGAAAATAGCTGAGAATCAGCCCTGTGTGGTGGGTGGAGGGCCATGGGGTGATGTAAGGAGCCCAGCGGCTGGTGAGGTTTTGCCTGAGCTGCTTGAGAGCAGGAGCTTCCTGGAGCTGGGGAGCGAAGCAGGGATGTGGGGATGGAACATTGTGCAGGCTCTGCGCTGCCAGTCCTGCGCCCAGCGGGGAGGCACTGCATGGAGCTGGTGCCAAAGAATTAGATCCTTAAAGGATCCCGCTAACAACCAAGGCTTTTTGAGAGGTCTGACTTTCACCATGAGGTGCTCATGCTACCCTAACACACTGCACTGCGCATTACAGTCCTTCTGCTTTGCAGACCCTTCCTGGTAGCTCCAAGTGCTGCCGTGCTGTCGTGCTGAGCATCACAAAGCTTCATTTCAAAGTCCAGTTTTCTTGATAGTTAAATAGTTTATATATATATATATGTATATCCTTGAACTGTCTTATCTCTGAAGTATGTACCATGCCCTAGAAGCTGGCTGTCTTGAGTCTGTCTTTATGTCACGTCTCAGCATAATTCAGGCAGGGATATATTTCCAGCTGTATTTTCCATAGGACATGTCTCTCCAACTGTCCCTATTTTCAAGGTCTGAGCACAGTTCTGTGTTGCTCTGCACTGTTAAGGAATGGCAGGATTCTGTTCTGGAGGGGGCTTTGTTTTAAAGCAAAGTCATCCATGCAGACACTTAAGTGTTGTAAAGGTATAAAAATAGCAGGTACTGCTCCAGTTGCTTCAGTTTTCCAGTTACAGTCAAGACCTAATTTATTTTAAAAGTAAAATATCATAAAATATTTATAAACCTTAAGAAAAACCTGGGAGGAAAAGAAAGGAAATTGAGTTTTCTAAGTGCAAGAGAAATATTTAACTTTCTTTGCTTTAATGATATTACCTTGGGAGATTTTTTCTTTTTGAACGATCTAGGACAAGATCTGCTGACCCTAAGATGTGCCTCCTGTGTCATTCATTGTGAATTATTAAATGGATGTTCTTGTGCATATTGCAAATGGGGCCTTTGTTTCCTGCCAGCTGACTGCATCTTTCCCCAAGAGAGCCGTGCCTTTAAGCTGCCAATTGTGTTTTCCCCATCCCCATAAAGATCCAAAATAACAAAATGCATCTTTAATAATTAAAAGAATGTTATTCATTACCTCACCGTTGTTACTATAATGTTGAATTATCAAGCGACTCTTTGCTTTTGCAGTATGACTAGAAATGTTAATCTGTCTATTTCAGATCCCGTTTCAGTTTCACAGGAGAAAGTGATTACTATTTCGGCACTAGCTGTGAAGAGAATCTGTAACAGACAACTGATTATACTGAGGTTGTCTGATCTCAGCAGTGGCCTTCAGATCCGGAGTAGTTTAACCTGATGTTAACCACACTGACATAGGCAGCAGTGGTTGAGATGGAATCCCTCTTGCCTTCTGTGATATTTTAAATATCATCTTTTCTCTAAGATGCCTTTGGAAGTCAATCTCAATGCCACAAATGGTGAAATTATTACATGGTCTCTGCAGCCTTTTCACACTTTTAAGTGTTCCATGGACATCAATGAGGGCTGTTCCAGCTAAAAGATGTGGCTGGAAGTCACGTTGCCCTGATGCCTCTGATGAGGCACCAGCTGAGTTTCTTCTCCCTTGCAGAGTATGAAAACACAGTTTACTGGAAACCCAAAGAACATGAAATGGTCTCCTGCATTTATCACAAGAACAAGCATTTCTGCACAGTTACTGTGTCAATATCCACCACTGCATCGCTGATCTTTCCCTTACCCCCTTGTGCAGCACCTCCACACTTTCTGAAACCTATTTTTAAAGCTAAGAATATCTCTCTGTGTACTGAGTTGCTTTGTTATGGTGATAAGGTCGTTCATAATGATAACTTTAAAAACATTTGTTTTCTTCTTTGCTGAAGGATACAACGGACTATGTTGCATATGTAGCAAAAGATCCTGTTAATCAGAGAGGTATGGAAGAAATTTTCAAATCATTATGTATGTCTTTATGATTGCTTTATCTGTTCCAAGAACTTGCTTGAGTTTTGTGATGAGTCTTACTGAGCAGCTCAAGATTCTATACAATTTCTAACTTTGCTGTGTGGATAGGGGTGACAGTTTGCATGCAGGCTGTGGCTCTAAATTCTTTGTGCCATTAAGTGGGGATCTGTAGGTCAGACTAAACTTGTGCCAGCTGCTGGCTCTGCACTGGGACAGGGTCTTTCCCAGCACAGACAAAAGGGGTTCTACCTTGCCTGAGGAAGAGATACAGGTGTGTTCTGTGCAGGAACCATAAATGGAGTTTCTTTCATTGAGTTGATATCATGCCTTAAATATATTCAGAGCAACATCCTTTGCTTGTCAAAAAATCTCAGTCCTCACTAATGCCCTAAGGCTGCCTAGATAGTCTCATGCTCAACTTTTCTGCTCTAAAGAATAGAGATTGATATTTTTTTTTTTTTTCTTTTTTAATATAAAGGACAATTACCTCATTAAAGCAAGGTGTCTCTTTGCAGCATGCCACATACTGGAGTGTCCCAATGGGATGGCACAGGAGGTGATAAACACCATAGGGCAGGCTTTTGAGCTCCGGTTCAAACAGTACCTGAAGAACCCATCCAGCCTGGTGACTTCTAATGAAAGGTCAGCATGTTCTCAGTCACTGACTTCACTGACAGTTTTCTTCTATTCAGTACTTCTCAGAGAACAATTGTACTCCAAAGAATGATCCATAAATAAGATGTCTAGGTGATGCATTCTGAATGTATGCTAACTGTAATACATGCTCTGTGTACACAGAGCAGTAGAGTAACATCAGCTTATTCCAGTGAATGGCACTGTTTCCAGTGACATTTGTACAGGTGCTTAGTTAAAACTGTTGTATTTCAAGTGATGCAAGGAAATGGGACAAATGTTCAAATTATCCTGTCCTTACTTGGGCAGGGTAAATGAAGTGGAGAAGTTTTGCTCTATAAATATGGTGCACGCTGAGCTCAGTCCTGAGCTGTGCCAAATTTAAGCTTACTGCAGCTGTGGGAAGTCTGTGCTGGGGATGCAAGCAGTTGTAATTCACCTCTCTGCTCTTCTGCTCGTGACCTGGCAGAGACCTGCAGTTCCACCTGCTGCGAGTTGAGTCAGCCTCGTATGCTGAAATCAACCCAGCCACCACCAGTGTTTTAAAGTATGAAGTCTTGTCTTCAGCCCATTGCTCATACTGTGGGACTTAGGTTAACTTTCAGATTGCAGTTCCCCGTTTCCAGTGCACTGGACGCACAGCTCTTGGTCTGACATATGGCTCTCTCTAAGGAGCCATATTTTTCCTTTATTGATGCAGAATTTGATCCCTTGCTACCTCTCAGAAACAGATAAAGCTGTAAAACCACCTAGCTGCTTCCTGAAAACCAGAACCAGCGTGCAGGCAGTGTCACTGGTACAGTGCCTGAAACAATGCAGTAAAATTGGTTTTATTCCTTGGCAGCAGTACCACCTCCAGGTTATATTTATTTTGTCATATAGTGTTTCTTGGCATTCCACTGCTAATACTCAGTTTACCCTGGAGACAATAGCCGCAGGAAGAGTCTTTGCTATGAAACTCTGAGAAGTTATGCCAGGAGTAAATCACAGAAAGGAGAAATGGAAGATGCTAATTAAATTCCCTCCTTGAGCTGAAACCGCAGCCAGTCTTGGAGAATGGTCCTCAGACAGAACTCGGATATTGCTGTGTGAATGAGTCACCCACCTCCAACTACTATGAATCACATAATCAAATACTTGCACTGCATATCACGTAATCAACTACTTGAACTTTATCTCTTTCCTGCTCGAGGTCTTTTATCCAATTATATTCTTGTTAAACAGAGAAGTAAGATTTGAGATGAGCTTTTTATTTCGGGACCGGAGACAGTACAGGAAGCACCTAGTTATTTTGCAGTGTATCAGCTGTACATTTAAGCTATCATGATTCTGTTCTAGCTCAAGAAAAACGTTGGGTACCATCCTTCATGTCATTCACTGTTTTCTTCAAGCTGAAGCTGAATAGTCGTATTGTTTCTCATTATTAAAATCAGAGTGCATTCCATTTAGGATGACTACATTTTTTTTGTAGCAATGTTTGTTTTTCTCAAACAGTTGCAGGCTTGTCTTCCTAAATGCCACATGAGGTTTTAATTTTCTTTTGTAAGTCGTGTCACCCCCCACTCCTGCCCCCATCCCTAGATTTATATAGTTGAGATGAGAAGCCAGAAGAATCATTCTTATGGTCGACATTTTGGATACCTTTGTGAACAGCACATTGGTATCCCAGGGATCTGGGCTGTCTAGTGCCAAGACAATCCCCCTGAAGCCTGAACCATGGTGATTCCATTTTCAATTTGGAGAGAATTAAAGTAAACAATTCTGACAGTTGAGGCCCAATCTCTGTTATGACCTTTGTATGGCTGATCTGTGCACTGTGTGATGCATGAACACTTGGGATGTTTGCCTACACTAGAAAGCAGTCGATAACATCAGTTGCTTTTATTTCCACGTTTGTTTCAGTGAGGCAGTGAGTGCTGATGGATCAGCTGGGAATTTACAGGAGAGGGAGGATCATGAATATTACAATGAAATTCCAGGGAAAGAGCCTCCCACTGGTGGAGTATTAGACATGCGAATGAAAGTGCCAACAGACCAAAGGTCTGGCTGTTTTATACAGTGCAAAAAGCAGCACTGCTTGGTAAGTATATCTTCTGATAGAACTATTCACTGCCTGTTATGGGAATGAATAATAAAGTGTTACTGTGGTGTAAAGCATTGGTGTTAACATCAGAACCAGGTTCTGACTATGCTGGGAAAGGGTTTTTTTTAGGCGAGATTTAATCATGCTTAGTACATAATTGAGTCCCAAAGCACTTTCAGAAGATTAACTGGTTTGTCCTTAGAGTACTTTTAGGAGATGGAGTAATATCCCCTTGTTAACTTGTTCTCTGTGAGAAGGAAATAGATACGGACCTGAATGGCTTGTCTAGGAGAACATTTACAAAATCTGGGACTTCCTGACTCTCAGTTCTATGATCCAGTAAATATTTCCTCCCATCTATTATGCTCTACAACCTATACATATGATATTAGCTGACTGCAGTGTATATGCAGCACTAGTTATGTCTGGAATTTTTGATGAGACTCCATTGAGCTGCAGTAGCTACAAAAAATGGTAGGAAAAAAAAAAAAGGCTTTTGCTCGAGGTAGTCAGGAATAGAAAACCATTAGGAGTAAAACCAGCAGAGTTCAGACTTGCTGTACAGACTTCAAAGTCCGCTCTGTCTGTTCTTGGAAACACCAGCATTTCTCCATTCAGTGAAGCAGGCACCATCTTTGCTTACAGGGTGCACGTTCAAACAGGCCTCCTGGCAGCTGGTAGGTGTTGCTCAGGAGGCTGCTGTTCCCAGGTGTGGTTTGTCTCTGGAGGCAGCTATTGCCAGGCTCTGTCCTGTGCTCCATCTGTTTTCCAGTGTTAACTTAAATCCTTGCTGTAGGCCTGGTAGTCTCCACAACCCTGAGTTTGTTTCTACAGCTCTCCAGAGTCACAGGGAATTATCCTGCAACATGTAATTGCACTTGCCTTCTTTCCATGGGGTAAAATATTATCTTAGGAGATGGGAAAGTTTTTTGGTCTTTTTATGAAGAATTCAGTTACCCGGATCCCAGTTAACTGGTGCACAGATGTTATAACATTATGCGAGGTTTCCAAGAAACTATTGTATGTGACCATTTTTACAATTTCTTTGCAGACAGGCAGCCCGACATCCATCAACGTATATGAAAACTGCCCAGAAGAAAACAAAACCATGGGTATGTGCTCTGTTTTCTTTCACATGCATATGCATGAAGTAACCAAAGCAGTCTGGCTGTAAGGGATGCCCCTTTGCTTTCAATACAGTGTTGAAAAGTGGTCACTGAGTAGGTCACTTCTGGTTTCCTAGATGAAGGGCAGACAAGAAAGCCTTACAGATTTTCAGAAGGGCACTAATCCGTTGTCGTGTCTGCTGGCAGAATTACTCATTTTACTTGCCATGACACTGTACAGTAGCTCTCTGTTGTTTAATTCTCTTTCATATGCCTTGAAGAAGGAGGATATTTCTTTGCTTTAACAGTCTCTGAAAATATCCCTTCCCCCTACAAATACTGAATTTCTGTTCCAGTGGAGTCTGTGGCCTGGATTCCAGTCTGGGTTATCTGTTTAACTGTGCCCATCCCTCTCTTTGGGGAGCTCTGTGGCCTGTATCAGTCCCACTTTGGAGAAACCTGCTCTCTGGTGCCCCAGGGGATCACTACCCTCCATCCCCTTCTGGCCTTTACTTGCTACATCCGATGCCCTGAGTGTGTTTCCCCAGCTCATCTCTTCTACTGCTTGGTGACATTCTTCTTGAATACCGACCTGCACTGCAATAAAGAGACAGGTTACACTGTTGAAGGAGGATGGTTCAATTCCTTGTGTTATTGCTGATTTAAGGAAAGGAGAACCAAATGATTCTAGCAACGAGAGGGTGAACAAATAAAAGAATAAATGAATAGATCTCTGACTAAAATGTTTGCTAAAGAGCAAAAATATGTGTGCTATTTGGCTAGCTGAAGTGGCATTATTTTCATATCCTGCAGGGAATATTCTGTTAACTTGTTTCTAGGCTGGGATTCTAACCTGACAGATGTGGCTTTGGCTCTCCATGCAGTGCCACAAAAGCACTGACTTCCCCATTCTCTCTGCTCCACCAGAATAGCAAGAGAGAATTGTTCAGTTTCCCACAAAGCTTGTGGTACAGAGGGGAAGGAAAGGGCTTTGCAACAAACAATGCATACAGCTTGTGTCTCTGTACAGTCATATGTATTAATTTCTTTTCAATCAGCAGGGGATTTAGTGCTGACATTAACTGAAGCAGAACTGAGCCAGTGTGGAACATCTTTGAAAATTTCATTCTAACTTTGAATAGCGTACCTTGTGCCATAGGAAAAAAACAATTCATCTGCCAATTTTTGTTTTCCTTACAAAGGACTTTCATGGGATATACAAGAACAGCAACATTCATATTCCATTTTTTTGCAGTTATTTTAACTTGAGTTTAGAAATAATAATAAACAAAAAGGCATCTGTGCAGACTATACACTAATTGCAGGTTGTTGTGGTGAAAGATCACAGAAGACAAAGAAAGATGCAACATTACTGAAGTCTGCCTACAGAACAGATCTTTTTGATGATCCGTGTTACATCAACACGCAGGCCCTGCAATCTGCAGTCTGTACAGCCCGGGGTACAGCAGCAACGCAGATCCCTGGCAGCCCACTGAGTCACACAAGTAGGTTCTTCTTGTGATACTGCGTCTTTCTAAGCTTTGAAAAGAGGGGACTTGGCAGCCATGTGCATGGAGAAAGAGTTTGGTTTCCTCATAAGAAATATAGGAAGTAGGGGTGCAGTCCTTCCTAGTGGGTTTTGTTTGTTGTTTTTTTGCTTGTTTGTTTCTTAAATTCAAGACAAAGGAGGTTGAAGTTGAAAAGTACAGACAATGAGTATGTGGAATAATCTTCCATCTTCTGTAATAGTCTTGATTGGTGACAGTGAATAGTATCACATTTTCCTCAGCTGGTAATGAACAAGTCTCTAAGATACTTGGGATTATACTGTGCTCAAGGAAGAGGGCTCTCACGTACACTCATATCTCACCCACTCTAAGCTGGAAATGACCTCAAATGCTTTTGCTTCACAGGCAATAAGCATGCAAGGTCAAAGCAGGAACATGAGGACCGCCTTTTCCCAATTCTTGCACAAGTGATCTGACCACTGAATCTCATCCAACAGCATCTAAAGCAGATTGTTTGATCAGTACTATCTATTTAATGTATGACCAATTAAGTCTTGATTTAAAGACTGCAAGAGGTGGATATCCGTTAGGTGGCTATGTAGTTGCTGCTGATTATCCTCATTATTGGAAATACTTTATTTAATCACATCTTATGGTTTCCTACTGAGTGTTTTCTGTCATTGTTGGCTCCACACACAAACGAGGGGGCTGAGGGCTGGATCATATCCACTGTAAAGGAAATCTGTAACCATTGAGACATTTCTAGCCCAGGCATGCATTATGCTCTAAAAGGAATTGACTATATCCTGAGGACCCTTGAGTTGCACAATTTCATTGAAGAAGTGGTATCCTTTTTATTTTCCTTAGAAAAATGCTGCTTGTGAATCATTTGCAGTCTGACTGGCTATATCCCAAACCACCCAGTTTTGTTAGTACATTCAGTAATTGTTCGTTTTTTCACAGCAGATGCATCATGCTGTAATCCTTCTGGCTACGTTGGCCATGTTGTCTTACATTCCTGCACATAGCTGGAGCCACTCAACATGATTCTCCCAATGAGCCTTGACAACCTCTTCAGAGCTTGTTAAGGAAGAAGGAAAGACTAGATCTTAAAGGCTAAAAAGAACAGATTGATTTTATTATTTTTTTTTTTAACAGGGAAGATTTGACTTTAATAGAACCAAAGAAATACAAAACCAAAACAGTGGAGCATCAGAAAAATGCATGTTTTCCAAACCCTGTTGCCTAGCAACCCAATGTGTATCCATCTAAAATATGGGAGGAGATCATATGGTAATTTTACCGAATGCACTTGAGGATTGTGTGCATTCATGTTTGAATACCATTGCAGTCTGCAAGGTTGGTTTGATCACAGCTTCAAGACTGAATCATTAGATTTTTTTAAAAGCTATAGAAATAGTCTCCCTCTTCCTTTTAGGATAAAGTTCTAGGAGAAGTGTTCAGTATGTTCCCTTTCATTTCAGAGTTACCAGAAACTGTGCAGCAGAGTGCCACAAGCAACACAGCTGGTCTCTGTGTTCTGCCACAAATAAAACAACAGCTAAGGAATGAAGATTGTTACCATGGCAAATTAAACAGGAAAGCAGCAGAGAGCCTCTTAGTCAACGATGGGGATTTTTTGGTGCGAGAGAGCACATCATCACCTGGTCAGTATGTCCTCAGTGGACTTCAGGGAGGGCAAGCAAAGCATCTTCTCTTGGTGGATCCTGAGGGCAAGGTATGAACATTTCATATATGGAAACCTGAGAGCTGCTCAGCGATTTCACTGCAAAATGATTTCCTGGACATGGAATTAATCTGATTCCCTTCAAGTTAATTTAAATTGAGCCAGTGGGTGACTTCAGTAGCTTTTAAAGTTCAAGAACTTATAAGTGCTGAAGCACCGTGGAAATAGAATTGAGGTACTTAAATATTGCTGTAGTCCAGGTGCTGATAATTAGTGCACACTTAACGTATCCTTTGAGTCATCAGTATATTGCTAGAAAAATAACCCTAACATTAAATAATGAAGTTGGTTGGTAATGTACTTCTAGATACAGAAAATATAGAGCTGGCTTGATGTCAGCTGAACTCTGCTTTTTTCTGCTTGGAGCTAAAAGAGCACTGTTAAGTGAAAATCCTCAAATGAGGCATAAATCAAAAAATAAATTCTTAGTAGGAATTAGGGAAAAATGTCTCCTTCCTGTGGAGGAAAAAAAAAAAAGGTTTATTTTGTTCCTTTTAGCAGAATCAGTCTAGTTCTATACATTCAGTCTCTCGATAAGTCAGAGGATAGGTCTGAATTGCTGTCTACAGCCTAATGATGCTGCTCCATTGAGTTCAGAGGCTTAAATGCATTTTGACTTCAATGGAATAGGCTCGCATCCAACCACTTACAGGCACAGTATAACCTTAAATACAATCTTTTGCTTCTTTCATCAGGTGAGAACCAAAGACCATATATTTGATAGCGTGGGTCACCTTATTCAATATCACATGGAAAATAATTTGCCAATCATCTCTTCTGGAAGTGAAGTGAGCTTGAAGCAGCCTGTAAGGAAAGAGAGTAATATGGGACATTTGCATTATCACAAATAATCCCTTGGATCTCACAAACCCCAAGACAATTTGTATCTGGAAACTTCATTGACTATTATAAAACTTCATATTACGAAGACAATTCAAAAGGAATAGACTGCACTTTCTACTGCTGTTCCAGAAGATATCCTTTTGTGTGTGTGTATATATGAATATATGTATATGTGTATATCTATGTAGATCTATAGAGATCAATAAGCATAGTTATATAGACATATATAATCTTAACAAAATTACACCTTCAGAGTGTGAGATTCATTTGTGAGAGGATATTTTAGACATGCACAGATGTCACTTTCAAGGTCATACTGAATCAGTAACTATTTAAAAGCACAATCAAACCTCTACATGTAAAAGCTCACTTGAATGAACCACTGGAACATTAGTACGTGCCTTTTAGGTTAGAGTTATTGGAAACCAATATTATTTATACTGAATTAGTTTTGGATGGTTAAACAAACATGTCTATCCTTTTCGCTATTTGCCAAAACAAATGCAATTTGAATATTACTAAAATATCACCTGCTTTCGATAGACACTAACAATCTCATTTTGCTTGTAACAGCACTTTACTAGCAAGTAATGTTTGAAATGAATGGTGTTCACAATACAAAAAGATTGTATGGTTTCTTGATTATTTTTTATCACTGACAACTCAAAGACTGAGATTATGCAATATTTACAAAGTTGAAATTGATACGTGTAATATAATTTTGGAATAGAACTTACTAAGGGGCAAGCATGCTAGATCCTAATATTTTTGTCTTGCATAAAATTTTACTATTATTACCAATTAATACCGGAGTAATCTCTTTTTAAAAGTAGGCTAAATATATTTTCATTGATTACATAGCTGTTTACAAGCTAAAAAAGCTGAACAAAACTAATGATACATTTTGAGAGAAAACTATTTAAAAGACTGTTTGAACTGTGCATGTGCCCTTATTCAGTATTCTTTCCAAAACAATATATGATTTTCTCTTTATTCACGTAGAGTCCAATTGTTCCTAAAGTCTTTTAAAGGAAAATTATCTATTGTTTGGTCACAATAAATAATCTAAATACAAACACTCGTATATTCCCAGTTCACAGAAGTTTCTTGGGCTTCCTGTTGAAGAAACTGATTTAGTAGGTAACTGAAAAAAAGGGAAGAAAGATCTGGGAAATTGGACTGAAAGTCCAGGTAATAGCCTGAGAAAGTTGTACGTTTAAGATAAGTAATGTCTTCTGGCACTGGCAGGGACATTCTCTGTCTCCTAGCCTACCAACATAGTTCTGTCAGGTAGACAGTTTTTGACCAATTAGCAGAAGAAAATATTTGACTATTAAGAAAAAATTATCTTCATGGTAAATGGGACAGTATAGTAAGAGCTCTGTCCTCTGGAAAACAAAAGGAGTCATTTGGACTAAAAAAAAAAAATTGAGGACATAAGCTTTCTTAGAGAATATGATGTAAAGAGCCACATTTAGAGCAGTCCATAATCAGCTTTACTCTTCCTCAGCTAAACAGGCACAAAATATGCTTCATTCCTTGAGAACAACATGATATTACATATAACTGAAGAGGTGAGAAGCTTTAAAATATTGGTGCCTGATCTCCTTGGATAATACTCTGGCATTAAGAAAAAAAAAAAAAAGAAAGAAAAAAAAAAAAGGTCCCTAACAGAAGTTCTTGCTAAAGTTTTGTACCAGCGCAAGGTCAGATGGACAGAAACTCTAAGTTTGGGATAGTAAATGCCTGCATAGTTTCCTTCCTATTCTTAGGTCTTACCGAACTTCATACAGTGTAAAATGCTTGATGTGAGTTCACTGATCAAACTGAAGCAAAAATAGCTACTTCTGTGGTATGCCAAGGGGACAGGAAGACCTGCATAAGGTGACTTTGATGTTTTCATCAAAGGTGAATTTTCTGACAGGTCATAGAAAGCAAATGTGCTGAACTCTGTTTTATAACAAAAATCACAGCTACTGGTGACTAGAATAATACTGTTTTGAGTTGGGATAGCTTGAGTTCAAAGCTGTATTAATTTGGCACTCAAAATACTGACTTAAGAACTTTTTCACTCCATCAATTTTCACTTTACCAGTGCAAAAACATCCAGAGTGTGTATGTGACATTTGGAACACTGTGTAACAAAGTCTTGCTCTATGAATACCACAATCTGAAACAAAAGTAAGACCAGAATCTTTATTTTGTTGCTCCTGAATCTTTTGTGTATGAAGTAAAACTATGAAGGAAAAGGGAAAGAAGTGTGAATTAACTGGGCAGTGTTGCAACAGTGTAGTGATTGATTTAATGCTGATCACAGCTAAGTACTTCTTAACAGAATGGGAGAGTGAAATATATGATAGAGAAAGGGTTTGTGGGTTGAGATAAGGACAGGGAGATCACTCACCTATTACTATAGTGGGCAAAACAGACTCAGCGTAAGGGCAATTGATGCAATCTGTTGTCTATTAATAACAGACTGTAGAAGCGAGAGCTAAAATCAAGGCAAAAACACCATCCACCCCTTCTACCCTCCTTCTTCCTGAATGGCACAGAGGAACAGGGACGGTGATAAGCCCGTAACACTTTGTCTTTGCTACTCTTTCTTCCCCACTCTCTGCCCCTGCTGTAGCATAAGGTCTCTCCTGCGGAATGCAGTCCTTCCTGAACTAATCCCACATGGGCTCTCCATGGGCTGCAGCCTCCTTCAGGCCACATCCACTGCTGCACTGTGGGTTCCTCCGTGGGTTGCATCCGTTTTTTCTGGAGTGGAACCAGGAATTTGGTTTTCAGTTTCTAACACCTATGTGCCTCTACTTGCTTATTAACGCTGCTTATCTCCTCTGTGGATCGCCTCCTGTAAATTATGCCATCTCCCATGCAGTTATGCCAAATTAAAAAATATCTGAATTGTGGAAACTTTTCCAAAACATCCATCTTGAGAAGGTTACTCTGAACTTTTGGCACACACAGACTTCTTTTTAAAATAACTTCATTTAGACTTCATTTAAAACTACTAGTGGAAATTGCAAGCATTGGTTAATCTCTGCTGTAATGGTTACTAGCACCCTTGGGAAAAACAGCTAATGTTGCCTATAAAGCCCCATTTACAAGGCTTAGCATGTTAATTCCACTTACAAAGTGTCTATAAATTTCACTGAAACACATTAATACGCGTATCTGCTTGCTTCCATCAATAAAAATACTACAAGAAATGAATGAGATGCCTCTCCCCAAACCCAGCTTCCATTTTCAGCTGTTGGACTTTTCACAGCTAAGGCTGAGTGTCACCAGATGGAGCTATTACATATTTTCCTCATTGCTGAACAAAGCGGTCATTGTTTGAAAAAAGTGGGTTTTTTTTTAAATTTATTTTGGATGTTTGCTGCAGGCTATTCTGCATAAGGAGTTTGTGAGCTCACAGAAACTTGTTTTTTTTAGATAGATTGTGGCCAGGCCCGGAGGCTGTGTGACTCCATGTGACACAGCCCCCTGAGCGCAGCCACTTTTTGGCTGTGCCCCTCCAGGGTTTCAGGTGACAATGCGGACATCTTGTGCCATTGCCACCTTGCCAGCACAGCACGGCGAAGGGAACAAAGGGTCAGCATGTGGCAGCTGTGTGACGAGTGGGGTGACAGCAAAACACGCCCTACGGTGAGAAATGCTTATGCTCTGCCGCCAGCTCGCACCATGACGTGGTCGCCATCATGGAACGTCGCGCCGTCGGGCTGTGACGTCACGAGGGCACCGCTCTGATGACGCCACCGCGCTGTTGCCGGGCAACGGCCACGTCCCGCTGCTAAATGGCGCCGCTGCCCGCCCGCTTGCCCGCCTGCCGTGCGCGCGCACTCCCCCATCTCCGGAAAAAGCCCGCCCCTCCGCAAACAGGCCGCAGCCAATTGGTCGGTCGCTTAGCCAATCAGCGCGCCAGACCCTTTCCCGCGGCCACGCGCGCCTGCTTTCAAACAATCAGACCGGCGGGTCTGCAGCGCAGCCGAGCACGGCTGGGGCGGGGCGGGGCGGGGCGGGGCGAGGCGGGGCGCGGAGGCCGCTCGTCTCTTCCTGCGCCGCGATCCGGCGCTGCTCCGGCTGCTGGTTGGCGCGCGCGGCTGTCTGTCAGAGCGGCGGGCGCACGTTCGGTTGTCATGCGGAAAAGCGGCGGGGCCGCTGTCGTTGTGTCGGAGGGGAGGCGGACGGTCGTCTCTCCCCGCGCCTCAGGTGAGTGGCGGCGGCCGGGTCCGCTGTTCGGCCTCTTTCGCTTCTCCCGGAGGCCGGCAGGGAGGCTCTTCCCGCTGCGCGTGGCTGCGGGGCGCCGGCGCCGCGCTGAGGGAGAGCCGGGCCTCGGGATGAGGCCGGCCTGCGGGGCGGAACAGCGCCTCGGGGCCCGAGCCACTGCGGAGTGATGCTGAGGTTGTTGGGTCTCGCCGCGAAGCGCTTTCACCTGGAGCCAGCCTTCGCCGAGCTGTAGTGTGCTTCTGCTTGGAGCAGAGCGCGATCCGTGCCTAGGAATAAGCGAAGCAAGAGTATCTTAATTATAGTAACTTCGTGATAAAAGCGCTCGGGTTCAAATTAAACTATTTAATTGGCTTTAAATAGTGAATTCTTTGAAATAAGTGTCGCTCATACTGGAAAACAAATTCAAGTGAATGATACATCTAACATGCAGTGTAACTTTCAGAAAGACATTTGTTTGGCTCCTTAATTCAGGAGCTTTTTGGGATATATTTATTTCCTTTTCATCACGTGTGATACTTTCCTGTTTTGTGATAGGTTTCCCTGGGTACTGGAAAATACTGTTAGAGCACAATGTCCCTCGACTTTGATAGTGGGGCTCTGCAGACTCAGCATGAAGATGAAGACTATGACCAAGAGGACTATGCGAGAGAGCAAGAGGTTAGAAAAAAGTTAATCTGAAGGCTTGTGTAACTAGTATCCCACCGTTTATTGTCCTTTTTATTAATTTACGTTTTACTCTTATAAAGAGAACGTAGAACAGCGTGGGCTGTGTTTTGCAAGAGTGATGTAAAAATTGAAGAGATAAGAAGATGATGCACCTAATGAGCTCTGTAATGTTATGTGTAGAGGCTGGAAGGCCTTGATCATCTCTTGCCCAGGCAGTAGATAGGATGCTAAAAGCTGCTGTCACCTCCTTTTTGCATTGTTCATAGCTTTTTCATGCATTGTAATTACTTGGCAACAGCTGTAATCTGATAATCTAAGAAAAGAAATGAAGAACCACTTCCTCATTCCTTATTCGCCACATCTACATGGTGGCCTTTCACTTATCTCTTGTTAGGAAAAGTCTGCACCAAAAAATTTGCTAGAAAGATCACTAGGTTAATCAGTAGTCTGTGAAGCCTTGTGGGGTGTAAGTCTGTGAATTCCTGTGCTGTGAACGAGTGACTTCTTTTCAATGAAGGAAAAAAACCAGGATTTTGTGCTAGCAGCTTATTTAATATATGTCTGCCAAATTTTAGTTGAATGTGTGTTGGTTTGTTCTGTTTCAGTTGCAACAGCTGTTGACAGACCTTCCCCATGATATGCTGGACGACAGTGGAGACCAGCTCTCCAGCTATTCGGACTCTAGCATTCATGAGACTGAGGAGCAGTAAGGCTTTTTGTACTACATTTTTTTAATTATTTTTTAAGTTGTGCTTTTGAGAATAGAACCAAATCTCGGCTGATCGTAGAATCCTTAGAGATGGAAAGGCCCTTTAAAAATCATCTGCAACTGTCCTACAATGAATGGGGGCATGCACAGCTAGATCAGTTTGGTCTCAAAAAGCCTCCAGGGATGGGACATCCACCACATCTACAGCCAACCTGTTCCAGTGCCTCACCAGTCTCACTGTAAAAGACTTTTTCCTTATATCCAACGTTAATCTACCCTCTTTGAACTTGAAGCTATTTCCACTTGTTCTATCACCATACACCCTACTAAAGGAGGTGTATGGAAAGCAATTTAAGTAAAAGACCTGCTGTACTGCAGTATGGTTGGGGCACCACTTAATTTAATGAAGTGAGCTTTTGTTGTTGTTGTGTTCGTGTTTCTTTTCTTTCTTTTTTTTTTTTTTTTTTAAGCACCATAACTAAGCTTTTTGTCTTTTTCTAGGTCACAGGAAGCTCGAAAGCCAGATGGAAGGTGGAATGATCATCTATTGATAACTGATGCTCAAAATGTAAGTTTGTGTAAACTGTGATATAATGAATAGAGACTACTTGTGGATGATTACATACTAAATATTCTTTAAATTCACTAGAGAAGTAGTTCTACCATAGGCAGCATGCTCTGCTTTTCATTTGAAATAGTTCTCCCTTGAGAGTTGGTAAGAAAAAATTTGAGTTTTCAGAGAGCAAATGTTAATTCTCTTATTCATTTATAGGGTTATGAGCAAGGACAAAATCTGTACCCTGACCAATTCTTGTGTGACCAGCAAAATGACCATGTTGAAAAACATGCCAAGAATTGGAATGGCTTGCATAACAGTGATCAGATGAAACATTTATACGATGTGAAAGAAGATTACTCTGGACAGAACAGTCAAGAAGATGCAGATGATGTCTATCTTGATAGAGATGGATTTAATGCTCCAGGTTGCTACCAGCAGAGCAATTTATATCATCTTCCTGAGAACTTCAGACCATACACTAATGGCCATAATCCAGAATTTAACAGTCAACAGAATCAAATAATAAACTTTCCCGATGCTCCAAAGGAACATCTTAAGGTATTTTAGAAGCTGATGTATTTTTCTGACTTGGTGAAAATTTTCATAGGCTTTAGCTGCTGATAGTAATATTTCCAGATGCTTTTAATCTGTTATTATCAGTTGAAACAATGATATAAGGTTTCTGTAATCAATTTTGCATATTAAAACAGGAAAGTGTTAAACATCAGAGTTTTTATATATCCACATTACAATTTTTTCCTCGTTGTTGGCTAGCCAGAAATCCATGAGGAGGAATGAATGCGGTGCACTGAAGCATGTGTTTACTCAGTTGAAACTGAAGGCTCAAGCAGAAGCCTCTGTTACGGTTTCTATCACCGTTGAATGATATCCTGTATAGGATTCTGTAAATGAGAAGAGGAGATACTAAACCTCCTCTTGATATCAACCAGTAAAACAAAAAGGAAAATTATTTTAATTGAGGAATCTACATTTGTAGCTCTCATTTCTTTATTCTTATATATTGTCACAGCAGCCGTTTGTTACATCTGAAGTTGTTAGTGGCCAGTCAGCAGAATCTTACAAAGTGATGTATAAACCTTACCAAAATGACGTTCATAAAAAAATTCCAGTAACCCAAGAAGGAATGAGAAGAAACGAAGTGTATGAAGATTTGCAGCATGAGTTCTCAGGCAATGAAGAAAGTAAGCAGTTTTTATGTAGACTTGAAACAGAATTGAGGCTTGTGTTAAAAGTCCGCTGGAAATCAACAGCAGGTTATACATATCAGATGTTTATGATCAACATGTTTTATTTTGCTCTGAGCAATGGAGTTCAAAACCAACAGAGCTATTTGAGTAATGTGACTTAAACATGGATAGAAAATAATGCACTTCTCTGAACTAACAATGGATTTGGCTCTTTATGGAAAAGCTATATATTGTGTCAAGAATTGCTTATGATCCCAACCTGTTTAATTGACTGCACTAACTTGTCGGTACGCTCTGTTTGAAATTCTGGCAGATTCTTCAGAGAATATGCAGATTCTTCAACTTAAAGCTCTAAATAAAGCACGAGAGAGACGAGTGGAAGAACTTAATGAAAAGCTAGAAAAGAGTGCACAGCAGATTAGGTATCTGAGCCATCAGCTTTCAATGGTCACAGGTAAAATATTGTACTGATATCAGATTTTAGATTTTATCCATATCTAACAACTTGTTTGTTCTGATGCTTTGACTTAGTATCACGCAATTATTGTTCTTCTCTCTCAAGGTGAAAAGGATGGTTTGGCTGTTAGTCTTCATGAATCTCAAAAACTCTATCAGAATGGAAAAGAACGGGAAGTGTACCTTGAAGGCCAAATAAAGGCACTTGAAACTCAAATTCAGACTCTTACTACCAATGAGGAGCAGGTACTGTACACATTATTAAACTGTTCATTGTGAAAGATCTTTACAGAATATTTGCAGTGCAGTCACATTAAAAGTAAGTGCCAGTCTCCTGGCACGCAGTGCGTGATGATTGCAGGTGAACCAATGGGGTGTATTGGTGGAAAAATAGTTTGTATTCAAATCCAGGCAGCAACAAGAATTTTAGCAACTCTTGCACAAAAGAACTGAATTGACACACAGAATATTGGAGCAAAGGTAAAATGTTTGTGAGCTACTCTAATACTATTCCTACAGATATTGAAGCAATCCAGGGTGGCAGAAGTAGCCATGGAAAGCATGCAGAAGCAGCTGTTAGAACTTCAGCGATCAGACACTCTTCAGCGAGCCAGAGAACAGCACGATGCTGTTGTTACAGCACTCAAGCAGAAGCACGAGAAGCAAGTACTATCATTAGAGCAGAAACTTGATACTACAAAATCTGCACTACAAGAGCAGGTGAGAAATTATTATAGGGTACTGAGTACTCTTCTGAATGCTCTGGACTTATAATATGAAGAGCTCCATATGGAAGGTATTAGCTAAAGAGGAAGAAAATACTGTGCAAGTCTCAGTGTTATGAAGCCTGTGTGATCTGTGTTTATAAACATCACTGAACAGTTAGAAGTTATAATGGCCTATATAACAGATGCAAAGAAGGTTGCTTTACCAGAGGAGGCAAGAGTTCATTGTCTTAATGTCCCTCCTGAACGTTATTCCTATGCATAGTCTTTTCTTGAGTTGAGTACCTGGGAAATCTGGGAAAGAGAAGCACTACTTAGACTGGGTTTTATAATCATGCAACATGTGGTTATCTGATACACAGTAACAGTCTGTCATGCCATGAAATGCGCACGTTGCTCTGAAAGTAATGTCTCCTGCTTATTTCCATAGAAACTACAGCAGATACAAAGAGCACAACAACACTTTGATAGAGCACATTCTCAGCTATCAAATGCTATTTTTCAACACAGTTACCACCATTAGCTATGCATTTTTGCAGGTGATGAACTGCCTGCAAATACATGTTGTGCTTGTAAAAATCTGTTCCAATGAAGGTGACTCACTGTTTCACAGATGCTATGATGGCATCATTGCTAGGAAAATGTTACTCACGTAGTCCTTCATTGGCCTGACCATATGGAAGCTGGAAAGTGCCAAGCCCAGATTATGCGGTGAGTGTGGTAGGACAGTGTAGCCAAGATTGGCAATGTGCTCAACCAACTTCAAACTTGAATGGGCCCTCCTGTTATCATGTTGCAAGGGAAAGTTTTTCTTCTTTTTCCTCTGTGTGGCTCCAGCTTGAAGGCTTCAGCTTACTCAGTGCTATGATTTTTGATCTGATTTGGTGCTTTGTCCAGATTCTGAGAAATCCAGAATGATTACCCTTTTCCTATCCCAAAAGAGAGTGTGTATTACTTAACCTGCTAAGTGCTGCAACTCAGACCTTTTCTTTGATGGGGAATTCAGATCTCCCCCAGCCATGGACTGCTGTTTTGAGTCTAGCTTGCAGTGGTGACACCATGTATGTATCATCACTGGTAATGATGTCACCTTCAGCTTCATATTGATTCAGTAGGTCTTGACAAACTTGCATATTGTGTTTTTTTTTTTTTACTGTTCCTGTGTGAGCATTCACAGGACCTTCCTGGCACAAACTGCAGTATTCTAATGTTGCCACCTTTGATTCCAGGGCATTTGTTCACTTCTGTTTACAGTTCCCTGGTTGTAAACTACTGTCTTCTGCTGATGATCTGATGGAGATATCCTTGTTTTGTGATGTGACAGCTACACGTGGCCATCCAGATCATGGCTTGTCTTTCATGTCACTGTTGCTACTGCTGAAATGCAGCACTCACTGATCTCACATCCACTGTTTGTTCTCCATAAATGTTAAGCCAGTGTCAGTGGATGTCATTGGCTGTGATTTTTTTATTTTATTTTATTTTTTTCCTACATGGAGAAACTCAGTGACACACCTTTGCTTTGTATGTTCTTCCACATCAGATGCCATTTTGCCATGCTGCCCCTCAGCTGCCATCTGTCACATGATAACAAAATGTAATGGAATACTGGCAGGGAGTTTCAACCTCAGCTGCCATATCACCAACATCTGCCTCTGCTGTAAGCCAGCATAATAAAATAGGTATTACTGCCCTTGTGTATTCAAACAATGCACTCTAGTCGGACACTGATAAGTTGTCTTCTTTCATATAAAGAAAATAGAATTAAAGAACTTTCATTCTATGCCTGTAGTTTTGAATCTTAACATAAAAATGCATGAAAATGGGCTGTGCATTTGGAAAGTTAACTATCTTATTTTGCATAAGAGAAAGCACTGCTTATAGTGAGCTCTGGTTTTAAAAAAAGATAAGTTGAAAGGAGGTACTATACCTCATCTTTACACCTAACTAAGTGTTGCCATATGGAGGACTTCCTATCACATGAAAAACTACATTTCTTGTTTTACACTGCAATGAAACTTACTGGCTTGGCTTAAGCTCTGTTGACTTAAGCTTGGGCTGAGAACTAAGTACATGTCACTAATCACAGGACCTATCTGACGTGCTAAGAACACACTGCTCTAGGAAGCACAGGACAGTTTGCATCCATGTTTGTTCTTACATGGTTATGCTTACTGTTTCTTTGTGGAAACTCAGTTGCTCTGAGAGGTCACTTGTCACTTATTTTGGATGGTTCAGTGTTTGTTGCATGAATAAAAACAATTCTTCTTCCTAGAAAGAGCTTTGCCAAAATCTAGGAGAGCGTGTTAAGGAACTTGAAAAAATGCTGGAAGAAACCAAATGTGAAAAAACTGAAATAATAAATCGATTGACAAGAAGTCTTGAGGAAAGCCAGAAGCAGTGTGCAAACTTACTGCAAACAGGTCAGTCTTTTCCTCACACCGTATCTTCCCGTACAGAAACAACTAAAGCATGCCGTTGCAAGTCGGTGCTCAACATCAAGCTGAATGTATAGTGGACTACTAAACAAATGTTATGCTACCACAGATGCTTTCTTCATTTAAAAGTATTTTAAGAATACTTTAGTGTTATCTGACGTGAATTGGTCAATAGTAGCTGATCTGTCAGCATGTGCCTGGCAATTTCAGCCTTTACATGCTTAGTACCTTGTACTGTCAAGCACGTTTAAAACATATCCACTATTAAATCAGTGGAAGCTTGGGTAGATGTTATTTTGTGCTGTTAAAATCTATTTATTCATTTTTCTTACGTGCCTTTTCAAGTTTCATTTGGCATAAATGTCTATTCACAAATTCTGTAGTTGAAATAAATAAAAGCTGGTGTAAAAAAAAATAGTAGTTGCAGAACTGAAGCTTTTAATTCTTGGGAAGTTTCAGCATGAGCAGCCACGCTCAAGGTTTTCACTAGTTAGGTCTTTATGAAGCAGAGCTTTACTGTTGTACAATAAAAAACTCAGTATGAATTGCTATGCTAAATGCAAATGTTTAAGAAGTTTTCTTGCAGCTGGAGACTGCTTCTGGACAATTTCTATCAGTAGGAACAGTGTATAGAATTTTCTGCTCCTTATGTGTATGTCTTGTGGCTCCCATTAGATATGGAATTGTTTTAATAGTTGTTTGCTTTCTAGGAAAGGACAGCATAACTTACTGAAATGCCTTTCTTACCAGATCCTGGATTTAAGTGTATGTTCTGCTTGAGAACTGTGGTAATCTGGAAGAAAAGTCTGTCCAGAGAGAGCATGGTGGTGAGGATGGAGGAGGAGAAAAAACCTATTAGCTGTGTATAATGTAGAAACTATATAAACGATTTTTAAGAGTTTAACTGCCAGCTGGAACACCATCATGACTTTTTCCTCCATGCCTTATTCATCAAAAGCCTTACACCAATAATAAATTGGCAAACTCTTAGAACAAAATTCCTTATCTCTGGAGGAGCCAAAAGTTTTCCAACGCTGTCCTGTTCCTGCTCACTTTGCACAGTTTTGTGTGTGTTTTTTTTTTTTTTTTTAAATTCTAATGAGCTGCACAGAAAGCAAACCTTTGGCACATCTTGCTTCTCATGGTATTTGTTTTACAGCTACAATAAAAATTGAAAAAATTAAGTCAGCGTAGTTCCCAAAGTTGAATTCAAATTGTCACTTAAATTGGAGATCAGTAGTAGCCCAAGTTCACCTGTTTGGTGCAGTGAGTATTCTTGCCGTTGTTCTTTGTGGGGTTTTTTTTGTTTGTGTTTTGTTTTATTTAGATCATATGGTCTTTCTTTCATATTTATGCTTTGCTGTTTTTCTGTTTGTTTTTCTTTTCTTCCCTGCAATAGGCTCCATACAGGAGGCAAATCAGTTACGGTTTCAGTTGCAACAAGCTCAGTCTGCGCACATGATAAGCAATAACCTGAACAAGGCTCTGCAGGTTAATTTCTTTTATTAAATATTTCACATTTAATTAGGTTTTGATTTTAGAGGGGTGAGCATTGTAGCTGACAGGCTGGTGGTTTCGTGCATGTACCTGTGTGTATGTAGGTACAAGTCTGACATCGTGCGTCTGAACCGCTCGTGGAAAAGGAAGCACATAAATTCAGTGTGTTGGGAATGTCATAAGTTGGCCTGTAGGGAAGATTGTGGGTTTTATTTTCTGAAATTTTTTGATGTGCCATCAAGGAGAAATACTAAGGAGTCCTCTTAAATACCACTGGGCGTCTGTGTTTCCAGTTCAGTAAGTGATCTCTTTAGATCTATCATCTTAAAGCAAGGAACCCTAACAGGTACTAGAGTATGAACTGTGTATGCTCTTTGTATGGTAAAATGAACAACAGGGCGTCACAAGGAAAGAAGTAGTAATATTTAATTTCATGTATGAACCGTAAGATCAATAGAATGTACTGAGCAACAGAAAATATTAATTTGTAGTTGTTGTATGTTATGCTTTGCTATCAAAATGATTGGTGTTAAAAAAAAAATAGAACGCTCAAGAAAATACAACTGGTGTATAGAAAGAATAACTCCATGTATTTGTTTTCTTTGTAAGAATCATAGTCTTGATACATTTACTTAGAGTTTCTCTGCTCTATTATTTTTTCGTCTGTTCTTTTAAGGATGAACTAATGGAACTGAAGGAAGAAATAACTTTGTATGAATCTGCTGCCAAACTTGGAGTATTTTTGAGTGATGCAGGTGGAGAGCTGCAAGCGAACCTCAGTGATTCCTGTGTAGATTTGGGGATTAAAAAAGTCACCATGAATAACTCAAGGTTCTGCAGGTACTGAGTAATTCTTATTGAAAAAAAAAATCTGAAATCTTCCATAACTTACACAAGCAATGTGTAAATTCAATTTTTTACTTCCTATTTTTATTTGTGATAGATACTGCTTGTATCCCCAGGTAACTGGGGAAATAGGAATTTGAATTCAAAGTGTATGTTGAATGCCTCATCATTGCTTAATGCATACATAGATTTCATAAGGACTACGTTATTGTTCCTTGAGTGTGATTCCTTTTGGTGTTTCTGGAGTGATTCTTTTTTTTTGTTAATCAATTGCCATGAGAGTTCAGCAGAAAGCGTTTAACATGTGCAACAAAGTAAGGAGTGTTTTCACTTGTGATGCTTAAGAAGCAGTCTGTTGCATGGCATGGGAGACTGGCCTTGTGTTCTTCAGGACTTGAACTCTGCTTCTTTAAATCTTCTTGTAAAATCTGAAATCTGTCGTAGGGAATGTAGCAATATACTTGAGTAACTGATCTGCATACGGAGTGCCACTGAATTTCTCGACAACAGGCAGACATATCTTTAAAAAGTGGAAAAATTCTGTTTTCCTGCTTGCATTATGCTCGCTGATAGCTATTTTACCAATTGTATGGATTGTGTGCATGGTTTTGCTCAAAGATTCCATGTGACTACTTATGCTCATGCTTTCTCTATAGCAAGTCATCCTGAAGTACTTTGTGTCATGTGAGAATGGATCTTCTGGGAGAAACAGCAGAATGAAGGTGTTTTGTGTACGTTAATTGCAGCTTAATGAAAAAGCATGAGGCTTTTGTGTTCATGTTCTTACATCCTTTTTGCTCTTATCCCTTAGAGCTGAACTTCTGTATTTGTGGTAGTATCATTTGCTCTTCTTGCTAAGACTGACTTCTGGATAAGTGTTTTGTCTTCTGAATACTGAACTGGTTATGTTCTCCCTAATAGTATAATACAGAACAGAGACATGGATAAAGAGCTCTCTAAAGATGAAATTATTGTAGAATTAAAAGCTGAACTGGAACGCTTATTGAGCAGTAATAAAATGAAGAGAAACCAGGTTACTCAATTACAAAATGATCTTAAAGATTGCCAGAAGAAGTTAGAAGAATTCAAGCAGTTGTTGAAAGCAGAAAAAGCATCAAAAGATTTGGAGGTTTGTTCTTTCACATATTTTTCAAGTGCTTGTAATTTGTACTGTGGTTTAATAAATCAAAGCAACATTAAAATTTCTTATGAAATCGAGACAAAAAAAAATAATGAAAGTTATGTAGCAATTCATAGTAATTAAGTAGATCTGCCTTTGATCTTAAGGGAAATATTGTTGTTTTGGTGATACCTTGTTTTGTATCTGTGGTGAGAAAGAAAGAAACTGAGTAGCATAACTTGGGCAGAATATGTCTTTTTAAGTGAGTTCTGATACAATAATTTACTTGCCTGATAGTGGTGGTATAATTGATGGGATGTCAAACAAATTGTTTTCTCATAGCATTCGCTCTCTAATTTGATCAGTCCTTTCATGGGCTGCATAAAAGGAGGCACGGCCAGCAGGCTGAGGAAAGGTGATTGTTCCCAATCTACTTTACAGAATCACCTGGGTTGGAAGGGACCTCAAGGATCATGTAGTTCCAACCCCCCTGCCTAGCAGGGCCACCAAACATACGCATTGTACACATTACCATTGTAAGTCCCCACCTTCAGTGTTGCATCCAGCTCTGGGACCTGGAGCACAAGAAAGGCATAGACCTGTTAGAGTGGGCCACAGAAGTGTTCAGAGCTGGAGGACTTGTGTCTAGAGCTTCTCTTTAAAAAAAGGCTGAGAGAGCTGGGGTTAAGTCTAGAGAAAGGAAGGCTCCAAGGAGACTTTGTTGCAGCCTCTCAGTACGTAAGTGTTGCATATAAGAAAGGTGAAGAGATTTTTGCAAGGACACCTAGTGATGGGATAACGGATAATGTTTTGAGTTGAGAAAATAATAGATTTAAGTTACATATAAGGAAAAAGATTCTTTGCTTTATGATGGTTGCAAGGCACTGGAACAAGTTGCTCAAAAGTTGGGGGTGCCTTGTTGCTGGAAGTGTTCAAGGTCAGGTTAGATGGGGCTGATTTTGTGGGAAGTATCCTTGTCTATGGCAGGGATTGGACTAGATCTTTAAAGGCCCTTTCCAACTCAGACAAATCTGTGATCCATGAAAAATCTCTTTAATGTTGTGTGTCTCTTGACCACGTGATTAACTTCAAATTGTGATGTGATTGGAGTTGTAACATGCACTTTTGTAATCCGTGTGTTCTGACCTGGATGTGGGACAGAAATATAGTTTGCTTCAGGGGTGTAGTCTCTCAGCTGGATAACAGCAGTCAGCTAACAAACAGTGTCGAGTACCTACTTTTAGGAATAGCATTATGAAATTTCTAAAGAGTAACAGTGATACCGTTATTGCACTGCTGTACTGTCCTTGCTTGGTTTTGCTTTCTGTAAGTAAAATACAGTTGTAACTCTGTAATTCTTTTTAAGGAATCTGTTTCTAGAGTGTGCGTACCTTTGAAAGTTATCATCTTAATTTTATTTTTTAGCCAGTGACAAATCAAAACGATGCTTTGGTGGCCAGTCTGTTAGATTCTGATAATCTTAAGGAAGAAGTTTTGAGACTCAGAAAGGCAAATGAAACTTTGCTTAGAGAAGTTCAGGTGAGAAAAAAATGCTTTGCATTCCTATTAAAAAACAAACAAAAAAAACCCCAACCAACAACAACAACAAAAAAAAACCCAAAACCTGCAATTATGCCTTAAAACTCACCTGCTACTTGACTCCTTTTTGTGCAGAGCCATGCTTTGACTATTGAAGAACTGAAAGAAAACGAGGAAAAACTGAAAAGCTCAAACCAGGATCTCTGCTGTCAGATGAGAAAGATGGTTCAAGAATTTGATGAGGATAAACAAGAAGCCATTGACAGGTTAAGTCCATTAACACTGTTTAGTTTCTTTTGTGAACTTTGATCCTGCGTGTGGTCGTGAGGAGAGTCTGCTTTGGAAATGTAGCTTCTTTGTTCTGAAACAAAAGCTGAACCCCATTTTGAAGAGGATTCCTCACATAGGCAGTGTTTTCCTTTCTTGAAATCATAGGTGTGAAAGAACATATCAGCAACACCATGAGGATACAAAAGCCCAGTTTGAGAAAGACATGATGCAGAGGTATGCTGCAGAAAAACAGCAGCTTATTCAAAGTTATGAAGAGACAGTCTCGCAGCTGAAGTAAGCATTTTCAGTTTTTTCAATGCTGTGAAACATTTGTGCTTCATGTCTGGCCCTTTGTGCTTTTTGAAATGCTCTTTCAAAGCAGTTATATCCTGTGAGTTTAAAAATGGATTGCTAATGTGTGATTTGTACTGTGAAGGGCTACCATAGAGGAGCTGAACAGAGAGATGACCACAGTGAAGGAATGTTACATAGCAGTGTGTGGTGAGAAGGACACCTTGGAAACTACTTTAAGACAAATGTTTGCACGTGAGCAGCAGATGAAAGAAGATAAGGTATTATTGCATCATATCATATTAAAGTATTTTTAAGATAAATCCACTATTGTGTATTCCAACTTTGTGAGGTTCAGGGCAGAGACTTGGTTTAAAATACAGTACTGGTAACTCTTCCTGCAGCTACTCCTTTTCATGTAGTTGTCCTTCCCCAAAATATTGGCTCCTAAAGACAGATCATTCACAGGTGAAGGCTTGCTTTAACTGTTTTATTTTGTTATTATTGTTATTAATTATTGGTGGTTTTCATCCTAGCTCAAGAAACAGCTTTTAGAAGAAAAAGAAGAATCACTTAGAATTCTGAGAAGTGAGCTTGAGGAGAGATACAGTAATTCTATTGCTGAAGCAAAGAGGCAGTGGCAGGAAGAAAAAGAAATGCAGATTGAGAAGGAAGTTGCATTTGCCAAAGTGCACTGGGAAAAGGAAGAAAAAGAGGTGAGAAGCTTGTACTGGGATTCCTGTCTTTTGTTGATTTAACTGGATGAATTTCTTTATTTTTTGGAGAAAGAGTATATGTATATGTGGTAGTCTTATGTGTTGCTCTTCTGGCATTTGAAGTGGTTGATGAGGAGCTGTTGTTTCAGAAGCCTCTGAAGTCAGTCGGTTTTACAGCTGATTGTGATCTTTGGAAAATTAGGCTTTATGAAGTAACACTGCAGCATGTAATCACAGCTGTAACATACTGGAGTTTTCTACCCTAATCTGAGGGTCAAAAGTTCAGCTTTCTGTTCTGTTGGGTTCAGTCCTCCTATGGAAGTCCGTTACACGTCTTTCCCCATGGAGGCTAGGTAGAAGAAGGAAGAAAAATAAACAACTCCTTCTGTACCAAATGCACAGTGGAGGTGTAATTTGGAGGGTGCAGGGGAAAGGGGGGGGATGAGGGGTCCAGCTAAGGTGCCCTTCTGAGGGTTTAGGTTTTGATGCTCTTCAGCAATGCTGTATTTGTTAAATACTATTGAAATTCTATTTATATGATGGGGAAGAATGTCTTAAATCTATCTGTCTACGCATATATGTTTTTTTTTTTTTTCTTAGAAGAAGGAAGACGTCATTGCGAAGATAGAAAGAGAGTGGCAAAGTAGGCTGGAAGAAGTTAAAAAAACTGTGTTTGAATGTAAGGACTGCAGCAGTCAAACAGATAGAGTAACATGTGTGAATGATGCTTCAACTGACGAGTTAGCAAGGATTGTTGAGGATCAGAAGCTGCAGATCCAGAAGGCTCTGAAAGAAAAAAAGGCCTCTGAAGAGGCCTTAAAAGAACTTGAAATAAAACTCGAAAGTAAATACCGTAAACGTCTTGCCAGCCAGGTAACAAATGACTGTCCTGTTTGCCTGGAGTTTGTGTAACTCTCAGGTGCCAATATGCTGAATGGGTCTAGTTGTATGTGCCACTGGGTCACTTCAAATTTTATTTTTTTTTTTTAGAAAATATGCTTTTCCTCTGATTTTTTTTCAAGCTCAGTAGTTGATACTTATTGTATTAGAAATAATAATTAGTATCATATAGCTTTTTCTCTATCTAATTTTTTATGTATCACTTGACCACAGCTGGTTGAGCTTTGCAGGAATTTTGAACATAACTAAGGAAAGCTAAATTTTGTTTACACCGTTTGAATGGACAGAAGTTTAATCCTCATCATTTTGGTATCTTCTTTTGCATCTGGAGATCCATTAGATGCAGCTGGTCTGATTGTATTACTTTCTTTAAACATAAGTAGTCCCAACTGAACTCTTGTTTTTAATCTTTTTATAGGTTGAGGCAGCTTTAACCCAAGCACATGCCAGGTCGCTGCAGGAATTAACAGACCTCAAAGAGTACAAGGTAAATCTAGAGACAGAACAAGAAAAGCAAAAAAGGGAACAGACAGAAACTGCAGGAAAGCTGGTAGCAGAAAATTAGTAGTTCTGAACAGGATTTCCAAATCTTGTATAGAATGGATGAATGCATGTATATAGGGAATCACTAAGGAATGATGTTTCTAGTATAGCACTGCCTTGATATTTTTTTCTTTTTTTGCATTAATAATGATGTTTTTATTAAAGGCTGTAGGAACTTTTCAGTGAACTATATATGTTCTGTATATTTTATATATGTGTGTGTGTAGCTATATAATATCTATATATGCCATATATATATTTATAATGACTCTATTTTACTTGTTAACTAGTTGGCTTTGGCTTTCTCTCCTGATGAAGAAAAATGGAAGAATGAGCATGAGAATCCAGAGAAATCTGGATCAATAGTTAGAGAACTTGAGGAAAAGGTAGTTTCTCTCAAGAAAGAATTAGAGCTAAAGGAAGAAGAAATCCCTGTGACTATCAAAGCAGCAGTGGCGAAAGCCCGTGCTCAGTGGAACAAAGAAAAGCAAGAAGAAATTGCACAAATACAAGAGCAAAATGAGAGAGACTACCGATCATTCTTAGATGACCACAGAAACAAGATTAAAGAGGTACTTGCAACAACAAAGGAGGATTTTGCAAAGCAGGTGAATGATCTCTCTGCTCAGAAGGAGGCAGAAATGAAGATGTTGCTGGACCAAAAGCAGCGAGACTGGGAGGCTCAGGAAACAAAAAGACTTCAGGATGAAATTAATCGGTACGAGGAGAAGACTCTGCTTGAGCTCGAGTGTTTGTTGAGAGAAGTCCATGAAGAGCTAGTTAAAAGCACCTGTAGTCAGCATTCCTGGGAGGAGAGGATTTCTGATGCTCCTGTTGAATTAAATCATCATTGCAAGGACAAACTGAAGGCATGCCTACAAAAGGCCTACAGAAGGACAGTTTACAAAATTCTGGAAAAGCATGAGCAAGAGTGGAAAGAGGTAATATTTCAGGGAATTGTAAATAATAGCTGGAGAAGAGATGTGAGAAAACAGATGGGTGATTCATAACCTTTTTCCCTCGCTATGTAAAATCCACCTGATCCAGAGAATTGGGGAATCCATCGTTTGCAGTCATTTGTAACAAGTTCTTTAGAACTCTGAGAGAGGGCTAAATCTATGGCCAGCAATTTAAGGGATATGATAAGGTATGGTTGTGAGACTCTCAGTGTTTGTAGTAGAATACAACCAGATTAGGAGTGTGATTTTTTTATTTATTTTTTTTAATGCCCACGTTGATCAGTTAAGGACATACATCCACACTCTTAAGTTAGGAGCATCTTAAAAAACTCATAGTGGTTTCTTAGGTTTATAGTACTGTGATTCAGGAATTTCCTTCTGTGTCAGAGCGGACAGGCAAATAAATGGAGGCATTCCTCTACAGTTCAGTGGAACCCACAACTGTACAGTAGCGATTGGATATCACATTTCTACTCATTAACTCATCTTCAGGGATGCAGTGGCATACTTTTGGCTAGTGTTTTTAACTGCCCTCGGGGAAAGTCAAGCTAATATAAACCAAATTTAAAAGTGTACATCTCACCTGATGCAGAATGTTCAGAGCCCTGTCTGTACTTTTTAGCTTCCTGAAAAGATATCCACTGCTATGCCTTCTGTAGACTCTTCAATATTCTGTTCTGACTCAACTGGTGTTCCAAAGTCAAACTCTGGGTGTTATCAGGTACTGCTATTGCAGGGAATTACACTTAGTAACCATTCTCTATGCAGGAGTACCTGTTTCCATCGCTATTCAAGCTGCTCTCTTCAGTTCTAGTTCAAGACTAATACAGCTGGGATGCAAGAATCAGAGCTAATACAGTCCTCTGGGTTGCTTGTTCATCTTCATCCTAGCTTTAATAAGTAGTATGTTGTGGAATGCATTGTTTGGCTCTTTGTTGGATTTTCAGACAGTGTTCTTTCAATTGCAGAAAAATGAAAAGGTACTGAATAATGCAAATAAAGAAGCCTGCTCCAGCATGCAAGGAGGTGATGGAGAAACTGGGAACATAGCAAGATCCCCTTTTTACAACATTGGACAGCAATCAGAAACACAAAGAAGGCTGAAGAGACGGCATAAAAGTGGGACAGATGGAGGTATTGAGTTTGTTTTCACTCTGACAGAGCTGAATGTTATCCAGTTAGGCTTGATAGGCTTGAACTTGTGAACATTTGGATGGTAGAGGGAGATACAGTTGGTCTGATAGTAAGGTTGTAGGCAGAGGAACAATTTCACCTTTGGTGCTTAAAAGTTTGTATGCAAGCCAGCGCTGAGCCTGGTGAGCAGGATGTGGAGCAAATGGTATCTTGGAGCAGGTAAGTATTAAGGCAGAGCTTTGAAGCCCAAAATCTAAGCTGTCAGGCAATACAAGGAATTATGCCTTTGCATCAAGGGCACTGTTGTGTCAGGAATGATTCTTCAGCTGGCAAGGTAGTTTCTCCAGTTCTCTTGAGGAAGGGTTTAGTTGCTGAGGAAATGTGAATCCCCTAGGTGATGCTTCTCTCCTCCTCCTCCCTGCTCCCATCTCCCTCCCAGCCCTTGAAACGTGCTGATGGTTGAGCACTGTAGCTTTCCCAAAGCTGTCCCTTGCAGCTCCCGGTCCTGCCATAGTGCGTAGCTGGGGAAGAACTTCATGGGAGGCACAGCAATGTCTCTGGGGCTTTCAGTTTATTTGAGTTGTTGTGCAACAAAAAACATAAAGGGAGAAAGCCCAAGAGAGTCCTTGGCTTTGTGCCTATAACGCGGCTTGAATTCCTTCACCACCAGAATAACAAACCATCTATTAAATGCAAAACAATGCAGGCAGCACAGCCCTTCTGCCTCTCGAGCTCCCTGTGCTGGCTGTAGAAAGCAGCCGTTGCTCCCCTGGAAGTAGCCCAGTCTTTGTAAATTTCTGAACTTAACTCAATGCAGCCGCGTGTGAGCCTTCCCAGCTGGGCGAGTTTCCTTCAGCTGACTCCAGCAGGCCCTGTTTGGCTGTTGGCTTTAAAAATAAATAAGTAAGGGGAGAGATAAGTGGCAGTTCAGCCTCCCAGTGCCGTGTTGCTGCCTGTTTTGAGACCTCTGCGTCTGATTGTTGATGGGAGCGTGCTGAGGCTGGGAAGGCTGTGTGATTTGACTGGAGCTGCTGCAGGTTCTGTACCAGGCTGTTGTGATTACTTAAATTGGACTCATACACGGTATGCTTCCTTAGCGTAGAGTGGAAATAGCAAGGTTGAATATGATTCATTTGGGACCCTTGAGTGATGGGTGACTTCTAGTATTTGTTGTTTCAGATCA
>NW_024962269.1:7327865-7663496 GCF_019238085.1 Lagopus leucura | reverse complement strand
TGGTACAAGCCTTGGATGTACCAACCAGCATTCATCTCAAACCCCTGTGCTTTGTGTTTTCCATGAGCTAAATGCTCATGGAGGTGCAGGGTGAGCCAATTAGGTTGTTGTGTCTGATGCTTTTGTAGAGGCTGGCTCTGGGTCTTTCAGCAGTGTGGAGCCTGTGTATCACAGCAGCTTGTGGATTTGGGCGAGGTTGGCTGCTGATCTTGCTGGCAGAGAATTGCTGAGCTGTCTGACACCTTGTCTTCTCAGTATTCTTTGACTTTTGCTGTCATTACTTTTATGTAAAATTCAGAGTCTGGACATCTTTAATTTTTTTCATGTTCTGTGGTTATCAGTAGAGCTGAAAAGAAATTAATGAATGCTGCCAGCAAACTTGCATGGCTTCACCAATGGCAAGTCCTGTCTGGTTAACCTAATGGCCTTCTGTGATGGCATAACTGCATCAGTGGTCAAGGAAAAAGTCACTGATACCATCTACCTTCACTAAGGTCTTGAACACTGTCCCTCACAATGTCCTTTCCAAATTGGAAAGATAAGGATTTGGTGGCTGGACTGCTCAATGAACATGAAACTAGTTGCAAAATTGCACCCAGAAAGTGATGACTAATGGCTCAGTGTCTGGATTGAGATCAGTGATGAGTCCTTCATGGGCTCAGTACTGAGACCAGTGCTGTTAATATTTTCATCAGTGACGCTGACAGTAGGATTGAATGCTCCCTCAGCTAGTTTGTGGATGACATTGTGCTGTGTGGTGCAGCCAACATGCCTGAGGGATGGGATGCCATCCAGAGAGACCTAGACAGTCTTGAGCAGTGGGCCCAAGGTGAGTGTCATGAAATTCAACAAATCAAAGTGCAAATATGGTTGCAGCAACTCCCTCTATCAATACAAGGGATGAAAAGATTGAGACAGCCCTAAGGAAAAGGACTTACAGGTACTGGTGGATGGTAAGCTAGATATGAGCGCAACATAACCTCACAGCCCAGAAAACTAAACATATCCTGGACTGCATCAAAAGAAGTGTGGCCAGCTGGTTAAGGATGGTGATTCTGCCCCTCTACTTTGCACTGGTGAGACCATATCTGGAGTACTGCATCTAGATGTGGAGTCCTCAGTACAGGAGAAGTGTGGGCCTGTTAAAGGGTATCAGGAGGAGGGCCACAAAAATGATCCTAAAGATGGTAGACCTCCTGTGTGAGGACAGGCTGAGAGAGAGAGATCCACCAAGAGATTCTTGGTGGACCTGATAGCAGCCTTTTAGTATCAACAGGGGAGGACATAAGAAAGAAAGGGACAGGCTCTTTAGCTGGGTCTGTTGTGATAGGACAAGGAGAAATGGCTTCAAACTGAAAGAGAGATTTAGACTGTGTATAAGGAACAAGTTATTTTACAGTAAGGGTAATGAAGCACCGAAGCAGGTTGTCCTGAGAGGTGGTGGTTCCCCATGCTTGGAGACACTCAGGGTCAGACGGGACTGGACTCCGAGCACCTGATCTAGCTGTGGGTGCACCTTTTCATTGTGGGAGAGTTGGACTAGTTGGTCTTTAAAAGTTCTTTCCAACTCAGGTGATTCTATGATGAAAATGCAGGTGTATTATTTAAAAAAGCTCAAGCTGCATCTGCTTTTATTTTTTTCTTCCATTGTTAACATTTCCTTCATTCCTTCTGTTTCCTTCCCTCCTTTTCTAGCTCTGCTGTTAAATTCTGACCTGCCTACTAGAGAAGAGTACTGACAAAATGATTGTCTGTCTCAAACTAGGGCAAACCATATGGAAAGCAAATCTTGTGGTGAAAATATTACTGGAGAAACTAATGATGAATGATGTTCAGAAATGTGTATTATGTGACTTGAAACAATAATTTGATACAATGTAGACTGAAACAGAAACTCCAGATATTCGTATTAGGAATAAAAATTCAGGTGATTTTTGTAGTGATGCATACTTTGCAGAGCATCCTTACATAGAGTCCTTTTGTACTGTAGACAACATTATTATTCCTTGGAGATAATTTATCAAAGGCAATGGAAATATCTTCAATACAAAAAGAGCTACAGCTGCTAACAACCAAGAGCATATTTCATCAGCAGTTCCTGGTTTAAAAGGAGTAAAATACTAAAACTAAAAGAAACGGAGAAAAACTGTTTTATTGAGTCCCTTACATGACCAATGTCACTCAGTGACACTGCTGCATGACTCATGTGTGCTCAACTGATAGATTTCTGTTTACTTTTTCCTTTAAGAGGAAAAGAGTGTAAGATCCAGGAGGAATCTTAGGGAGAAAAATGTGTTTAGCTTCCTTTACAAAAATGTGCTGCTTGTATTTCAGGCCAGCTGGCCTGAAATGGCAGAATGCGTTATGGTTCTTGGTCGGCAAGGCTGTTTTGTGACTGGAGGCTTGGTCAGGTGGTCAAATGAGAGCTCTAAATTTCTTGGTGACCTTTAATGTTGCCCATAAATGCAGCCCCACTTCCCCTTTGGTGAAGGAGGGGTTTGTCATCGTCAGTGGGAGCGAAATGAGGCCACGAGAGATGGCTTGTGCCTACACAAACATGAGCTGTGGTTGTTTGAGGTCCAAATTCCCATCTCTAAGCTGAGGAAATGACTGTGGCCTTGCGTGCAGGGTGAAAGTTTTTTCTGGTTGTCCTTTAAACCTATGGGGAGGTTCTTTTTTCAATACTGAGTGGCTTTTTTGGTTTGTTCAAACATTTCCCCCACACAAGCAGAAGGCAAAAAAAAAGTATGTTTATTCCCGTTTAAGTGGTACTTGAACAGGTGTTTAAGTCAATTAATCATAGTAACCTATTCCTTGGGCTAGTTCAGAAATGTTTGCTGGATGAAGAAAGTATGCATCTGCAGAAGTAAACGTGTTCTGTGATTTTAGAGCCGGACAAAATACTTGGTGACCCCACTCGCACTAAAGGTTTGAGCAGTTAATATTTTGTACGTGTTTCTCTTGGGAGCTGAGGTCCCACAGTGATGGGAACAGATCTGTGTTACTGACTGCTCTGGAGAAAGGTGAAGGTGCAGCAAGTCCCAGCCAGCAGGAGGAAAGCAGGTGGTGGTTTCTTCAGGATGCTCCTTAATGTGTTGTAAGGAAAGGTTCTCCTACATGTGTTCATTCTGTCTTATGGGACCGGGTGGAAGACGTTAAGCAGATTGATGAAAGAGGAAGGAGGGGAAAGAAAAATTGTTCTAATCACTGCTACTAAGAGGGTAATGTTTAAGTCTAGATGGTTGCTGTTTTATTTTTATCACATCCTAGCTCCGTGCCACACAAGTGGACTAAACATCAATGGATGTGTGAGAATACAGATGTAGATTACAACAATCAGTTGAAACCTTGCTCAACTTGTATTTGCTGTGCATCTCCAGAGCATTTTGAGGCTGCTGATGGAATTTTAATTTTTCCATAAGGAAAATCAACTCCAGAGGCCTGAAGTGAAGCTCCATACTCCAGCAGCACCAATCATTCCCTGGTGAGTAATGTTGCAGGAACAAGGAGACACTTAGCCTAAGAATCAGTGTTGCTTGGTCCTTCTCCTGACGTCCATAGGAAAAAAGAAGCTACGACAAGTTAGCATAGGATGTGACAACTCCTGAATTTGAACAGCATACAGCTTTAGGATTGGGAGATGTACCATTGTGTAATATATGTGGTAGCACTTGTTACTTTTGGCTCAATTATGCATAGCCACAAATATCTGAAAATAAATTGGCTGTATGTTTTCACAAAATGACTCTGAAATGACTTACCTGTTTTGTTCAAGAATTCTTCATGTGCTGTTATGCCTTTTTCATTCAGATGGCTCCTTGTTTTAATACTGCATATATTGTATGGTAGCCAGAGTTCTGGTTTTGTTCCAGTGATGTTGCAGTTCAGCTCTATTTTCCTCAAGCCCTGTTTAATACTTTCATCCCCAAAGTGGCATGGTGCAGTGGTACTTTGTTTGTGCTGCTGTGTTTGTGTTCTTCGTATTTTCTTGAGGTGATTTATCTAGCAGTTGTACTATGTTTGTACATTCTTTCTTAGAATAACCTGTTTGTAAATATGTCACTCAACTTCATACTAAAATACCAAATGAATAGCTATTTCCAAGATGCATTTTTTCATACTCAATTTAGATGCTAATTAGAATCCATCTTTTATATAAATCTTGCTCATCTTTTGCGTGGTTAAATGTGCTTCCTGAAATAACTGCCCCCCGCTTTCCTCCTGGTGGCTGGGACCTGCTGCACCACTGCCTTTCTCTAGAGCTGTCAGCTATGCAGTTCTCATTGCCGTGGGATCTCACTCCAAAATCAAATACAAGAAAAAAGTATTTATGTGATATTTATAACAGGGATGCTGGATAACTGCATTTGTCTGTAACTCATACATACTCAGTGTTTTATCTCATCTCTACAGTGGCATCTTTGAGCAACATCTGTAGCTATTAATGAAAATGCTTCAGAATAGGTTTAGCAATAACAAGACTTGAATTCCCACATTCTTTGTTTTTTGTGGTCATATGTGCACATTTGAAACCTTGTCTCCCACCACAGCAAGTTCCTGTGCAGAAGAATAGTCATGAGCTGGAACCGAGGCTGCTGTGAGAGGTGAGGTAGCTTTTTAAGTAAATTCAGAAGCCTGGAATGTAAAAACAGGTCTCTTAAATTGTAGGACTGAGCTTTAACTCTAAGTTACTTTTCTTTTAAATACTTGATGACTTTACTATGCTTTTATAGTTCTTTCATTTGTGATCTGTTCTAGTCTAATTTATCCCCTTGTCCTTTCTTTAAAAAAAAAAAACAAACTGTCATTACATTGGCCTGTTTTGTTTGCCTTTGCACTCAGCCTCTTTTTTTTTTTTTCTTCATCAATTTTAATCTTAGCTACTGTTTCCCTTTGGCTCTGCATGGACTCTTTTTTTCTCTGCTTGAAGATCATGTTGTTCTTAAGAATGTTTTCCCCTCTGTCCTGGTGTTCCACCAGTGAGGGAATATTTATTTGTCATCAACTTCTTCACCAGAGTGACAGATACTATTTTTCTTATCTGATTCATGTGTGATATTCATGAATTACTATTATGTAATACCACAGATCTTCTCTACCTTTAGCTTTCTAAAGAAGACATGCCATTCTTTTTCCTGCCACAGTGCAGTCAGCTCTGCTTATGTCAGTCCTAATGGTTGTTTGTCCATTATGTTGTGCAAGAACTCCAGTGATGGAGACTGTACAGCTACCCAGACGAATCCTTTTCAGTATCTCATTATTCTTAATGCTTGAAATCTAATTCTCCACTCCCTCTGTGTCTTACCTGAGCTGCTCTTCTTTACTTTAAGCCCATTACTACTTCTGCAGCGTACCACAGATGTGGAATAGGGATTTCTTTTATCTGCATGTTTAAAAAACAGTTAAATGAAAGAAAATTGAGGAGACTGATAACAAACACTGCTTCTATTAATCTTTCTGGTATAAGATGTCTTTTAAGATACATAGGTCTGTTATTGCATGTTTATGTAGGAGGAGTCTGAAGGACCACAAATTGTAAATGGGGAAAAATGTTGGACTCAGTGTTGGTCCAACCATGCTTGACAGTTTTCAGACTGGTTCAACTCTTGGTCAGTTCCTCTGCAGAGTTACTACAGTGTTTGTAGAACACCCATCTGTGATTATGGATGTATTCTCAGATTGCTATGATTAAGTCGACATTCAATAAGTGAAATCTGTGGATATTCCACAAAGGAAAACTATGGCTTGTGTTTCCAGGCTCTCTTTAGCACCTCTGGAATTTTATATCTCATTACAGCCCTCATCTCTTTTTTTGCTTTTCAGTTGGTAAGCTGGTACTTCCCCCTGAAGCTTGGGGATCTACTTACTACCATATAGTGCCTCTTTTCCCATAAAATCTCAAGCTGGGTATACTTCCCAGAAGCATTCAGATACACAGACACATATATATGTTTCAGTCATTCATCCTTAAAATATGCTGTCAAAGCCATTCTTCTACTCTTGGAACTCTGTTCTCATGTTTCCTTTTGTTCTGTGGGAGTTGCTAAGATTTCCCATTGAAATTTATTTTAAATGTTTGTTCTTTTGTGCAGATTCACTGCACAGTCTTGTCTCCCACAGTGTAGATGGGTTACAATGGAGACGATGGTAACCTGGCAGTGATACAGGAGCACATTACTTGCAGCTGCAGTGAGATTTCACCCAGCATTCTGTTGCAGAGTACTTCAACTTCCAAATTAATCATAGTTTTCTCTCTGTTCTCATTGCTTGGGCAAATATTTCAGTGTTGTGCAGAGTTGGAGCAGTGATCTATGTGAGAACAAAGAATCTTGTTTTCCTGCCTCTTGTATATGCTTACCTACCAAGCAAGCTTTTTAACACTTGATAAAATAAGTCTGTTTCCATCATGTAATGATACGTTTTGTAAATCTGAATACAAGTAAAGAAATTCATGTTTGTTGCCAAATGTTCTGGCTGGATGCCATCCCTGGTGTTCTGGCTTCATCCAGATGATGAATGTTCCCTGTCAAGCCTGCAGCCTAGTGAGAGAAGACAATGGTACAGAAGTACTGTAATTATCTAATCAACTTTGCTTTAGAATGTTAAGCAAATGCAATTCTTTAATACTCTAGTTTCACTATAGCTGTTAATTAGCATGTGCAAATGCAATTTATACAGCAAAACTGAATAGAGGAAATATTCACTTTTAAATTACTTTACTCCCCTCTAGTGGTCTTATACCATATATACTTTATATAACACCTAATCGCAATAGATTTAAGGATGATGTTAATAATCTATTAAAAAAAAAAAAAAGTCTACTGTTAACTACTCATTACTCTGCTCGTTATCTCTTCCTGCAGTGAAACCAGGCACTTGCCAATGCAACTCTCTAAACTAAACTGTTCTTTTTATGTTGACTCTATTAAAACCCAATCTGCACCCACAGCTTTAAAATCAACATGCATTAAAAAATCTTAAAGCTGTGTACTAAGCCATTTTTTTCCACATGCCTTCAAAACTGCTTCAAAGGGACTTTAGTTTCAACGTTAGTGACTCAAACTGCAACCAAGGATGTAGAAACATCAGCAGAAACTAATCAATCTGTAGAGCTCTATTTTTGTTCTGTGAGATATGGCAGTTTTATTGTGCACCTAGTGTCAGTTGAGCCTCTGCGAGCTGTGGGACATACAGAGGCTGTTGAATGACTGGGATCTGCCTTTTAAGCTTGCCAATTGGCCACTTTGTGTAGGATGCAGCTTCATTAGCTGGGAAACAGATGAGAACGTGCAGGATCAGAATGGAAACTGCTACTTTTCAATAATCCCCCTGGCTCTTTGCTCATATTACTGATTTTGTAATCAACAGTACGGAGGTATGCAGCATGGGCTTCGTTGAGCAGCAGTTACATTTTTGCCAAATTTGTCTTTGTGTTCTAGGGTCTATGTTTTAAAGGCTTGGAAATGAGTTGCTAATACAGTATGCTTGGAGAACAAAAGATGCTTGACTCCTTTCTCCTTTTTCTGCTCAGAAATTTATTAAGAAAAATGTACATAGAGAATTTGCTTTTCAGAAGCTAGCTGCTCTTTTAAACGATCTGTTTGGAACTCTTTTCTTGGAATATGATTTGGAAGAAAAGAAAGGGAAACAAGAAGGGCATAGAGTCGATAAAGAAAAGGTTATTTACAAGTAGAAAATAAAGTTATCTTAAAATACATCACAAATCTGTATTTGTCTTCGTACTTAGCTAGTAAAAAAAAAAAAAACAACAGAAGCATTCCAAGCACGAACACGTTTTACTACTATGTGAGTGAAACTTCTTGTTTTAAATCAGTCTTAGTTTGTAAAATTTACAACTTCAAAAAAGACAAATTCAAAATGATACAGTACAGGAGATACAAACCTGGCTTTCTTTTTAAAATTTTCCTCCAGGATTTTTCTTTTGTGGAAAACTTAAATATCTCAGTTTCCTTCCAAGCTGGAAGGAAACCAAATCCGAAAAGTAAAATCTGTCATAAAAATTAACTTTTGTCTTCCTGCTCCGTGCTTGCAAGAGATGCTTTGCCTGTCAGTGACGCGTGTTGTAACAACCAATAGCTGGGGAAACTATTTCCTATATTTCTCAATGTTGTTCCCTTTTAGGTCATTAACAGATAGTTCTAATAAACAGGAACTGAGCCAGTGGAGGCTTTGACTCTACTTATCATTTTGTATGTCTGAGCAATCCCTTTGATCAGTTCATCAGCCAAAGTGTTTAACTTGTTCTCAACTCTCCTCTTGAACAGCAGAGTCAACAGTCAAACGAGATCAAAATCAATCACATGTACACATGTGGAAGCAGGTAAGATATGTATTGTGACAAAGTCATCTCTTTAGCTGTAGAAACCACACAGCAGGCAGCTGATGGAGAGGGTTTTTTTACTCAGAAGAGCTATCAGGCTCTGCCTAGGGATCTTCATAGGCCTGCATAGAGATCCACTGCCACTTGGGGTGTCCTGTGTGACACTTGGTAATCCTATGGGGCTTAAGGGGGCATGTCCCAGCTGTGTCACCAACATTGCAATGTGGGCACTTGGGTTTGATAGTTGGTGTTGATTTTACTCTTTTCTGCAGCTCTCTGCATCAAATCCATGCAGGAGTTCCATAGGCTTTCAACTTCAGGAATGTGTATGCCCCAGTTACCCTCCTGCAAAAAGCAAATGTGGTCATTTAAGAGCTCTGCAACTTAGTATGTGAGTCTAAGTAGAACTTTGTGTCTCTGTGCTTAGGGGGAAGTGGGATCTTGGTCAGTGTGGATTCAGATTCAAAGACTCCAGGTCTCCAAAGGAGAGAAAATCTACTGTGCCGTAGTAGAAGTGTCAAAGAAGAAATGGTTGGAAGAAATTCATTATCCCTATAACCCTACTTGTCAGATCACAGTATGATTGAGTTTGTGTGGTAGATCTGGAGGTCGTCTGGTCCAACCTCTGCTCAAGCAGGACCAGCCAGAGTCAGTTTTACAGGGTTTTGAATATCTCCAAGGGAAGAGACTCCACAGCCTATCCATGTAACCTGTTCTAGTGCTCAGTCACCTTCTCCAAATCTCTTTAGTAGTTCAAGAAGGTCTCATCTTGGCTAAGAATCCACTTGTCAGGTAGATGTTGAGGTAAAGCAGGTTCCTATTTATTTTGGGCAGACTTAGATTTAGTAAATGAGTTGCTACCAGATTCACAGAATGTTTGAGTTTGGAAGGGACATCTATAAAACATCCAACCCCCAACAGTTCATGCCCCCTTCCTACAGATTATGCCTTTTAGGTCAGTGTGCTTTTTACTCCTGAATTAATGCATTGTTGTAGTTCCTAGCGTCTGCCTGGGCTCAATCCCACCTGCATTCAACACAAGTGGAAGGTGTTACTTAGGTTTTCTTCCTACTCTGTTAGAGTTAAGAGAACACAGAAATAGGCCCAGATATGCCAGAAGAGCTGTCTTCTGCAGAACGTTACTTGGTTAAGGATAGAGCTAATCTTTTTCATGCTATGGGATTCAGTCATCAATTGTAGTCCTTTCTTGAAAATATTTCAGATGCTGAGATTCCCTTGGAAAAACAAGTTTTGCCAGCCTCCCATGGAGAATGATCTTCATCAGCACATATGCATGTCAGGGTTCCATTGAGCTGATACAACAGCGCAGTTGTTTTTATAGCACATAAAGCTCTGAATTTGTTACTGTTGAACGTGTGTATTAGAGCATGATATGTATGTGAATTCTGAAGACTTGGTTTTTATGAGTTGGAGTAAATTCAAAAAGTGTTGATTTATTGTTTCACACAACGTTGCAAAGATTTATTTTCATCATGCATTATCTGAATATTTAGCCAGCAAAACTGCAAGAACTTGTTGCTCTTTCACTGTTAGTGACAAAGACTCAGCCACATAAGTAAAAAGCCTCATCTATAAGCCAAATAATGGTAATGACTGCATGTTCTGAAAAGGAGGAAAGGCATTATAACCAACTGTATGAAAGGAATTGTTTCCAGTTCTCCGTAATGCATCAGAATCCATGCAATGCTGTTGTCAGGAACTCCATTGCTTTATCTAAGTTTAACTGATGGAATAGCACTCATGACACTGCAGTAAGGGCACGTTCTGAAGTCCACTGAAATAAATGAAGGAGAAAAAAATGATCTCAGGCTTTGGACTAAGCTTTTACTGCCAAATGAAGCTTCTCCAGTTCACTGCAGTGCAGAGAAACTCTGTTTTCCCAATAGTTTATCATAATATGCGTCCAGACTGGAGTCTCTGGAAGATTAACTTATCTTGAAAAGGCAGCTTGAATCTCCTTATTTACACCACCCACCGTTTTATCCATAAAATTAGACTTCCTTCCTTTTAGTGACAAACTGGAATGGGAAAAGTCAGCCTTACCATGTATCCATGTATCTATAGATGGATAGATATAGGTCCCCATTTTCCCAAGCGCCTCCCACCCATAAGTACTTTTCCTTGGCTCTCCCTTATGGGTGTCAGATGACATTTCCTCTACTTGACCGTGTGCCTGTGTGACTTCTGTTCTTGTTTTTCTGAAGTTATGTGGTGTTTTTGTTGGTGTGGGAAGGATTTCACATCGCTAGAAATGATTTTCAGCATTTTTATTTAAAACTTCCAATGTCAGAAACCTGTCCCTCTAAAAAAAATAAAAATAAAAAATGCAGTAGTGCAGTCTCTTCTGAACTCCTCTCTGTCCTCCACAGTAATACTGATTTTCAGAGGACAAACAAAATAAGGTTTAAATGTATTTGTTGTTAGAAGCTCTTCTTCTACTTATGTCTGAGTAATTTATACTAGAAACACAAGTACAATTCATTCACAATTCAGGAGTTCTAAAAAATGAATTTTAAATTATCCATATATTTTAATCCTACGGGTTTTTGAAACCCTTACTTAAAAGGGGTTTCAAAAGCATGCAAAGGTTTCCTCCTGTGTCCCATCTTGTTCCCAATTAGAGCTGCAGTATTTGGAATCTATTGCAACTACCTACTCAAATGGTTTCCTTAACTTTATTTGGTTCATTGTAAAAATTATATGGTTTTGACTTAACTGCAATGACTGTTTCCTATGTTTCCTTAAAATGAAATGCAACCTGATTTATTTGCTTTATATGCTTTGTAGCTACTTGTTTTAGAACACAATCAGCTTGTTGCAGCTGAGCCAGTACATAAATAGGAATGGACTAGTAGCAAGATGAAATAGTTTTAAAGGTAATAGGAAGTTTCATATTGACTTCTGTGGGATGAATGTAGCCATGTAACAGTACTGCAGCTTGATACGCAGTACATTCAGAAAGTATGTGCTAATAATTGGATTATGTTCTATCCAGTGTGGTGTATAAAGAACCTTGCAGCTGACAGGCATTTTGAGACAATGAGGGCCGCCTGCTGATGCTTTATGAGCCTGGTAAAACAGCCCCCGCACTGAGTGTCGGTAAGTAAGTTTTAGCACTGTAGACAGACAGGATGGAGGAAAAAATGTCCCAGAATAATTTTATGTCCAGTAAGAAGTCCCAGACTCCAGATGAGGTTGTCTCACTGAGTTGACTGGTATCTAGAAAAGCTGAGGAAATGAAGTCAGCCTTTGGAAAGTTACTGAACAAAGGAAAGAGCAGAGCAGAGCTGTACTGAACTTTTCACTGGCTGGAGACTAATCACTATCATACGTGAGTCAGCAGTGTGCCCTTGCAGTGAAGACCAACTGCAGACAGGAGTGTTAGCAGGAACCAGGCAGTGGAGAGAAGTGATTTTTTCCCCTCTTGGCATCTGGGAGACGGATGGTTAGGAGCTAAAGAAGTGACCTCTGGGGGCAGGTTAAGGAGGATGTCAGTGCAGTTTTCAGAGGAGAAAGAGCTTGACTCTTCTGAGTGGTGAGCAGTGAGAAGATAAGAAACAACAGGCACAAGTTTTAACAATAGAAACTCCTATTGAGCACTGGGAAAAATTCACAACAATGAGAGTCCTCAAACACTGCAATACGTTGTCCCAGAGAGGCTGAGGAATTGCCTGAGGAATCTGCTGGGTTAGGCCTGAACACACTGCCCATACGTTGGTACCAGATGAGCTCCACAACATAAATTTGTGTTTGATTCTGCACAGAGTCCATATGCAATGCTATCATAGCATTATTTCTCAAATATGACATGTGGTGGGTTCGAACTCTAATCCCTGGTCTCCTATTACCTATTTTATTATTTCAACTGCATCATGGGGAAACTCCCTATCAACTGAGACATCTCATAGCTAGAGGAACACTGGGATGGAAAACAGAGGCAGAGACACCCAATCCCTTGCTGACACAATGTCTGAAGGAATGTAGGGCCTGATTCAGCTGTCTTTGTTTGAGTCAGTAGGGAGTTCTGAATAAATGAGATCTACAAGAAGAGGCTAGTTACTGATTTCCACCCACTTGGAATGAACTAATTCTCATAAAAAGTTGTATCCGTTTTCTCAATGCCTTAGCCTGGAAAATCACCCAGCAGTTGACATTTCATGCTAAGCCATGAAATTTCTTTCACTTTACTTCTGTGCTTACAGGTGGGATTTAAAAGGTCACCTGGGACAAATGTAAGATTGAGGGAAGCAGTCTTGCAACTGTTACTCTGGCAAAATTCCCATTAAATTTGACAGAGTTATAGCTGACAGTACAAGAACGTATATTTCCTCTGCTTGCACTAAGGCTGTTACATATTTAAATCAAAGAAACAATTGCTATTTAAAATTTCTATGTGTAGAATTGAATGTATGTCAGTGTGCGCTGTATTGAGCCAAGATTTTTTTTTAATTATATTTTTTCCTCTGTATTTCAGTTGTATTTCTATTCAGCACTAGTCTTACAAAACCAGATTGTGCTTCCCCTTCCTGGAAGACAGAATAGGAATTGTAGGTTTTCTTCCAGTTCACTTAGCTTTTTTTCAGGGCACGTGAATAGCTGTTAATGTGATCTCGTATGTCTTCAGTATAAGGACTTGTAGTATAACAGGGTCGCTCTTATTAGGTGAAGGTTGATTTAAAATGCGGTTTTAGAAAGAAAATACCTGTGAATGTGTACCGAAAATTCCTTAAAGCAGTACTGAGGAAAAAGTGTGCGTGCATTAGGGCATTTCTGGTCTCCCTGTGATTTCTTTGTCACTGATACTTAAAAATCCCGGTGTTTTAGCAGAGTAAGGCCATCCATTTCCTTCAGAGCTTTGTGGGGGCAAGTCCACTCATTCTTTGAATTCTCCAAATTTTGGTGGGGTTATACCAAGTGTGCCTTGCTCTTGTAAATCAAATGCATTTTTTTCTTTAAGATGATGATTTCTGTACTAAAACTGTTCCACACACATAAATAGGAGAGAGATGTACCAAACCTGTATGAAATTAGTAGCTTTACGCTTACCTGAGATACAGCTGAGGTAAAAAGCCAGAATTTCTCCAGTGGTACACAGACCCCCAGTGTCTGCACTAAAAGTGCCTTTCCTTCAGTTCTCATAGTACTACTGAGATGTTATCCTAGCACCTCACACAGTCTATCAAATTATGAGTTTACATTCTGATGTGGGATTGGATTTACTCCTCCATTATGAACTAAGTTAACAGAGTAAACCTCTTACTTATTTATTTTGCAAAAATAAAAGTCTTCAGTGAAATTCTCCCCCCCCCCCCGAGCTATCATTAATGGATTTCACAGCTAATTAGCACAGCTAATCGAACCAAGAAGCATTAAGAAAAATGGCCGATAATTTATTTTGTCACTTTTTTTTATAATTTAGATTTGAACCAGTTAGTTGGTCTCAACTTTTGTCTGGATGTAATCACTCTTTGTGCTTGTAATGTACCTTAAAAAAAAAAAATGCACACCACAATTTTCCCACAGTATTTGTTTGCATTGGCTTAATCAAGGCTTTCTTTATTAAGAAATATGTACAATGGACATTACTTACTTTTCCTCATGTGGGTAGGTTTACAGATCTAAAAAATACTACAAGAATTCACAGAATTGAAATAAATTCCCAACCCTACCATAGTACTTCCATGCAGTAAGATATATACATATATGTATACATATATTTTGCAAACGTTCAAACCAATATAAATGTCTAATGAATATGTAAATTCTTATAAGCATCCTATAGAAGGAGAGGGAGGAATGTTTGCCCGACATGAAAAGGGCCAGCTCACTGAAGGGCAGGAAAGGGGAAGGATGGTGTTTCACAGCACTGCTGCTGGACACAGAAAACTGGCACCAAAAACTTCAGTTCTCTGGTTTTATGAAGATAGAATAGCAGGATGAACAGGTACATCTGTGAATAATTCAGTCACTGTACGGAATGAAGTGTTTCTATCTGTGATGCTGATAAGCATGAGGCAGTGCCCTGTGGCATGGCTTGCTATGTATTTTTTATTAGAGGCATGCACCTGATTTGTTTTAAAGGGCGTGTGTGTGTTCAGGGGGGTGGGGGGGAGTTGCTATGTAAATATTTTGGATCACTGCAGTTGGGTATCAGCTGGGATACAAAGATGGTCTGTCTTCATTCCCTGATATAATTCATATAACTATGATTATTCTCCCCTGCTTTTGGGCTCTGGTCGTAATCCATACCACCCTCAACCTCCAAGAAATGCTATCAGATCCTCTGGGACTGTAACTGACAATCAGCTGGAAGAATCGGCGTTTCGAATAAGCAGTTGATTATGTGTGATGTCAAATCCCTCTAGGCATGTAACCATAATGCTGTATGCTTTGTTCTCAGCATCTCTCAGTTCTGGATTCGATCCCAGTTAATCTAAGCGTTCAGCTTTTTGCCATTAGGGCCAGTGATCAACTGGATCATCAGAATGACTGCTTTGTTTTCTTGAATGAAACTTGTGAGTGTACAAGTACTTTGGAGGCTGAATAGAAATCCATTTGTGTGGATGTTCTTCAAAGTCCAAAATGTTTGAAAATACTCAAGTGCTTGTAGGAAAGTGTGTGGATAACCTTTATTCATAACTCTGGCTAGCAGCAAAGGGCAGAAGCTGCTGTAAATCTTTTGCCTGTGACAGTGTATTCTTCTAGTGGTTGAAGAACCCAGGTTGGCACTATTTTAAAGCTGTGAATAATTTAAATACTTCTAGTATATAAACATATTATTTAAAATGACACATCACAAGTTGATGATGTGCTGCATATTTCACTAGATTAATTAACGGACAGCCCACATATCATGTAACATTACTTCATATAGTGTAATCCATATTTCTGCAGCCATGCAAGATACCAAATAATACATCATTAACTGTCCTCGAAGATATGAGATAATCATCCCCTTAGCCTGGTGTATAGGGTAGACATTTTTTCTTTCTTCATCTAGAAAATTGAAGTTGTTGTAACTGAGCATGCTGCAAACAAAAGAATGTTAGAATAGATAATAAACCAAAATTCCTGTTATAACTTACACTTGCTTACAGGTACGTTCTATAAACATAACTGGTAAATATCTAACAGCATTTTATTTTTTGCAATGGTGTGGTTTGAAGATATTGACCTTCTATCTTCATGAAGTAGATGGTCAGATTTCATTGTACATGCAGGTAGGTGAAGGAAGAGAACTGCATGTCAATGTTCTGCACCTCTGAGGTTTCTGAACTGCAACAAGAGCTCCTAACGCCTGGTCTCTGCTATTTTAAATGAATTTTACTTTCTACTGCTAAAGAAATGCAAAATCCTTTGCACAGTGTTACCTTGTCACTTTAATAAGGTTGGCTTGAAAATATCTGCTCTATGAAATCCTTTTGTGGTAGGCTGACATGAAAAAAAGCATGAAACGTCAAATTCCTATTTATCCATACTGATTGTAGCAGCAAAATGAACGTGTGAGATTTACTGAACTCCCTCACATCTCTGTGATGCAGACTACAAATCAGTAATATTCTGTACAGGCTACAAAACAGTGGTGCAGGGTTTGGGTTGTTACTGTCTCGGGCCTGTTCAGACACACTGAACAGCTATGCTCTGAGCAGCATTACTTCTTTCTTTTGTCAGTATCTCCTATTATGCCACTGCGTGTCTATACTGTACCTGTGTTTTCCTGTTACCACGTTAATCAGTGATACCAGAATGGCCAAAATCAAATGACTGCCAATGTCCTTTATGATAAAAATCAGCCAGAATGCTTTGAATGTTGTTACAGTGCCAAGCACGTGCAGCTACAGCACTTCCTGTAGTAGCTTATATGCTTCTGTGAATGTTTAGAAGGATATTGCACGTGTGCTATATATATATGTAAAACAAATAATACTATAAAAGGAGATTTAAACATCTTATTTAAAATAGCATCTATCATTTTATTTCTTCGTCATACTTAAGCTGCAAACAGCCTTGTACCAGCGAGTCTGACATGGCCTTTTTTCCCCTAAGACATTGCACCAGCAGCACACTCAGCATTACCTTTGGCAGTGGCTTGGCAGGTGTGCTGTTGCTGAGCTATATCTGCCGAAATACTAGTTAGTGAAGAGCAGCTGAATGCATAAATATCAGTTATTCTCAGTCCACGATGGTTGCTTTTGCTGGTTTTGTCTTTTCTCTATTTGTTGGAAGAGCTTAGTTCTGAAAGGTATCTACTCATTGGAGAATCTAACCTGGGACTGAGTTCTGACTATTAACCAACACCCCCTGGACGTTTCATTCAGAATTGCAGTTTCTTACATTCCATGGTGGCGGTGGGTTTGTTGAGATTTCTAAGTCAGTCTCAGCAGAGCATGCCAGCGACAAAACAAACAGATCCCCAGAAGCACAAACTGCAGGATGGGTTTTCTTTCCTTGATAAGAACGAGGCATGCAGTCGTTCTGGAGCTGTCTGTGCAGAATTAGGAGCATGTACGATGTGCTCTCTTGCCCTGAGAAAGCTACAGATATGTTAATGATTAGGGCTGGGTCACGGCTTGAGTTTTTTTGGTTTTGTAAGTACTGAGCTGAAGTCTGCTGATCGAGCTGTGGCTGTCCCTGTTCAGCACAGGGGAGTTGGACTGGAGGGCCTTTAAAAGTCCCTTCCAATTCACAGTTCTGTGAGTTGGAGAAGAGCTTTCATTGACATCGGTAAATTCAGGGCCACAGCATGGTTAGCAACTCCCCATTAGTGTTAGGAGCTGAGTGCAATTTTGAAAGCAGAAAAACATCTCTTGTGGAATTCTGGAAGTTAATTTATGGAGTTTTCTTGTTACCCCTTCCATCCTGTTAGTGTTTTATTTCCAATGGCCATCCCTTGGTGCAGACTCATCATTCCCCTGGCTCTGTGCTAACAGTTCAGATTGTATGGGTTGTGTTGATTGGGCCACATTGAATGTGTTTGTTTTCCACCACTGACAGTTGATCCATGTCATCCTTGTATGCGAATTGCCTCTGCCAGGGGTGGAGAGTGCAACTTCCACTTTGAGGAGTTCATCTTTCATTTTGCTGAAGAACAACTGCTGGAGACTAAGAATCAAGAAATGCAGTGTTGTAAGATGCACAATGATTCACAAAAGTATTCACTGTGCTTCTCTTGCCCTTAACTCAGCTTTCCTATAAAGCAGTGTCAGAACTGCCCTACCGCTCCTGGGCATAGATGATAATGCTAATAAAATCTATCAAAGCCACTGCTTCTACGAGTGGAATAAAGCAACACCGGATCTATAGCATTAAGATTTTCCACTTAGTTTTTGTTTCTGTCATTTAAATGGAGCCACTCTGTTAGTGTACTGACGCACGAGCGCCAAACTTGGACTCTTGCTCTTTCCCGCTTTTGCCCCAGGGCTTTCAAAGCAATGGGTCCCTACCCCTGCCATGCTAAGTAAAAGACAGTGCATTGTCAGCTATGCAGGATCCTCGAAGGTGAAGATCCCCTCGCTGCTGTTTTTCCTTATAAGGGAAGTAAAGATGCTATGTTTTACTTTCTGAACGCTGCTAACTGGATGCATAACGCTGTACCTTTAGGACTTGTCTCTATTTTAGACAGAGCTGCAGCAGTCCCCCTCATCTCTGTAGGCAGATTAACGTGACCGAGCTCCCGCTGCTGCCTCCCTCTCTCGGGACCGGTGGGGTGACGGCAGCAGGCAGCGGCCGAGCCCCGGCTCCGGGCAGCACCGCCTGCGGGCTGGGGTCCGTCGGGGCGCAGGTGCCCTCCTGCCAGAGGCTCTCCTGCCGCCGGCGCACGGCACGGCCGCCTCCAAGCCCCGGAGCCCCTGGGGTGGCGGTTCGGGGGTGGGGGGACATTTTTATTCACCTCTCTCTCGCGAGAAAGCGGTGCGCGGGCGATACTTGAAGAGGAGGGGGGAGAGAGAGGAGGGGAAAAAGGAGGAGGAGGGAGGGAGGGAGGGGGCAGCTGGAGCCGCAGCTGGAGTAGCGGTGGGTGCAGCGGCCGCAGCTGGAACAGCAGCGGGAACGGCAGCCGGCGGCGGCGGCTCGAGCGGGTGCGCGCCCCTCGCAGCGGGCTCTCTCGGGGGGGGGGGGGGGGCCGCGGGGCTCCGTGACCGCGGGGCTCCCTGTCCTAGCCGGGCACCGCGCTCCCGGCTCGCCGCGGTGCCCGGCGGGCGCTTCCACCCCGGAGCGGCTTCGAGAGCGACGGCGGCGGCCGCGGGCGGTCCGCGGCGAGTGCGGGAGCCCCGAGACCGCCGTCCGTCGAGGGAGGGTGGAGGGAGCGCGGCCGCGAGCGGCCCCTCGCCATCCCGCGCGTCCGCCGCCTCCCGCGGGCGGGCAGCGCCGGGCTGGCCGGGGGCCGGCGGGGGCGGGGGGCTCGGGGCGGCCGTGCCCGCTCCCCCCCTGACGTCCCTTCGTCCCTTTTCTCCACGCAGCTCACTTCGAGGGAGCTCGGCCGAGGCGGCGCGGCGGGAACCGGCGGACTTCAGCGGCGGAGAGGAGGAGGCGGCGGCCGCTCGGAGCCCGGGGGCTCGGGGGACGCGATGTGGCGGGGGCGGCTGCTGGGGATCGCCCTGGGAGTTGCCGTGCTGTGGGCGTCCCAGGCGGGCGCCGCCGCCGCCGCCGGGCACTCCGAGGGGACGAGCGCCAAGGAGCTGCGGGCCAGCCGGGCCAAGAGGAGAGGGCAGGGCGGCGGCGGGCACGACGCGCTCAAAGGGTAGGTGCGGGGTGTTCCCGTGAGGGGATGGGGCTGCCGGGGGCCCCCGGGCTGCGGGGCGGCTCGGGCGGGGGGCGTCGGGCACCGTCCGCGGCATTCCCGGGGAGCGGAGCCTCTCCGCCTTGCACGCTGCGCGGCGTCCCGGGCCGGAGAGCCGCCGCACAGCGGGGCCGCTGAGGCGGCCGCCGGGAGGGGCGCGGGCGGCACGCTGCGGGCTCGCGCATTCCTCCCGCGTCCCCCGTCCCTCTTTGCAAAGGAGGGGAGCCGCGCGGAGGCCCGCGTGCTCGTCCCCTCAGCGGTCGGTCCCCACCGCCGCCTTCAGGCTTCTGCCTGCGCGTCGCCCCGTTGCTCGGCGGGCTCCGCTTATCTGCCGCTGTTCGTGACCTGAGGAGAGGCGGAGCGGGGACGGCTCGCGGCGGTGCTGTCTGGTGCTTGCTCCGAGGGAGCCTGCGTTCGTTAGAGCCTGAGAGCACCGTGAGGCACTGTGGTGCGCGCCTGGCGCGGCGCTCTCAGGACGAGCAAAGCTGCGTCAGGCAGAATACTTTCTGATTCCTAACGGAGCACCTTTCTGATGCGAAAATAGTCGTTCGGTCAGCTGAAAGGTATCGCGTGTGCGTGCAGCTGATAACTGAGTTTGCTGTGAGGTTGAAAGCCTCGCAGCAGTGGAAGGGAAAATAAAAGAGAGGTTTGGTTCCTCGAGTGCTCTGATGGAGCTCCTCAGCCCGCAGCCAGATGGCTCCTGGTCAGGCAGGGGGCAGATGTGACACAGAGGGTACAGAGGTAGCTGTGCCGTGGTAAGGATGCAAAGGATTTTCTCAGTTTTCTTGGCTTCCCCAGAAGGAGTTGTTAGAACTTTATTTTTTTAGAGGCCTTGATGAGAATGCCTTAATTTCTTGCTAATCTCCTGATCCTTGTGTTGTAATTTTATTTATATGCAGATTTGAAATCTTGGCTTTTTTTTCCTACCGGGAAGGGTTGATGTTTCGGTGTTTCTTCCACAGCAATGTGTGCAAGCTGTAGGCATTGCTTTTCAGGGATCTGTGGTAGGGTTGGGCTCATTTCATTTCCTCATACCTTGTCACCAGAGGAGCAGCTGGACAAAGCAGATCTTCTCTTTGATAAAGGATGTTCTTGAAGTTAAGGGCTATTATAGCAAAGTTTTTCAGGCTAACTGCAAGTAATAAAAATTTGTAAGGAAATACGTTTACCAGAAAGCACCTTTTTTTTTCCAAGGTGTTTTAGTAAATTTCCTCATTTTAGAACTCTAAGTCAATATCAGACTGACAAACACCATTTTCTGACCTCTGGGACAAAGTATGCCACGCAACTCATGGGCACTGCCCAGATGGCCTTAGTGGGAGATGGAGGCACATAGCAGAGGATACGTGTCTTTGTTGAGTTGCTGTGCTGTTCAGACCGTGATAAAGATATATAATAAAACAGATGGTATTTCACTGTTAATTATTTTGGGAAGCTAAAATGGGTTAGGGTGAGTATTCAGTCTTATGGCTCCTGTGTTTGCTGAAGCCTCCACTTACTGTGTACTTTGCAACAGTTCTTCATTTTAATGTGAGTTACACATCAGCGTGGTAATCCACAATGCTGGCGATAACGGTGTATCAAATTCAGGTATCCTGCATCTTGGAATAATACAGTTCTGAGAGAGTGCCCTTGGGAGGGCAGATTCTTAGGTAGCGTAATTTCGAGATCTGAGATACAGGAATGACAAAGCAAGCTGTTAGTTTGGTTGATAGGCCTTTTTTGTAAGTCTCATTTGAGGCTGAGAGTGCCCAGGCTGCTTGGAGGAGGTGGAAATCCTTTGTTAACACACAGTCCTCTATCTTTGTGGGGAGAATCCCACATGACATGGCCCATTTGGAAAGGAGCATTTCCTTAGGTGTGGTAGCGTGCTGTACGGAATGAATAAAGAGAATTGTTATTTTAACAGACAAGGTTGGAGCTAATTCTTTGAAAATCCAGATGGAAAACATATTTTGAATGGACAGGAACTGCATATACATTAGACAGGGAGAATTCATTATTGAATGGACTAGAACACTAAAAATACAATTTTGCAAGGAGGTTTTTTAACGTGTTCATCAGCACAAATACATTTGGGAATCTGAGAGTTGTATTACAAGTCATAACAGCTGCTGGGAAACTGTATTTGATGTTATTGTAGATGACTAAGACTTTCTTTTCTTGTTTTTTTTTGTTTTTTTTTTTCTTGAAGTGAACTCTTGCTCTCATGCTAAGAGCACGAGGATACATTCTTAGATAAATCCTTAAAGTTTAGACATCGTAGGTGTTTGATTGTAATGACTACTGGAAGTGTCTTAGCATTAAAAAAACATTAAAAAAAAAGTGGGGGAGGTCTCTGTGAATATTGGATCTTTTTTTGCAACAGCGAAGAAGCCTGAGGTCTGCTGGTTTGTTTCTAGGAATTTATCATCATCTTTTACTGCAGGCTGTTGATTGCAGATGTTTGCTGTCTTTCCTGTGACCTTTGTCTTATGGTTGATGCCAGCGCGTTCTCCAATCACATACTGCGGTTCTATAAGTATGTTTTAGCTGTAATGATTATAAATGCAGTGGGAAAGCTTGCTGACTTAAAGCTTGCTGCTCATGTAGTTAGAATTGATCTGGCTGTGAGGACATCAGCAAGGAAGTCTTTGTAATGCCATGTGTTTGCACGTGGTGCCTGTTGCCTCTGAGTGATCGCAGAGCAATCAGAATAAAGATAGTAATTATCTCAGCACATGACGAAATTCATCATCTTCATATTCCCCCTTCACAGAAACGTAGCTGGAATCTGTCGTGGTTCAGCAAGTTAAAATAATAAGCATCTTATCGAGACACTTTCATCTTCAGATCCCTAAGGCTTTAGCACAAAGGCATTGAGCCTTTATCCTTCTACTTCTTAAGCATTGAAATGTATAGCACTGATTTTTCAATGAAAACTACAAAACTGGGCCGTGAATGGGGAGGTCTTCCTAAACAGTGTGTACTTGAAGAAAACCATTTATATGACTCAATCGTTGGAATAGAAAGTCAAAGATAAATTACAGGCAGTTTGATTGGTACTTGGTGGAATACAGGAAGTACTGTGCTTCAAGATCCGAGCATTAATTAAGATTTCCCATTTGCTGATGATGCCAGACAAGGACCTCAAGTTCAGTGAGGATCAATCAGTTCTTAGTAAGTTTTTAAATAACGTTTTTCAGCCTCTCATCAGTATAATGGCCAAGGAAAGCAATTATTTGCCTAACAAGTAACTCAGCAGAAATTTTGAAAGAACTAAAACTTCTTCAAGATACCTGAATTGTGGCATGCATGTAGTTCAGATGCTCCTTAAATACATTTGTGCAGGAGTGGTTTAATTTCATGGTCGTTACTAAGGGGAAATGATAGTGAATATTGCAGAACGTAATAGTTAGCTCCACTGCAATTCATAAACTCACAGATTAAAGCTATTCAACAGGCAGTTGGTCTTCTTGGAGCAATCTCTATTGGTTGTACTCTAACAATGAAATTCACAGGTTTTCTGATAGGCTTCCTTGAATAAACTCAGTTGGATTTGTGCATCACCACTCAGAAATAAAACAGATCTTATAAACCTATAACATAATTCCAGTATTCAAGTATATAATTAAGGCTTCTGGTTTTCCTTTTAAACCAATATTTACCACTAAAAGCTTGCTGAAGAAAAGCAGACTTTCTGTACCGGTAAATATTGGTTTATACTGAAAAACCTCAAACATTTTTCGTACCACTTTTGGCCTGCACACCTCTGGCTGCTGGTGCCACGCTTTGCCAGCGTCCCTCTGTGAGCAGGAGGGAGGCCGGGATTCTACTTTTGCTGTTATTCTTATAGTATTATTCTGTACATAAATGGCAATCTAATAAGGAGAGAAATGAGTTTGTCGGTGTTGGCATCGCGTCCTGTCTGCCTGGTCGCTTGCTCCCAGGATGTGGTTTGGTGTCAGTGTGACTTTCTCTGGGGAGCAGGATGCAGGGCACTGGCTGTTATCAGAGCTTGCTGAAGGGCTCATGCTGAGAGGGATAACATATTATTTTCCATTTTAATCGTGATAGATGTCCTCCTCACTGCCACAAGGTGGTTTAGTTATGTTTTTGAATATACTAGTTAAGCATTGTATGTAAATTTTAAATGCATTTAATGAGAGCTATCTGACAGTAGTGTGCCCTGTGTTTCTTTATCCAGAGCCAGGAGCAGTGCAGGAGCTCCCATGATGGCATTCGTCTTGTAGCTCCACGTTGTTCTTGAGCCTGAAGGCAGACATTAAAAAGTAAATAAATCTCCAGGCCTACGTAATCCTAGTGCTCTCCACTGAGATTTCCAAATCCTGTCATTTGGACACCGTCTCTTTAAAATGGCCTTAATCCAGTCTATAATCTATGGTTTATGGGGTTGGACTCCCAGGCCTGTATGGATTGTAGCTCAGAATTAGGATGCAATGCATTTTGGGCATGCCCATGAAAAGCCATCCTATGGTGTAAACTTTTGGTGAGTACTGTCCCAGGTTGCCTTTCACAGGTGACACACATGCATCTGTTACCAGCCTCTCAGCCTGTCTTCCCCCGTGAGCTTTTCTCATATCATACTGCAGCTGGACTGAAGTAGTTTTGATCTGTTCTGCGTCTGTTATTTGAAATCTGAATCAGATCCCCTCCCTCCCAAATACATCAGAAAAATACTTCTGAATTATTTGGTGTTTATTTTCCATTGACGATAATAAGTCACAACAAGAGCAAACAGAAGAAAAGGGCTACGATAAGCAGTGCAGCAATCTTCTTGACATACTCTGTGAAACATGGTTGCGTTGGAAATATTGTAGTATTGGCTCAGGGGCCAAGACAACATGTTGATGATCAGGAGTTGGATGTAGTTCCTTTCCTTTCTTCCCTTCTTTCACTTACTTAATTTATGTATTTATTTAGTTACTTTGCCCCAGGTTGCTCTTACCTGTATCAGGTTGGCCTGCTGCCCTCACCCAGGTGCTGCTAAATGGATCTCAGCTGGCCTGCCATCACTTTGTGCTTAGTCTCCAGGTGGAGAATTTCATTTTGGGTTTGCCACTTTGTGTCCATTGTAGGAAGGAACATTATTGTTCTCCATCCAGGATGTGTCCTTCGAAAGCTGTGGCTATGAATAGCTGGCTGGCAAGTTAGAATGAGAGTTGTGCTACATTTCTTGCTCCAAAAATAAGAGATGTGGATTACGCTGTTTCTTTCCACGTTTTCCAGGTAATCATTTTCTTCCTTGGATACATGATGGGTCTCACCTTGTGCAGGGTTGTCTGCCCAGACCCTTTCTGCTCTCAGTTTGTGGAAGTTTTGTTGAACTTTTCTCAAGTGGCAGATGGTGTTAGCTCTGCAGGATGTGTAAAAGACTGAGGGGAAGAACAGCACCTGTGGAGGGGGCATCTGGAATGTAGAGAATTATCTATGGTTACAGTGCAGGTTTGCAGGGAGGATTGTTTACAGGAGACTGAAGAAGCCAAATCATGGTTCTGAAAATATATTCCTCAATAAAGGGGTAGTTTAAGATTTGCAAAAGTAAACTTCTCCTTTGTTGACAGCCAGTACAACTTCATTTTGTGTTCAGAGGTCATCCAGTCTGATCTAGATATGCTTGCTGTATTACCTGACTGAGCTGCTCTACGTGACAGCATTTGGGACTGCAGTGGGCTTGAGGCTACTGACTTTGAAGCATGGGGCTGCCCTCAAGTCTTTGGAACCAATGGGAGAATTGCTGGGCCAAGGTTTGGCAGGAATGGTCTGGCTGTCTAATATATTTACAGTGACTCTTATTGAATGAAATAGCAGCTTCTGTTTTCCTAATGCCTATTTTCCTTTCCTGCAATGTGTCGTTCAGCTGTGCTGCTCGCTTCAAACAGTCTTGTTTGTCATCATTTATCTTCCATCCTGCAAATGTGAATGCTTTCTGTATAAACTTCAGTGCAAGTTTTGACAAGGGCCACTTTAAACACATACATGGATTTAGCAGCCTGGATATTAGAACAGTAGTATACGAACTATTTAGCTGCAGGGATCACCAGAACTTCCTCTTGATGTAAGCACATTGGCTAGTCAGAAGCCATCTCTCCTTAAACAAGACTTCAGGAGTTAGGGATATTTGAATGTATACATATGGAAGTAGTCAGAAATTAATCATGAGCTTTTTCTCTCGCAGTAGGATCACCTTCCATCTTGTTAGTCTTCATTTCCATCCTGAATCCTAAAGACAAAGAAGACATCGATGCATCTATGTCACTTTGGTCTTACTCCCCAGACTCAGTAAATATTTTTGTAAAATGGAACAATTGTGGCCTGGAGTGTTTCTGATTATCCATTGCACTCCGCTGGAAAATATATTCTAGCTCTTCAGTCTTGTATTGTGGATGTCTCTTTTGATTGTTTTCTCCTCAATTCTGATTTTCCCACTTCAGTTTAATTTTTATTTTATTTTATTTTATTTTATTTTAGAATTTCAGACCTACAGAAACGCCTCATTTATGCTAAGGTTGATGTGTAGATTGATTCTTCCTGTGTCTGTATTTCTTTTTTTTTATCGCAGCTCTTTAAAGTTTGAGCTTTTCTCTGGAAGGTACCCTGGAAGGCAAAATGGAGCTATTAAATTAAAACCTGTGCTTTCTGCGTTTGCGTGTCCATAGTCATTGAAGTATGAAGGAGTTCCAGCTTTTATCTGGAAGAATATTTTGAATGTTGACTTGCTGGAGAATCTTTTGTTTTCCTTTTTACTTTTCATTTTATGAAATGATTCATGACCATTAAAGCCTCAAAAATACCGAAAGAAAGCCGCAGTTCTTTTGTCTACAGGCTTAATCATTTTCATCCTCTTCTTCAAGCTTCCCTCTTTCTCGTGTTTTGCTGGAGGACATCAGAATATCCAGTGATGTTCAGCTGAGGTTTCAAAATAGAATTTGTTTCCTTTCAGGAACGCTATTTTTCTGCCTCTTTTCTCTTTGTTTTTCCCTTTCTTTGTTTTTCCCTCTGATTTTTTCCTCTTCCCTCTGTATACGAAGTAAACTACCAGTGACTGCTGGGGACAAGGTGAACGGGAACTTGGGATCACCAGCAGGGTGTTCCCATTGCACGATAGCTAATATACAGTTAACTGACCTTTCAAAACCACAGCATTGCTATCCCAGCTTGGAGAGAGTCAGAGGGTAGGAGACAGAGTGTGATGGAGGGAGGAGGAGGAGAGCTTCTGTCTTAGCAAGAATAAATCTTCCAGTAGCCTACGAGAGAGCATTTTAAAGTACGAGTTAGAGGAGCTGCTTAACACCCAAGGGCATTTGCTGACAAGCATTGATACAGCTGTCAGGTTTATGAGACTCTCTCTGTGAGCTCTTGGATGCCCTCCGAGGAGGGATGGCATAGCACCAGCCCATCCCAGACTCCCACATGCCACACACAGTTCCTGTGCTGCTGGCCCATCAGTGCACGGCACGGGCTGGCAAATCCTGTGCTAGCTGGTAGCCTGGAAGATTGTTAGAGGTCCACCTGCATTGATATCAGCAGTTGCAAAGCGAGTGCTGGAAGCGGTGCGGGAGCTGCAACCTCACCTCTTCCTGCACCCCCAAAGGAAGTGATGTCTGGAGGGCTGAGCACTGCCCTAGAGCCACAGCTACTGCTTTTTCCTGTGGGGTGCTGTGTAGGGACACCAGGGTAGAAAGACTCCGATTTCTTTGGCTCTGAATGCACTTTGTAATAATGATATTTTGTTCTAATTATTAAATATTTTATTATCATTATCGTTATTATTCTTTTATTTTTAATGTGACTTAAGGGAGTACCTGCTGGGTCCCAGCTATGCTCGTCTTGTCCAGCAGACGGTGTTTGTGGCGGCATACTTTTTTTATTTACATGCCCTGTACAGCCATGTAAATTGGGTGTCACTCTGGACCCACTGACATTCTCATGTGGAACAATGAGGGAATACGTGCCAAAAACGCGTCTGTCCCTGGCTGTGAATGGGAACAAAGCCTGGCTGTCAGGTTAGATGAGTCTGTCCGTGGAAAAGACACAGGCAGATTTTCAGAGCAAGCGTGGAAGAATTCATTTAATGTCAAATACTGCTGTGGGATTGCTGTATTTAGCTGTCACAGTGTGATGGAAGTTAGGGTTAGAAAAGTGTTCAGTCTTGCTGCAGGAAACTTGCGTGTCATTCTGAACTCTTGACTTGTATATAGGCCGGAGCCAAAGACACCCGTAGAGCTGCTCAGCATGTTATTTTTCTTGTTGAACTGAGCCAGGATTCTGGGACAGCGGTATCCTTACTGTCAGAGTGAGAAATAGTTATCGTATTAGGCTCTCTGCATGGCACAAACATCCAGGCTCACTTATTGCTTGGCAAAAATAAGTATATCAAAAGCAATCCCTTGTGTGTAAAACACGTATTTTGCTTAAAAATGTGTACTTTGTGGGATAGCAGGAACTCAGTTTCTTTTGTTTGTTCTGAGTCTAGCATTGTTTCTGAGATTTTCCTTTTACGTGATTGAAATTTGGCTCAGCCCCTGCTCAGGGCAGGTGAACTTAGGTTGGGTTGCTTCCAGCTCTGCCCAGTCACTCTGAGCATCTTGAAGGATGGAAGTTCTTGAATCTGTGGGAAAGTTGAGTAAAGCTGCAGCACAGTCAACAGGTTGGGGCCAATCTTTGCTTTTAGCATTTGCTCTGAGGTGCTGAGGAGTTTGGGAAGGTATGTAAAGCTGTTTTACAGCAAAAGGTAGAGATACGATTATGTGTCTCTGGAAAAAAAGAGTGAAAGTTGCTCCTTTTCACGTTCCAGAGCTACTGTTTCTTAGTGTGTTGGTTAGAGTCTGACTTAAAGAGACACATTTTTAAGTGCAGAATACCATTTTTTTTCAATGCAGTTTGTCATTATTTTAACTCTCTGTGCAAGCAAGGAAGCCCCGCTCAAATTCTAGCTGGAAAGGATCAGCAAATAATTTTGTTGTCAGTTTTAGCAAGTACGGGTCCTATGCTCACAAGAAGAAAAGTAGGCAACTGCTTCTCTAAAAATAACTGTTGGCTGACAGTACTGCTTTAAATTGCCTCTCTTCTGCCAGAAAGCTGTGTCTCTACATTATGTTAAACATAGGCCAGCTGCTGCAGCCAAGGAGTTAATCAAAATTGTTCATTAGGCCACGAGGAATCCCCGTGTGTGTGCACAGGGAGCGAAGAGGGACGTGGGAGTGAAGAGAAACCTTCCCCAGCGCCCTGGCTCAGGTCTGTCTGGAGTTCAGCCGTCCCCTGCCCACTCTGTCTGGTCTCTCTGTCTCATTTACCCCAGACCCACGCTTTGGGCTTGATTCAACCTGGGTTACACCAGTGTTGGCCGGCGCATGGCAGTGCTGCTGTCCGGCTGTCTGCCCGAAGCCTCACACGCAGCACTGCCAGAAGCTCTTCCTGCCTTGGGAGCGGCTGATGGGCGATGCTGTCTTCAGGAGAGGGGTCCTGGGCAGGGCGAACGGCGACACGCAGCAACAGGACGCCCCTGGATGGGCTGCAGGGCCCAGGGAGGGCGCAGCGATGCTGCAGGTACCTGCTCCTGTGCTGGGTGGTCCCTTCTCAGCGGGGATGGAGCTTCCCTGCGGTAATTCCTAAAGAAATCTGCTGGTTTGGTGCATGCAGATCTTGTCAGCCAAGCTTGTCGTTTTCAAACATTAATTATTGCAATTTCCAGATGCATGTTTTTCTCTCTGCTATTTTTTAGTGGATGACTAATGTCTTTTGATAATTATTCAACTCACTTTGCTACTGAATTCGTACTTATGTATCATCAAAGACATAATTTCTTGTTTATTTTGGATGTCTTCGATGAAACTCTGGATATCAGTCAGTGTCTCTCAGCACTGCGCCATTACATAAATCCTTAATGATTTACAAGTTTAGAAGTGACTAAAATAAAGTGAAAGTCTTTCCTCTGAATCTTCCCTTTCTTCCTGCAAGAAAAGCCTCCAGAAATTCCCCCCCCAAACCTTCCTTGAAATTAAGAGCATAAATTATCAATCTGGGAAAGGAGGTCATTATTTTATCCAGTTTATAGCCCAAAACAAGGGGGGGGCTGGGAAGATCAGTCGGATTTTTTTTTTTTTAACCATTTCAGACACAGTTCACTCTTTACAAGGCTGCAGGAGCTGTTGAACCTTTGTTTTTCAGTGAGTTGTCTCCTTGGCTCCTGACACTACTACATTGGCTGGGACCGCAAGAGCTTTCAAAAGCATGACTTGCTCTGCAGATATGGGATTGTCTGTCCCTGCCATCTTTGTCTCCATGCTGGGCTTTGTGGTGAGAGTGCTGAGTTATAGGAAATAGGTTCCTATTTAGCGAGAGGGGTGAGGTTGTGCTTTAAGAGGGCTGTGTAGGTGCATTTTTTCCTGCTTTCCCATTACAATTCAGGTTTTATTACTAAACTCGGTAGTGCTGTTTGTGAGAACAGTTTTATAAGAATATAAAATGCTTCTTTAGTATTCATAGCCTATAATATCAGCGGGAAAATGCATTCTATTAAATGCAGTAGTGCTTAACTACTTAAATTAAATACCACGATAGAGCCTTTGAAATTTGATAGATGGTGTCCGTGATTTAGCATGAGGTAAATTGTTATCCCCTTAAATGCTTTATTTATTTACAGGCACTTACTGGCCTAGTGTCTGATCACCTCATAAATATCAATGAAAGTAACTTTCAAACTTAACTCCTTTTAAAGATTTTACAAATAGGCACAAGGAGAAAACACCTCCTCCCTCTGAAAGAAGGCTACAGTAGAGCTCAGAATTTAATACAGGTTTCTTTTATAAGCTAGACAGCAGCTTTCTGACGAAAAAGTGTTCCACTGGAAAATACACTTGTCAGACTCAGACTGTTCCATGCAAGTACAGTTTGATGACTTTTTTTCTTCTTCTTTTTTCTCTTCTGAAAGCTAAGCAAGCTGGCTCAAAGTTGGAGCTTTTGGGTGTATGGCGTAGTCTACCATGTGGACAGCCTCAAGGCTCTCAGGGTCTCTGACTTCACAATTGCTGGCACATCTAGGTTTTCCAGAGCGCCATTTTGGAAGCAGATTTTAAAAATCGGGTTTCCCCGTGACTCAAAAGTCTGCTCCTGGCTCTTAACTTGGACCAGATGGTCCCCAAAACCAACTACTTGCTGAGACTGAAATTTAACAGAGCATCTGCATATCACTTTATGATCAGCTGGTTACAGATTATTAACAACCTGGATCAGTAATGGGTGGTTTATGCCTGTAGTTGTAGCAGGTAGCAACAAATCCATTCTGTCTTAGTAAGTTCCATTATTTCTTCTGACCGGAGAAGGTGAAAAGCAATCTCACTTGTCTGCTTGCCAGTCTTACTTGGCAGATGATCATGGAGCAACATTTGGCATTGATGAACAGGGAACTCTAGGAAAGTTACATGGTTATAGCCCTGCAGGGAAGTAGCTGACATTACTAAAACTGAATACATCGGAATTATATGAATAAGAAGACTGCAGGAAGGGAAAAGGGCCCTGCAACATGCCCAGTTGTGTTGCTCACAGTCTCAGTTACCACTTTGTAATTACAGAAGATCAGTGGAAGATAATGGTAATGTTTGCATTGACTTAAATGTTTCTGAGCAAGCACTTAGTGAAAATATTAGGTGTCACCAAAGTTGGGGTAATCAGGGTACTTGAAATTGTATTAACAGTGCAAATCCCTAAATAAATACAGTAAAAAATCTTGTTATGTAGAAAATGTGCATAAATGAATGTTTGTATATACTAAGATTGTTTTTCTTAAGTTGCCTCACCATATGAGGTAACTGCTGTTTACTTACTTTGCAATACCAGAGATGAAGAATTTTGTGAAAGAGAAAGGGCAAAATCATAATGAAGAAACCTTTCCTGAAACAATAAGCACTTTAAATCTGTCTCTAATCTGTATATAACATTTTAAAATAGCAGTTTCTGGGAAGGAAGTACTAGTTTATAGCCAGCTTTAGTTCCGCTAATCTATTGAGTAATTCCTCAGAATAGTTATACAGGCTGTAAAATTTTCCTTAAGATTATGAAACACAGCAAAAGGAGGCAGTTTTTTCTTTTTCAGAGGTGTGCCTTACTGGCTTTATATACACGGAGAGTTGCATTAAATAAATGTGACTTAGGTTTTAAAGAAGTGATTACTGTGTGGCATAGAACAGTTTCCATTTTTCTGTTTTTACCAATGAAATCATGGTAGGGCTGGTGTCACGTCCCTTCAGCTTTTGATAGAGACTCTTCTGAGATCCTTATTTGAAAGAGCAAATATTGATGAGGGGGATAAGATGGAAAAAAAATCATGTGGATCCATCATTTGAGAAGTTCAGTAAGTTCTCATTGCAGTAGGTCCTTCACCTGCGTTTCACATGAACCTTGTCTGTCTACATGCACATCCTTGATTTTTTTATAGCAACTCATTTTTGTTATGCATAACTGGGCTCATTTATTTGGCTTATGTCACGATTGGCATGATTTCACTCATACATACATGCAAAGTGTTGCTCAGAGACAAAGCAGGGAACAGTAATAATGCTACAAAGTGAAGAAGCGAAAACAATACAAAGCTTAGAAGTTATGATGCAAAATGCTCCTCCATGTTCACTAATAGATTTTGTATTTAAAGGGTAGTTCTGCTGCAAAACCCTGTGAGGTATTTTTTTTTTTTATATGGCCTGATAGAAGACAATTTTGTCCATTCTTTTCCTGTTGTTCACATGTTACTGATTTGATTTTTTATTTTATGTCATCTTTAATACATAAAAGTATGTGTCACCTAAAAAACCTAATGGTCATAGGCATACGGTTCTGCTAAAAACATACCACACTTCAAGATTTAATTATTGAAATGTATTTTGCAGTGATTTACTTTTTCCATCTTTATGATTCTAGTTTTAAAACACTTTTCTGAGCAAAAATAAGAAATCGTCTTTTTTTTTTTCCAGACCAAATGTGTGTGGATCACGTTACAATGCTTACTGTTGCCCTGGATGGAAAACTTTACCTGGTGGAAACCAATGCATAGTCCGTAAGTAAATCTAGTTGTATGTTATGACTGAGGTTTATCTTTGTCCCTGTATGTCAGAGTATTTTTAATTGTATTCCAGAACTGAAATGTGTTTCTGTATGGTTTCAATAGCAGCTACACATCATTTCTTTACTGTTTTAAATATTTTAAGCTAATATACAAAGTTTTGTGGGCTACAATATAGTGATGTGATACCAGTATTTAACAAAGGATTAATCTCATCCACATGTTCTGTTTAAGTCTGTGGTAAAGCGATCCAAGGAGTGTGTGGACTCTCAGGAGCGAGTAGCTGTGGAATATGTTAATCTATTTAAGTAAATGGAAGGAGGCAGGGCCAGCAAGTACATTTACTCTGCTTGTTTGGACCATCTCCCTGAAATGTATACATAGGGACATCAGTGTATACATATGTTCATCATGTTGCTGTATGTGTAGTCACACATAATGGTATGTTGTACCGTAAGCAGTTCCCGAAGGCGATAAGATCCTCTTCAGAGATACTGAGGCAGTTTGCTCTCATGGGAATTGTTACACTGCTGTATCTGTGGTGCAGAAATAAAGGGAGCATTGTAATGCTGCATCTAAGCCATCCTTCCTCCAGGAGGGCTTTGGGAAAATGCACCGCACTTTCCATTTTCTAAGGAAACCTGCCTATGTATTTAATGCAGTCTGTGATATGTTCCTATCGTAAGAGACTACAATCCCAAGTGTTAGCTGTCCGTTATAGAGACGAAGATGAATGGAAGGAACCTTCTTGGAATCCGTTGTATGCAATTTAATGAGTTTACATGTGTTTTTGTCGTGGTGCTAAATACATATTTTCTATCAGGTCCTTGGGTTTTTTTAATGTGTTTTGGGGTTTTTAAAGCAAGTTTTAAAGGTATTTGTTTTATTTGTAGCAATTTGCAGACATTCCTGTGGGGATGGATTTTGCTCTAGACCAAACATGTGCACATGCCCAAATGGTCAGATAGCCCCCTCCTGTGGCTCAAAATCAAGTAAGTATTGCTTCTTTGTCTTTTATATTGCTCTTTTGAGCCCATCAGGTTGGTAAGGTGCATAAGATACTTCAGTGCTCAGCATTTAAGACAAATAGCATCTGAGTCACCAGGCGTACATCAACACAGGAAAGACAGTGAGCGTAGCCTTCTGTGTTGAAACTGAAGAATGACTCAGAAGCTACCTATTGAAGATGCTTTTTGTTGGCTAAGTTAGTTTTATTATAAGTTATGTTTATTTGTCAGTTTGTAATACTAAATCCCAGTCTTAGTTTGCTTTCTGGAAAATATCATATCTCTCTTCAACATTAGAGGTGTACAGATATGCCGTTGTAATGAGAGAGAGAGATCTCTGCTGGCAATTGGCTGAATTTATCTTGCTTTGTAATTCTGCTATCACTGTAGCCAGACACTATTCTATTGCTTACACATGTAGGCCTACTGATTTGCAGCAAATTAATCAAGTGCTATAGGACTTCCTTGGTACATATCTACTGTATCTAATGCTGCTGACCTCATTAGAGTGACACTTCTGTAGATGCTGGAGGTACAGAACAGGTCAAAGTTTTTAAATGAAACAGCTTTTCATCTGAAAAATTCAGATGCTTTGGAAACAAAAATTTTCAGAGATGACTTTTCTAGAAATGTTTGGATTTCAGTTATTCAAGGAATGTTTCCCAGACCCAGAATAAAATGGGTAAAGTGAAATTCATACAGTGAGCAAACCAACTCAGTGGTTAATCTTGAACATCTGATTATGAAGTAGGATCATGCTTAGGATAGTCTCTCCATTCATATATGAGATGCCAGCTTTAATCTCCACTGTACTCTCATTTGAATATGGTGTTTGTCTCTTTGAATATAGTTGGGGGAAACTTTTCCACACAAATGCCTATAACGATCTGAACAACATATTAACTGAAGTCAGTGGGGAAGTCTGTAACGTTAAGCAAAACTATAATTCTTTTCATTTTGAATATCTCCCTGATCTTAATGTGTGGCCTGCTTGTCCCTATATTCTACCTTGCTGTTTTCCTGCTTTCCTAGCTGAAGAGTTTTCCCACATAACCGACCACTTCAGTTTGTGGCTTTAGCATCCTTTTCATGCAGTAACAGTGGAAAAACAATAACAACTGTGGAATGTAATGGAATGGCATGTACTAAAATGGTAAATATTGTTCTTCATAGTTCAACCCCTCTCTCGTGCTCCTGCAATGCCTGTTAGGAGAGGCTGGAGTGAGGAGAGTTTGGAGCTGTGGAGCTCCAGAGAGTACTGGGAGGAGAAAGAGTGCAAAATCTGCACAAGTGTCTGTGTTTATCCCTGCCTGGGTTTGCAGCTACTGTTTTACCAGGTGCATCTGCCTTGATCCTGTAAGCTAGTAAAGAAAATCATGACCTTCTCCCAAGTCCTTTCCAGAGTACAGAAGGAGAAGTACATCCCTACATCTGTTACATGTTTTGGCACCTTTGTAAAAGACGGGAATGAGTGGGCTTTAGTATTACCTCATTTTTTCTTAGGCCACACTGAAGTACTTTATGAGTCAAGACTTAGAAGCAAAATAGAGTATGAGTAAAGTTACAGTTGTTCCTGTGGTTTTTTTCTTATAAATTGTACCATTTGTCTCCATAGTTTTAACCTTCATTGGAGTTGCATGCACAGATAAATGGTCCACAGAGCACTTTACTACTGTTGGTATTCAAGAAGCTTTTAATGCCTATACCAGTTAGCTATTTTGGTTACTTTCTCTAAGAATGTATGTTCTACCAATTTTAAGCTTTAATCAGTGCTGACATCCTCTTCTTTACACTGCTGTATGTGTCTATAAGGCTCACATTAAAATTGCTTTTTTGTAAACTGTACCAAAACATTTAGCAGTGGAGTAAAAACATATAAACATATTGTTTATATCTTCCTTAATTAGTGCAATAGTTTCAGATACTCTTTTACGTGTCTTTTTACATCACCTCTACTTAGTAAAGCAAACCAATCCTAAGTGGAAAAGTGTCTTGAGTAGTTGTAGAGAGAAATTACTGCTTCTGTGCACTCTTGTGTAATAACTTTTATGACCCAGCACCTCATTAGGACTTACAGAACATACAATTTCTGAAAGTCATTTGCTCTGTTGGCACTGCAGACAAAGCCCATGAATGCATATTTACACAATAGACCACAGTGGCTTAGATCTGCTATTAGGAAACAAAGGAAACATAAACATAAAAAATACCATTTGACATCAAAGGGTTACTGTCAACTCACATTGGCTACAGTTAATATTTTGTCGGTATATGCATCCATAAACCAATCTATTAATCACACTTTAACAAATGAGAAAAAATTCTACTCAAGTAATACAAGAAAATCAGAAGTGGATGATGTCCAATCAGTATGCTGGTGTAATTAGCACGCTGACTGAGTCATATCAAATGATCTGTCAATTCATTTTATACTGTGTAAAAATCTAGTGAATGCCAAAAGTCAGAGTATTGCAGGAGTGCTAAGTTAGGTGCCTTGCCCTGAATGCTGGCAGGTAGATAAATGCCAGTTGTCTTTTTCTGTATATGTAGATGTTGCTTTACATCTCAGGTTTAAACAAGTTTGTTATATTTAAAGTACAAATAACAGAAGGTAAAAATACCAGGACTTCACACAATTAAAAATATGGGCCCTGATACATGAGATGTGCTTGAGTCTTCCTTTGAATATTTTAAGCTATATCTGTGTTTAGTACTTAAGAAATCAGTAGTGATTACAGGTTTTAATTTGTGCACAACCGTAGTCAGAAACCTAACTCAGAATAGCTCTGACAGGCTTCTTGTCTGCTGGACTCAAATGGTGCAGACTGAAAAGCAAAACATAGCCTCTGACTTTGATTCGTACGCAGGTCACTTGTTGGGACTTTTCTGGTTACGAATCAGCTTTAGGAATCTGATTCGTGGTTGAAAAGATCAACTGGTGGTTTTCTCAGCAGGGATTTTCATGACATCAGTGAACTTGCTGGCTGAGTAGTGGTTGTTTCTCAGTAATTCTTGAATTTTTGGGGTTTGTTTACAGTGGGCGTGGAGATAGCATTGCCACATGCGGAGGCATCCCTCAACCTGCTGCGCGTGAGTCTGACGCTGCAGTGCATAGGGTGGGGAAGGCAGTCTGCCCTTTTGGGCTGGCTGAGGCAGAAAGGCTTTAACTGATGGGGTTCTTATGAAGGGAGACCCGTGGCTGCAGGTGGGTGCTGAGGGAGCAGCTGAGGGGAGGGGTGCCTGCTGCTCCCAGCAGGCTGGTACACTGCCCAAGCTCAACATGGGGCCTGCTCCGCTCCCCCTGCCGCTGGCTCAGCCAAGCACAGAGCTGGTCAGTCAGTCAGTGCGTGCTGTCACAGCCATCCTTCTGAGGTTTCCTCTGAGATTGGGCGGGAAGCCTTGAGGCTCTCAGGTCTGCACCGCGGAGGCTGCTCCCTGAGGTGGTGTGGGAGATGTCTGCTCAGCCAGAGCTCAGCACCTTGATTTATTCTGCTGCTGTCAGAGGTGGTGAAAAGCCTCGATTTTTGAAAGTTTCCGAAGTTTTTGAGGCTGCTGTGGGTTTTCTCAGGCAGCTGCTGCCTCGCGTGGATGCAGCCCTGCATCCCGGCCTGGTGCTGGCTGCCATCTCCTGACTCAGTCACTCGACAGAGAAAGCATGCTGAGCATCTGGGATGCAGTGAGGCCATCATTCCTTGTTTACAGCTCCTGGCAGGCAAAGCCCTGCGTCATGCACAGCCAGGCTGGGAGCGTTTCCTCAGCAGTGGCATGGAGAGATGAGACAGCTTCTCCTGTGGAGTGCCCCGGGCTCCAGGCACCAGGTTCTGCTCCTCAGGTTTTTCACCCCCATATTTTTTAGCTGATACTGCTGAGCTGATGGTGTGGGTGTGTTACCTTCTGGCTGCTTAGTGATCCCCTGAATGTTTTGGGAGCAGTTGTGATGTGGTGGTGTACTCTGTATGGATGAAGTTTTTGCTCAGATTTGCTTGGAATTTACTAAGACAGTCAGAAACTGTGATGTTTAAATGCGCAGCGTGTCGTTTCTCTTTGGTAATCAGTACAAACATTGCCCACACACAGTGTGCGTGGATGTACTTGATCTTGCCGTCTCTTTTGCAGGTTTATAAAGCTGCATTCCTGCCGTTGCCTCTGTTTTGATTTGAGAAATTTCCATTGCAGACTGTTTACAAAACGAACCTGAAAGAGAATGATAATTTATTAAGAGCAATAACTTGTTAATGTTAGAAAGAAAAGGCAAAGCTGGAAGAATAGACTTGCCATCCTTACAGTAATTCCTGTGCTTTTTCCTCTAGTCTCAGTCAGTGCAGTACCTTGGGACAGGTTATTTCGTTTAGTGGAATATCTCTACTGACACAGATGGAGTTGTTGATATAGCTGAGGCTCTGGACCTGCAGTAGTATGCTACTTTTCAAAAATGCAGCCTTAAAATCGTCATCTAAGCTCCAGACAGACTTTTGCATGTTTTTCTATAAACTTTTGGAAGGGTAATATTTCAGAATAGTCAGTATTATTTTGGAAATACTGTTTTCAACATTCCTGTAAAAGACGACAGAAAATTATTAGTTTACTGACTCGATGTCACTGATTTCATTGCATAGTAATAAGAGGGAAAGATCACTGATTAGAATAGTTCATTTTAGTAATTACGATGGGTTGTCCCAGCATTCTCTCCTGTAATGATTTTAGTTTAAAAAGGAGGAAGAAATATTTTACCTTGGAAAAGTTCCTTTGAGAAGCAGTAAGACAAATTATGGAAACTTTTGTGTGTGTGCGTTATGTGTAAAACCACTCCTTATCCCAAAATGGGGAAATATACTTTACTGTTACTTGAACAAATAATACGAAAATCATCATATAAGCTACTGCTAACCTTTTTATCTCAAATGTAGTTCAAACTATTTAAATGGCTTTGGTCTTCATGTGGGAATGGAAATTAGCTCTTGGCATAGCTTGCTCTAATTGAAATCAGTTTGTGGTTTTTAAGTTCCTTCCCTGCTTGACAGATGATATCATTTCCTATGCTTTTTGTAATCCCCTCTGTTTTTCTAAGATTGTATAAAGCTAAGTTGAACTACACATTTTAAAGAAACTATACACCTTTTTCTGACCTACTTAGGACATTGTCCAAAAATCTTCACCAGATGCTCACCCTGTATTTGCAGACAATTTCTCTTTTTGTTGAGGAATGTTAGCACATTTTTGTTGCCTGAAGTACATCCAAAGATGTATCGTAAATATTAGACACAAAGGAAATGTGAGGTAGAGTGCTTACCTTTATAATTGAGGAATTAAGTGTACCGGTGTTTCAAATGCTAGATTATTTTAAATCCTTTTTTTATTTGCATGTTTAACTTGTATTCTGTGGATTCATATCTCTGTAGATGGCAATACAGTTAAAATTATTAATTCTGCTTTTAAAAAAAAGATTCCATTCACATACTTTTAAATTGTAAAAAGCCAAACAATGCTTAAGGGCTTTGTGCAACAGGAAAAATTCAGTGGTTGGCATGGCACCTGTTAGCAGCAGGCTTTGGCAGTACATGCAATTTGTATTTTTCTGACCTGAGCATTTCAGACAGCATGGGGTAGGTATCCAGTGCTCCATCACAACCTACTAAAATGCTGATCTCCCGTAATCCTATCTGGGGAGGAGCCTTTCATGTGGTTCCTGTTAAGAGGGAAAGCATTTCCCGGCTGCGTACTTGTGTGCCTGCCCCTGTTAGCAGCTGTGTCAGGCAGTGGGAGCTGTGAGGAGGACTTTGCCGAGAGGCCTGCCTGCTGCTCTGTGCCTGATGAAAAGCTTTAAGTTGTTCCTGACCTCTAGTTAAAAAGCATATTTGTCCTTATTATTAGAAAAACGCAGCACATGCTTTTATGCTTTACTGGCGTTGGACTTGGCCTGCATGCTAATCGTTACAAATGGTGGGGCTGCTGCTGAGGAGAGCAGGCTGTGCTACTCCCCGGCCTCTGCTCCTGGCAGGAAAGGTCTTTGGCTCTGGGGAAGTGCTGTCTGTGAGCTCTGCAGGCACAGGAGCTAGCAGCAGCTTTATGGAGCGGTGGTGCGAGCCCATAGAATTACCCTGTAACTTTACCTTCTTGTACAAGAAGTCCTACCTCGGCAGATCAACTTCTGATACTGTGTGTTCTGGCAGAGCCAGGCTGTCCTCAGGAGCTTTCTTATTTCTTTCCCTTTAATGCTTCCTTTTCCCATTGCCCGTATGATAACACTGTTACTCCTTGGTGATATCTAGCAGAAGTTCAGTACTTCAGTACTCTTTTCAGTGGTGAGTGGAGACAGGACGAGGGGAAACGGCCGGAAACTGCAGCTTAGGAAGTTCCACACAAATGTGCACAGGAACTTCTTTACAGTGAGGTGACGGAGCACTGGAACAGGCTGCCCAGGGAGGTCGAGGAGTCTCCTTCTCTGGAGATGTTCAAGACCTGCCTGGATGCCTACCTGTGTGACCTGCTGTAGGGAACCTGCTTTGGCAGGGGGGTTGGACTCGATGATCTCTGGAGGTCCCTTCCAACCCCTACAATTCTGTGATACTTTCCCCTAACTGATGATCTCTTTGCAACACTGGGAGCTAGGAGATGAATTCTGCAGATTCATGCTTCGTAGGAAGTGCTGCTGACTTCAGTGAGTGAAGGTAGTGTCAAATTCTTGCACTGCAGCTTGTAGTTGTTAGGAACTGTAGATCAGTGTTGTTTTCTGTACTGCTATTTTAAATACATCTTAAAATATGCATCTTCTGTTTCTAGTACTGCTTTCTAGTTCATATAATCAGTCCCTGAAGAAATCCCCTAGCAGATAGTTGTATGTTTCTGCTTGGCTTGGTTTAACTCAGGAAAATCTTTTTTCCTTTCAAGTACAACACTGTAACATCCGGTGCATGAATGGAGGTAGCTGTAGTGATGACCACTGCCTCTGTCAGAAGGGATATACAGGAACGCATTGTGGACAGCGTAAGTACATTTTATTAGTAGAGATACTGTGTATAATCAAGTAATTCTAAGGTATGTGAACTGGATGCCTTTAACACTAAATTTCAGCTGGTATTGAGCTTGTTTTTGATCAGGTACAGTGGAATTTTACAGGAAAACACATGACTTTGTAATGAGTGCCGAGTGAATTCTTTCTGATCGGTGCTATTAAAATAAACATCATGTGAATTCATAATAATTGGATATAACTTGATCCTGCAGTTCTCACACTGCCATAATTCCTGTTGACCTCCAGGGCTTTACACTCACTAGAGCAAGAGGCCATAAATAGAGAATTTACATGGGATTCAATTTTCATCTTAGATAACATTGAGCTTTTTAATACAAAGCCTCTTTTTTGTTTTAGGGATTTATCTAAGAGTTGGTTCTTACACTCTACAAGTTTTACTTATTTTGATATTGTCTCGATACAGTCGATCGACATAGTTTTTGTTTCCTCAATCAATCCTGAACCAACAACATTCCTGGATTTGCTGCTTGAAGCCTCTCCCAAACTGATTATGGTGGTCCCTTGCTGCTCTTGGCTAGAATGCTGTGAAGAAACTCAAATAAGGATGTACATGCTGCTTTTAACCAAGGCTGTCGTGTTGCTATCTAGTGAACTATTGGTCTGACAGAGAAAATGTGTTTAGCTTATTTAATGAAAACCTTTTGTGCTCTGTCAAAGTCAATGGCACACTTTACATGAACTTCAGTGAGACCAGGAATTTACTCTAATAATCTGGAAGAGGATCACATGGTGAAAGGATTAAGAATTATATTTCTGCCTTCCCTGTGAAATATCAAGTGGATAAAAGAGGATAAATGGAAACGTTCCTTCTACTGCAGTGAACGTGAACGGAACAAAGAATAACATTACTCAATGAGCATCAAATTGTACTTAAAAACCCTTTTTTCATGTGAATGTTACATTTTCTGATTATTTTTGAAGGAAATTGCTTTTGGAGTTTATTATGAGGAAAACGGCTCTAGTGACTATGTAGTTCAGGGAATCATGGATTAACTAAATCAGAATAGACACTGATTGCATATTGCTCTCCTGTTTGGTATCATGGATTATTAAACACCAGTAACAAGCCTTTTAAAACAGAATTTTTGTTTTTATTTTTTTAAATGATGGCAGAGTAGTGAATGCACGGCTAAATGTGCTTGAATATCAGAAACACCTCTGAGAATTTGAAGGTGCATTTTTCACCTGCACCTTCTATGAGCAATCTCTACTTTTTCTGTGCTTCTTTGTTGAGAGTTTGAAAGAAACGTTATTTCAGTGTTGTGGAATTGTCAGGTCATCAAAGAGGCTCTGAGAGGTCAGAGGAACTGTGGTTATTAGCATGTTTACGTTATACCTCCTTGAAAAGATGAATTCATTATACTAATGAGGCCAGGAAATAGCAAAGGATTCTAGAAAAAACATGTCCTGTTTTTTACTAGTTTACCTGAGCTGGTTAGGCATGTAGTTTCCTATTTTTCTGGGAATAATATAGTAAAGACTACTTTTACCTTCCCTTTGATACAGCTGTCTGTGAAAATGGATGTCTTAACGGAGGAAGATGCGTTGCCCCAAACCGCTGTGCATGCACATATGGATTTACTGGACCCCAGTGTGAAAGAGGTATGTGGAAGAGCTGACAAATGAAAACTATTGATGGTTGCTTTTACCCAAGCTTTGATTTAGTTATTAAGTCATCAGAAGAGCCGTTTGCATCTCTCTGATATGTTTGCTTACCAGTGATAAGTAGCACCTTGCCTCTGTGTTTCGTGTGTTATATTATGGCAGAGGTTATTCAGTTCTGCTTCCCATCTTGCACAGCTGTACTGTTATCCAACTGCCAACTGCCTCATCTGGTATATGCTTTTTGTTTCATGATATTCAACCAATTTAGTTGTTCATTTGAGAGAGATACAGCAAGGAATACTGAGGCATAAGCCTTCTGTTAAATTTTATAATCTTTAAAATAATACATTTTCATTTGATAGAGTTAGCAGTTGATCTATTTCATTGAAAGTCTCATTCTTCAGCAAGAAGAATGGAAAATGTTGTCTTTGGTTAAAAGCTTGGAGTTTGGAAAAATAAAACCATGACATTAGGTTATGGTTGTTTTGAGTATTTCTACAAATCTGTTGAATTTCAAGCAGTTACTGTTTGTTTGTTCTCCATGGGTGAAGGTTTGAGCCTTCAGTCTGGAGCTGTGCAAGTTCTGAACGGGGTTATTCAATGCTGCTTTTATGTTGCCTAATCTGCAGTGGCCAGTTTGACTCCACCTGATTGGGCTGAAGCCTGCTAACAGCTTCAGTCAGTCCCTCAGGGCTCCTTCCTAGTGTCGGGTGGAGTGTGAAACTGGTGACACAAAGCCCTTTGAGCCAAGTCATACTGTCATGGAATCCCTTACATGTCTTTGAGCGCAATTGAAGTGGAAAGCTGTAGTCTGTAGGTGCCATCCGTGAGCAGTTTTTACTTAGAACATGTGCTTGATCCTGTAGTTATCAGTAAAAGAGAACATACACATTAATACAGTGCAGTATTTCTAGTGAAAGATCACTGCAGTACTGAAGCCAAGTGATAGTCATATCTTCCCAGAAAACCTCTGACAGTTGGCTTCTTTCACAGGGATTCTCTCCAGCCTCTCTACCTAGCTGAGCTAATATGTTCCCCTCCTCTAAAAAAGGGTGTGGTGTTTTTTTGGTCCCAGAATCACATTATCCCATCAGAAAAATGTTTTCTGAAGATAACTTTTCAAGTATAAGCTCATGCTGATCTTAGTAGGCTTGCACTGTTCAGCACGTGCACCTGTGTGGTCATTAGGGACTTGTCTGGCTGCATATGATTTTACACATCTGTCAACTAAGAAAGAGATCCATATTTTGGATCTTGCTCTGGAATGTTATGTGGATTTGTGATGTTCCCTAGTGGGCTTCTGATGTATATGCGTGGATGGCCATTTTCCAGTAAATAAATTGACAAGTTTCATGCCCTGCAAAGAGATTTCTTTTTTTTTTTTTTTTTTTTTTTTTTTTAAATAACCAAAGCTTGGAAAGGGAAAAAATGGGAAATTACTCAAGAGAAATAGCCTCTGAACCTATCCCATTTCTGGGAGAAGTAGGAGAGGCAGATTGTTGTGAAAATACCATTTATCAATATAAATGTGATGTGAAGTGCTACAGTTTTGTGACATGCATATTTTCCATGTGTTTGGCTGTGGCTTGACTTCTAGGATATGCCATGCCACAGGATAACAGTGATGTAAGTAATTTACCACTGCATATCACACAGTGCTTTGCTCTGCAAGCACTGGCTAACAGTAAGAGCGGCAGAGTGTTTGTGGTGTGTATGTCACAGAGCCAGGTGTACTCCAGCCATTGCTGCGTGTGTCGTAGCTTAGAACTGTCTTGAATAAAAAGTGTTGAGGCAACCAGATCTAGGGAGGTTGTTCTAATAACCAGATATGGAAAACAATGAAAATGTTCCTGGTGTTTGAGCCAGTTTCTGAAGTTCAGCAGCACATTGCTTTGTTTTATGTCTGATGTTTTAATTTTCCATACATTTGGCCCGTATTTGTAAGACTAATTAGCTTGGTTGGTAGTACCTCAGTAAATGCTGACCATATGATTGTTAATGAATATTTACAAGACTTCTTTGTCAATGGTTTCAAATACATGCATAATGAAAGAGCTTATCTGGTAAAAGACCTACTGTTTCACAGTGCAGCAAATTCCATCACACCTGTGGCATCAGCAGTTTTGTGTATTTATTTTTTCGGGGAGAAGCACTGAAGAGTTTCAGCCCACAAATTACTTTCTGTGTGGCTTAGAAGTGTTAATGTTGGTATAAAGCTCCACAAAATATGATCAAAAGGAGTTTTTACAATCACTACTATCAGTGGAGTTCCTCTTCATGTTCTGGGAGAGTGCATATCGTGTCACCAGTGAGAAATGCGTTGTGAGGGCTGGACTGATAACTGCGATGCGGCTGAGTCCATCACGTGTATCATTAGCTCCTAAGCTGTGTCTGTGTGCTTGGTGCCCTTCCAGAGCAGGGGGAGCCTCCTGAGCACACTGACAAGTGTATGCAGGTGTATCATAAACACGATGGAGCTGCTTTTCCTTTGAGATAATGTTCATCAAAAAGGTGAACTTGACGCAAGCTGAACAGTAAAAAACTAGTGGAGTTGGGAAATGCTTCCTACAGCAATTTAAGATATGTTTAATATACACAGTCCAGAAAGGAAAATATTTCATGCATATTGACTCAGTTAAAATTTGAACTTTAGCCATTCATTCTGGAAGGTGCTGAGTTCTCTGGCTGTGATCCGGTGATGGGCTTTGACGTGCATTTAAATGCAAACTTGAGATGTCAATGTGCATAATGTTATTCAAATGCTTAAGGGTCTTGCTGGATTATGGCCAAAGCCTTCAGAGTCAGTCCTGAGTTCTGAGAGGTGTGCCTGAGTTGTGTACTCAGCTTGAAGCATATCATTTAGTCGTATTGCTGACAAAAATAAATCACAGGCTATAGAAAAGTTAAGGTGCAAGCAAACCTAAATTTCTTCTGCTGGGTTAAGAAATGGATGCCACCTTTACACCGTTTAACTTTCAATAATGAATGAGGTACAGATTTTGCAGTTCCTTTAAGAGTCACTGAAGAGACTGAGTCAGAGATTTAGCTTAGCTTTCCCTGAGGATGATTCAGAACATCGCCAGCTCTTTTTGTTGTCTGTAAATAGAGCCTGGGGAATTGAGCTAGCTGCATTAGATGCCCACTTTGGAATCGTTTGAAAACATCCCTCTCTCATGCATTTGATGAAAGTCCTGAGTGATGTCCAAAAGAGATGTTACAGACTCAGAGAGATCAGACATCCCAATCAGATTTGATAGAACGATGTCCTCCCAATTAATGCATAATAGCAATCTCAACCTCTTTGAATCTCTTTTCCTTTGGACGTTTGGATAGTTGCAGAGTCACTTCCATAGAATATAAAATCGTATATTGTTGTTATTCTGCTATTGAAAAAAGTGCAGTGAAATGTCCTTTTCTTTTTCTGTCTGGATCCAGTTAGAGGAACACAGTGGAAGCTTAGAATGTGTTACAGCCCTGTTTGTTTATTTGAATGCTTATGACAACATCAGGGGCTCAGTCCTGCTGCATCTTGGAGTTCTGCCACTCGCTTCACATAGGAGCTGAGTAGGGCCTGATGTAGTTCAAATATTAAAAATGTACCACGTGTGTTTTGTGTTTTTCTGGACTCAGAATATGAGCAAATGATTGCTTTTTCTTCAGACAGAGTTGTTTCTGTACTGCTTGCTCCATGGCAGGAATTTTTGCCTAATTTTTAATTATATTTGGCCATTATTAAAAGTTCCCAGAATTAATGCCATATGTAAAAATATCTTTCCCAGAGCCTCTCTATGAAACTGCAGCCGCTGAAAGTGGTCGAGAGTAGTGTAGTGCCGTGTGTGTTTTCTGCTTTCTAAATATTACAACGAGCAGAATGTTTTCACAAAGAGGACACTGCACCCCTTAGTGTGCCCCGTCTCTGGTATTTAGTCTGAACGGAAAGTAAATAACAAAGTGTAGATAGCAGTAAAAGTATGTTCCCAAAGCCTTATGTTGCATTTAAAGTAGTATTGCAGCATATGGTAGCTGGCAAACATTTGAATAAACTTGATTTTTGTAGCTGTCTTCCAAGAAACACATCTGTTGACATAGACATGTAGTTTCTTCAGCCCTGCAACATGAATACAGTGTGTACAGTATTATAGCAGCAAACTAAAGGATGGCTAAGCTTGAAGGCCTCGAGTAAGTATTCTAATGCACCATTTTCCCCTGAATCTATAAATTATGAAAGATTGCTTCAGGCTGACATCAAATATATTTAGTCACGGACTGATGTTTTACTTTCTTTATTAGAATTTTAATTCATGTTGCCATCCTTAGTATCTTTCAGTTTTAAAACAGGAATTCATTATCGGCAGCTAAGAATATCTTTGTGAAAAAAGTTGAGTTGAATGGATGAGGAGCTCTTACATTTTTTTAAACCAAAGCCGCAGCTTAACGCTGAGGAAGTAACTCTATACAGAATTAGGATGTGTGATTTAAGACCATTTAGAATACTTAGCAATATAATCAATAGATCTTTGGACCAGGACTCGGTGCTAAGCTCAGTTTGTTTTTGAATGCCAAAAAGCGTTTTTAGGGTCTTTTGTATGTGAAAGCTTTTATCCATTGTTCTGCTTCTTGTGAATACACTATCCAGCTATTGTGTGTTGCTTGCTCTATACATAAAGCATCTGAAAATACCACATAACGTGTTTTAAAATGTTCTTTAAAATATATGCTTAAACCTTAATCAAGATCCATAAATGATTCAGTACATATCGGCTTAGGTCTCTTGTGAGATGTAAGGACTCCAACTTTTGTACATGAAGCTGAACATTTACATTTTGTTCCAAATTGAGTTTTGGTTTCAGTCAAACAAATCCAGAGTTTTCATTCAGCTATTTGGCAGCCCTCTCTGTATTTCCATGCCTTCCTGATTGGCTGCTAAGGGCACTGACCTTTAGATGTGCAGCAAGGTATTGCTTGGCCTGCCTTTGTATTTTGCTTTGACTCGGTTTTAGTTGTGGCAGTGGAGTTGCATACAAAATGAGGAGCCCGTGCTTTGGTCAAGGTAGAAACACTTATTAAGTGGTAATGGCATGTGTTAATACATTTAATTACCGTACAAACATTTGAATGAAACTGTTGCGTTGTTCTAATTGGTGTGATTTGATTCTTGCACGGAAGTCATGAAGGGGCTCACAGGAGGGTCACTGAGATCATTCTCCTGTACTGCAGACAGCTGTGTTGCTGCACCCGATGCCTACCTCCAGGTGTGCTGGCAGCCTCTAGGCATGCCTTTGCTCCACAAGAAATTCGTTCCTGCTTTCTGCAGTCAGGGGCTGAACCTTGCGCTGGCTTTGTTTACGTGGTCTGCTTGATCAGGCCTTAGGAAATAACGAAGGGACCCTGTGCTTTCATCAGAAGGGTTTGTTGAAGTTACCTTCACAAAGAGATGTCCATGTTTGGTTATAGGATGTTACATTAACATGGATGTGACTTTTCTGTACACAGTAGAGGTGGTGGAAAGATAAAACTTCCTGAGTGGCCTGCACTGCTGGATTTGTGCTCTGCAGAGCTCCAGGGAGAACTGGGAAGAATTTGTCTGATGTTGTATCACAAAAGTCAGATTTTCTGTGTGTGCTGAGAGGCTGAGTCAGCTCTTGTTGATTTTAGTTGTCGTTGCAGCACAGCATTGCATTCGAGGCCTTCAGGGTAAATGTCTTCAAACCACTCTTGCCCTCTTAGTACCATCACAATATTCTCCTTTTTCAAATGTCAGCTGTCTCCCCATTTGTAGGTCCCTATGAACTGTTAAGAATGTAAAGTAGCTCAGTTACAGCAGAAAAAATGAAAATATTGGTACATATGATTCCTCTTCAGGTTTGGTCACACGTTTTGTTGGTGCTGTTTGTTTTGAAGTGATTAAGAGCTTAGGTGTTTTTAAGACTGGTATTTTCTAAGATGGTATTTTCTAACAAAGAAAAGAGAATTCTTTTAAAATCTCATAGGTCTTACCTAATGCAAGGATAAACTCACAAGGGCATTTCCAAGAAAAACAATTCTTCTATGTAGGTCAGCTAGGAAACGCTAATGAAAACACATCTTAAGGAAAGGTGCTCAAAATGGTCAGTGTTACTGTTATGTCATATGTAAGTTGTCTTGCAACATATTTGTAACAGAGTTGAAGAAATCTGTTACATTTAGAAAAATAGCTCATATCCTACTTCAGCGTAGAAGTGGCAAACAGTTATAGGAAACAACTGCCTAAGAGTGGTTGTAAGGACAGTCACTTCTGCGTTTCCAACTGGCCTCGAGAAGTTCAGGAATAATGACTGAGTGGTTTTTATAATTTTTTTCAGTGACAGCTTGTACGGTTTGGCACTCTGGAGAAATGCTGTAGGAAAAGAAAAGAGGCCTAAATAAGGTCTAAAATGAAAGAAGCCTTAAGAGAAAGATCACTTTCCAAACTGCTATGCTGTAAAACAGTCTGGCTTTGCACTCCTTATCCAGAAAGAAAAAAAAGAGTCTCTTTTGGAAAAAGAGGGAATTTCCTTATGTAAAGAAACCAAGACTCATTTCTTTTCTTTGTAAAAAGACATGTAAAAGCTAGAGATAAGGAATTAAAAAACAAAACAAAACCAACAACAAAAGGAAAATCTTGAAAGTTAGTGAAGTGTGTGGGTGTACACACAGATACGCAAGCACACATGTGTTTTAAAACAGAAATAAGAAAGCACCTGGTTCTGGATTGTGATCTTACACATTTACCATGTGTCTGCTGCTGGTATTGCCCATGCTGTGCTAACACAGGTAGGCTAGCATAATTGCAGCCTCAACTTCAGGTTGCTGAGCCATGGCCTTAATTTTCTTTTCCAGTGGTATAATTCAGGTTCCAGGCCTCATTTGGAAGGGGTGGATTCTGCACTGCTTTTTTTCATGAATGTTTAGTATAGCATGTGACTTTTAACTTGACAAACACTAGCTTACTGGGTGATGCTGGGACTGTGTTACAGTGGCTCTGTCCTCATCAGTCAGTGTTGCAAAGTTTACCAGGTGATCTCCAGGAGTCTCAGTAGGGTCCTTACCTCTTCACTCCTTGGGATGTGACTCTCTAACACTTCTTTTTCCTAGACAGAGGTGCTGACAGCCATAGGGGAATGGGAGCTTAGGAGAATGCTTGCAGTTTTGTCCTTGGGGAAGTGGTTGCTGGGGCTTTCTGTCTATGTCACTGTGTGTGAACATGGGACAGAGCCCCTGCTCTGCTGTGCTGAGACAGAAGGACCTCACTGACATTGCAGCAGTGGTAATAAATTTAGTGATATTTGATTAGATTCACTGTATTGTTGTTTGTTTTTTTTTTTTCTTTTGTATAGATAGTGATTTCTTAGCTCTCCTTAGTCTTGAGATTAAGCCATTGCTTTTGTAAGATGAGATGCTTATATTGCATATGTTGTTCCCACTGCTCGTGATAGTCCTATTGAATCTACTGTAAGATAAGTTTTCAGCGATTCTGGGGAGATCGGTCACTCAGTGGAGTGACTCTGACATACCAAAGAAGCTATTCCCTTTTTTTGTTTGTTTGATTTTAATAAAGCCGTAAGAATTACAGAAGAGAGAGGGGATACTTTCTAAGTTTTTCATCTTACAGAATCACTCTGGGCTGGAAGAGACTTCCTCCTGTTTGAGCAGAACCAGAGCAGGTTGTCTAGGACTCTGTCCAGTCACCTCCCAGAAAATGTGTGAAATGTAGTTTAGTCTGTGATTTGTTGCAGCACATCCAATTCAAGCCTGTTAGCCGTTGAAGGAAGATTCAGTGCTAACTCTGTCAAGACATTCATAATCCTGGATGTTTTGTTTGTTGATAGTAGTGGTGTGTGTTTGTGTGTGTGCTTGGGGGGTGGGGGGAGGTGTTATTTATTTGTTTTTATTTGTGCTTTATATTGTCTGAAGTGTATTTGACAGTGATTCGTTGAGGCTGTGAAATGAAAGCATATATTATTGCCTAATAAAATTCTGAAAATTGAGCAATTTGTTTAAAAATATGAAATGAGCTGACAAACTTACACTGCTCTGTGGGATAGGGAATGATTTTAACTCCTAATAACGTCAGTACTACAGTGCAGACAAAGTAGCAGGTGATGTTTTCTGCTACAGAGTCCCATGTATAATCAGACCTCTGTAAGGCTACATATTGGGGTTGCTGGTGCACCCTCTGTGACTGGGTATTGACAAGCTTGACTGTGAGGGGAGAAAGGAGGGCAAATCTGTAGTAGAATTCAGGGTAATTGGCAAAATTATGGACATGTTCTTCCAGTGAATATGAACAATCTATGCACTTTGAATCCACAGGTAACTTACTGGGCTGTAGTACTCGTTCATGCTCATCACATTATGCCTGCTATGCTGGTGTGTCACAGCATCACATTGTTCTTAGTGCCGTGTTTCTGTGATTCACTGTTTCTGTTTGTTTTTCACTATGAGATTTTAGCTTGAAAATACTCTATATTGTAATTGGTACAGTTAAGGAGCATGCAAATAAGCAAAATCATAGACATGCTTTGAGATTTTTTCCGCTGTCTTGACTGTTAATTTCATCTGAGTTAGAAGGAAACCAGGTCCCTAAGTCAAGTGGGATTTTAAGCTCACAAAAACTCCTGTGTCTGCTTCAGTTTCTGAGAACTAGGACAAGAAAGCAAGCAAGAAGCATTTGCTGTGAAAAGCATGCTGTATAATTCCTTTAAAGTGCAATTAGGATGAGTCTTACAGTGAGACACTTCGAAATGCTCCTCGAGAGCCATTGGATGTGTCTCTGTGCTGGAATAGTATGTCCAGACATTTCAGCTCAGCTGAGCAGTATAAGTTACAGAATACTACTTAAGCCTGAAATGTTTATAAGAGGTAATAGTAAAACCAGCAAGCAATGAATTATAATTGTCCTGCTGAGATATGATGAAAGCCTTTATGAGAATCTCCATGTCCCGGTGGGACAGTATGGGTGGTAACTTGGAGAGATCCGCAAAATGGTAGTATGACAGCTTTACAGTCGGATTAATACAAGCTTCAAAAGAAACCACAGGGTCAAAAATGACTTCCAGACTGCAGGCTTGAAAGGCAAAAAGATCTGCCATTGAAATGGTCAGTTAAAAAATGGAGAAGTGTTACATGCTGTGAAAGGAGAGTCAGTGTTAGATCAGTCGACTCCTTTAAGGTATAGTTTATTGATGCAGATACTATGTGTAGAATAGAATTTTGTGACACAGTGTTACTTATCCCAGGGACTTGATTCTTGAGAAATAAGAGGACAGTTTGTTGGTGCCAGCTTCTTGAGGGGTTAAAGTAAGGAAAGATATGTTTTGTTATACAGAAAGTCACAAAGGAAAAACAAAAGAAGCAGGTGAGGTAGGATGATAGAAAGATGGCAGAGGGCATCTAGCCTAGTACTTTCATGCATCTCACTGGAAGAGAGCATTGAAAGCAGGTTGAGAAGTTTAGACTGCTTCTTAGGCCGGGAAAACCAGCAGAGATGTGCATTCCATCCATCTGAATGGCTCTTCTAGTAAAAACATGGCTAGACGTGAGCACAGTCCAGGAATGGCAAATGATGAATGACTTAGCAAGCTACCTTGCTGGGTATTTAATCTGTGTGGTTATCTAAATAATTTGAAATGCTTCTCTTGGCCTGCGTCAGTTCTGGGCAAAATGAAGTGCCATGCATTAAACCTTGTGCTATTTCAGCTCTAAGGTCCCAGCAGGAACCCAACAAGATATGGCTTCATGAAAGGTGATACTATATTAAACTAACAGTACAAGTTGTATCAAACTCAGTTCCAAATTCAATACAAAAAGTCATGTTTTTAGAAGGCATTTTGAATCTAGCACTAGCACTTCAGTCACTTGCTGATGTCAGTATTAAAAAAATGCTTTGTACAGCTGCTGACTACAAGGAAGATGAGAGGTTAAATTGGGTTAGCGGAAATGAAAGGCGTGCAGTGGAAGAAATATTAGTTTCAGAATGTTTATGGAATTTGTCATTAAATAACAGAAGTGTTTAAATTGGAGGGCCAATTTAAAGCATTCATTAAAAAAAAAAAAAAAGTTGTTTTTCCCATTTTTTGTTAAACTGAAATTATTTACTGAGGCATAAAAGGAAACATCGATTTTCTTCCCTCTCTCTTTAAAAAAAAAAATAAGTAGAGGTGATGGCAAATCACTCTCAGTCTCTTACTCTTCAAACTTTCCTGAGCTAGGGCCTGAGCCACCAACATGTATTAGAATAGCTCTGCTATTCTTACTACGGTTGATTACAGTTCTCTGTTATAAAGGGTGGAGGCACTTGGTTGTTCTCCAAAGAAAGTGAGTAATAATTGACCTAATGTACAGAGCACATGAATAACATATTCTTTTGGTAAGAAATTTATGTTTTACAGGGTGTGCTAGAGTTCACATCCCTTTTTCACATCTTCCAAAAGATTTTAAAATACTCAGCTGCTCTATTAAATTTCTAATTCAACAAATACTCAAATACGAAGTATGCATTAGATAAAGCTCTTGAGTTGAATCCAAACATTGAAAAATCTTTTAATCTGTCTTGAAAACAGCTGTTCAGAATTTTGAATAGAAATAACAACTTCCTTCAGCCTATATCGTCGATGTCTGCTTCAGTCTCAAGCAGGAAGGAATTTCTTTCTGTTACTGTGATGCAAAGTCTTGCTGCAGTTCCAAGGATTCAGCTATCCCCAAAACATACCAGAATTGGTATTCTGCCCTCGTTGAAATCAGTAGAAATGCTTCCTTTGAATTCAGTGTGATAGAGGACAGACTAAGAGACGAGTTAGTTTTGAATCGTTAATGTTAGTTGTCTGGAGTGTGGCTGCACAAGGCCCTGTTGACATCTGCCACTGTTTAGAGACTGCTATTGTTCTTAGTGTATGTTTGCTGAAGGAATTCTTGATATGAGAGGTGTGTTTTTCAGTGTCTGAGATCATTCAAACAAATTGGATAAATGTATGTTCTGCATATGCACGTGCACATTCACTTTCGTTCTTTGCTCATAATACTTGGGTAATCTTATAAAACATTACGTCATGACTCCTCACTGAAGAGTACAAGTGAAATTTCTAGGCAACTGCTCACTGTATCCAAAGAAATACCAGAAAAGTTCAAGATGGTTAATGTTACACTGACCATCAAACCCAGTAATTATTTGCCACTTTTTGTAAGCTATTGCCAAAACCCTGCGGGCAGTGGCTTATGTTTGTTCCATGTCTTTGCTTGGCTATGACCAGAGGGTGGATTATGCGTACATTTCATGCACAACAACAGCTACAAGAAACTCATGTTGCTTGTACAGCCCAATACCATCTCCAATACCAATTGTATATACCAATACCAATAGCATCAGTTCAAACTCAGATGGTGGAAGTCCTGTAGTGTTCAGGGGAATGAAGCCTGGATGAAACCTCTTAGGAAGGAAGTACAGAGGTGATTGAAACCCTAGTGAAGTCAGAGAAAGGGATGCCCGGGGACTTGGGTGGGCTTTGAATCAGACCTCAGAGTTGATGCAGACAGACTATTTTCTGCCAGATTTTAAGAAAGTACATGAGATTAATGAGAAAGCTCTGTGCTGTAGTACCATGCATTAATGTCAGCTAGTAATTCTGGATAAAAGCTCACAGACATAAGCCAGAAATACGAACAAGCTCTAACAACTCTAGAAGGCTGCTATTTCTGGCTCTAAGGTACAGAAATACTGCTACTTGTAATGGTGTTCATTTAACAGCAATTTGGGGTTTCAAGATGATGAATAAGATATTCTAACAGAATAAACAGCAAGCGAAACACTTACTGTCTCTTTCCCTTTTATGATATAGTGTTCCTTTTCTTTTGGGCTTATGTGCTGCTTACACAATCTGTCTGATATTCTCATTTCTAAAATGTTTCTTGAGCGCAGATATGCTAATATACACTGGTTAAAGCATAGAAAAGTGTGTATGTGTCCTCCAATAGCTTTTTTGAAATCCAAAGGCCCTTATCATGCACTTCACTTGGATTCATGTTATACCCAAATTTGAGCACATGGACTGGAGTTTTGGGCCATCCTTTTCCCATGAGGTGATGTCCTGTGCAGATGGAATGCTCAGCATGCCTATGACTTTCTGCACCTCATTCAAAGTAGGGGGGCAGCCTGATGCTCACATGAAAAATAAATAAGATCACTTCTATGAGCAGGGCTTTTAATCAGCTATTTAAAATATGCTGATCCCATTTCCAATTCCTAATTAAATGAGGGAAGGAAGGAGATCAGAATGCTTCCAGACAGGAGTTCCATCCAGTGGTTATCTCATTTCAAACATGTGGGCTAAATTACATTATCTTTCTAATTTAGGCTTACAGTATATTCACACACTAATAAAATGCTGGTGTGTAAGGGCAGTTTAACCACTGCAAGCATATTTTATTTTATAAGACTACACTATTTGATGATTTAAAAACATTTTTCTAATTTGAACACAGGCATAGTTGAAGCCTGAAGCTTAATTACTGAAATAGATATTTCCTTACAGGAATGGTGTAGATAAAATATGTTATTTCTGGGAGCAGTCTTACTTACCTTTTGGATATAGTGCTCAATACCTCTGATGATCAGGAGGAAGCGTCTTAAATTATGGGCTTTCTACTGTTTTATGGGAATTTTTTTAAAGCCACCTAAAAGTTTTCCCACAGTGCTGGTTTACAACCAGCTGAAACCTTAGACATCACTAAAAACAGACACCGTCTGTTGTTCCATTAGCACTGCTTAGAGTGATGCATGTGTGTATCAGTGACCAATTCTTAAAGGTACCCATCTATTAAAAAGAAAAGAAGATATTTCCTATATTTTTAAGTACAAGTTTAAATTGGCACTGTAATTACTAAACCTTGCAGTTTAGATAGGTGCCAGAGCTCCCACTGAGGAACTCTGAACTGCTTTATACTGTTTTCTGTACACTTACCCTTCTTAACTCCCAGCAGTAGATAGGAGCTGCATCCTGCTTACCACCTCCATTCTCTCTTACCAGTTGTGGGAAATCCTGGGCTGCTGTCCATTGTGTGCAACGCTCTTATGCTCAATTCCAACAAGAATTTGACTTCCTAACATTTAACATACTCTTTGTCTCAGGCGCAAATCTGCTTTTGGCCTGAGAGCTCAGGGAATCACTGGGTTCCTAGCAGTTTAATACTGAAGTTAAAGCCCATTGAAATTAAAAGGCAAAAGATACTCAAGGATTTCAGTAGTGTATCTGAGATTCTATATCCAGAAGGGTAAGAGAAGCTTTCCTAGGTATGGATTCCCTCACTTCTTTTCCTTCCGTTAATCCTGACGTATTGATGGAAGCATCTTCACATCAGTACATGCTTCAACACTGCTGAGTTACAACAGGAAGATATGTGGGAGAGAGAAAAATGAATGGGATGTGCTTAACAATCTGGAAACTGCAAATGGAACATGCTTTTCTAGCAAACAGTTTTAAACTACATCTTTTACTGCTCATTAATTTTATTCTAGTTTTGAAAGATGCCTTAAGATGGGGACAAAATTAAGCCTTGATGTGGTTTACTCAGCTCCAATTCATTTATTCAGTTGTTGTTCTTTCAGGGTTAGAAATATTTCAAAAGACATCAGAAGTACTGGCAATCCATTAGCTACAGTGCTCGGTTTTGTCTCAGTTTTACTTTTTTGAGATGGATAGATAGCAATTGCCTAATTTGACAGATAAGCAGTATGTTGTCAGTGCAGTTGAATCAGGCCATCCTTCATTTCTGAGTCTTTTTTTTTTTTTTTTTTGTCTAATGTAATTTATCACTGGTTTAGTATTTCAGCTACACAAATAATACTTTGTACCTTATCAGATTGAAAATATCGAAAATGAAAAAATATGGAAGTCAACTCCACAGATGGGGAGAGTAGGGGAGGAGGGGAAAGCCCTCCTGGAAAATACAAGGTTAATGTCTGTGATTTCTGCAATCATTGCTTATTCTTGTGGTCACCTGAGTGCTTGCTAGTATGTAATATTTCAGAGTGCATATTCAGATGGAATAGTGAGGTCTGTTGCATCAGTGGTAAACTCATTGCATCGCTGTGAAGTTCTCAGGCATCTTTGTGCTTCTCAGCATGTGAAGGTGAGCACTGTTGGCTGCTCCTGTTCTGCTTGATGTGCGGATTGCTCTCCTGGATGTTTTCTCCTGGCTGGCCGCTCCTCACTAGTTGGCTCTCCAGGCCTCCCTTTTCACTAGTTAGTAGGCCAGCCTGTCCTGGCAATAATCCCTCTCCTTACTGGCTGGTGAAACTCTCAGGCTGTCCTTTTCCTACCCTTCTTTCTCAGCCCTTCTCACATGATGCCTGCTGGTTCCCAGTGTTTGTCTCTCCATGTTTTTGTGCTTCCACTTGTGTTGGATTTGCTTTGATCCAACCTGTCTTTGCTGCCTTTGTGTTTTTCTTCCCTCTTCTTTTTGCTGTCTTGGCTTGTTGGATCCTTGGAGAGATCCGCTCTCTGTATTTGCAACAGAGGACATTGTATGGTTACTAATAGAAAACTGAAGAAATGCTGTAGGTTGGAGTGATGGTTGTTTATCACTTTTTATTTACTATAGGATTTTTAAGTTCACTTATGAAGCAGTCTGTGCTTACATAGAAATGCCTATGGTAAAGCCTTAACTGAAGTGTCTTGTGCTTCTGTGACATCTTTCCCATAATCGTGAATTATAAGGTGTATGTCTAAAACTGCCTGGCATTTCCCTTAGGACTTAGAAATGTGTCAATTCACTCTTCTGATTGAGACATCACAATTATAACTGTAGTCTCACAAATGCTTCTCTTTGTTCATGTGGGAGAATCGTTTTCAGGTGATCACAGCAATGGGAAAGGCAGTGCAGCAGAATTCATCGCAAAGATCTAGTGCAGAAGATGCTGTGAGAGAAAAAATTCTGTGGCCCTTCTTCAACTTGTTTCAAACTTTGTTCTGCAGTCAGTTCGAGTAACAGTTCATGCTAATGTTACTTGAAGTTTTGTCTGAGTTAGGAGTAGACAAGTACATCTCTGTTGTTAGATTCTATAGCCTCATGTCATCTCTGCTCAAGAACTGCATTAAGTATCCGTGGTTTTGTCCCTGTTTCACTCAAGTCTATTTTTAAGTGCTTTTGCTTTTTTTGTGTGTGCCAGTTTTCTTTCTTCCTGATTATGGGATAAATGTCATAAATCACTCTAAATACTGATTAACAAGTCAGTCTCTAGTGGTAAATACACAGCCTTGTCAGTTGGAAAATACTCTTCCCTTCCCCCTTCCCCCCCCATGTGCTTTTTCCTCTCACATCAGAAATTTGAATCCCACGTGAGAAGGCATTGTTCCCATGTAGCAGCCCATTCCCTTCAAGTGAATATCATCTGTCCTTCTCCTCTATGATTTTTAAAGTTTTTGGATTGCTTTTACACATGTGTGTCCAGTATAGATATATTTCTGTATAAAAAATAGTTCATAGCATCTATTGAGTTGGAAAATTAATTAGACGACCTAATTGATTGTGCATGAGTTCTTCTGTGGAATGTGTTCTGCTGCTGTGTTGCACTTGCCCAGCACAGAAAATCTCAAGAGCTAATTCTTTTGGTCATTTATTACAAACAGACAATTAATTGAATTTAAAAAAGACTTGAAGATTCAAAACTAAAAAACATTATGCAAAAAATCTTTTCTCCTTTTATTGCAATAATGCCAAGAGGACAGAATTCAGCTCAAAGCTTCCTTTATCGTTCACAGAACGCACAAATCTGTGTCCCGAAGGCTGTGTAGTCTGAAGAGGAAAAAACCTTACAGCGTCCAGAAGTATTGGCAGCCCTACGTTACATACAGAGAGATTAAGTCACTTGTGTAAGGGTATACAGGGAGTCTGTAGTGGAGTCTGAAACTGAACCCAGGTCATCTCAGTCCCAGCCAAGTGTCTCAACCACAAGACTATCCCTCCTCTTCAGTATGTCAGTGTAGAAAGTAGGCCAAAAAGTAGTTTCCATCCTCTTCTACACAGCATTTTGTAAGGCTGTGAAGTATTATGTATTAGACAGGCATCTGGATCAACAGCAGTTTCTACAGATTCTTTTATCTGTAAACAGCAGCAAAGCCTGTTAGTGTTTTGTACATTTCATATAAATTATTATTTTATCTATATTTTATATAGTTAAATCTGTACATAGCAAACTTAATTACAAAGCATTTTGATGATTTTTAAGAATGGAAAATGTATGGAAAAAGTATTTAAAGGACTCTGCGTTCTGCGGCGCTCTTCATTTTCATGTGTTTTAGGTTCCACTCCTGTTTGTTTATCCGATTAGGCAGCAGTGATGTGCTATACCAAGCTACGTAATACACAACATATACTGAAAAAGGGAGGCTTGGATGGCATAACAGGCTAATTCACCCGTGTTACCTGAAGGTGAAGTACTCCTATGTGGGGAGCTAGTGATGCTAGTGGTTTCCTGTCTTATCTCTGAGAGATTCCTATTCTATTGAGTAATTTCTTGTCTTCTCTGTATATCCAGTGTTAGAAAACTTGTGCTGAAACATTCTGTGCTTCAAATGGAAGTGTAAGTATGTGAGGAGGGAATGCCATGGGTATCCATCATTTTCATTCAATTAGGAGATTCTTGTATGAAATCAGCATTACTTTGTTGAAGTGCACATGTTTTCAGGAGTCTGATGCTATTCCCCATGAGGGTATAATGAATTAAATACAATTGGTGTGTGTCACTTTCAGTTGAGCTGGTATAGGCTAGCTTTTGGAAGGAGGCCTCTGATGCAGAATGGGTCTCTCCATTATCTTTATCCCCTTAGTGGCTGTTTCTTTGTGTGGCAGTTTGTGCATGCACAGTCACAAGAAATGAGCTTCCCCACAGAATCACAGAATGGTTGAGGTTGGAAGGGTCCAGTGATGGTTATCTGGTTCAGTCCCCAGCTCAATCAGGGACGCTTCCAGCAGGTTGCCAGGACTATGTCTAGGCAACTTTTGTGAGTATATTCCATTAGGAATGTATTCCCAAGAATGTATATTGCTATAATCACTTCCTGTGAAACAGTTTTGATTTAGTTTTGACAGGCTGTTTAATTGAGAATTGTCAGGAACGGTTTCTCTAATCCTTAGAAACCCTTAAATCCTGAGAATCCCTTAAAAACGTGATATATGCAGAAAATCCTCAGACATTTGAAGCCGTTCATTCTTTGATATCCACCTCTTAGTGCTATGCAAGGACACACGTTCAACTAAGCTGTCAGTGAAGACAGGAATGGCAGAACATCTTGAAGAAATAATATGCCTTGCTTTCATTAAATGATAATGTAGCTGATGTTCGTTGGCGCTCTCCAATAAATATAGAAGTCTAGAAGCTCTCTGAATAACTTAGATTTTCTGCAGCTTGTTCATGATGAACAGCTTAATGCTTCAGTAAATATTAAAAAGAAAGTAATTATGAAGAGAGAGCCCTAGGCTCGCTGAAAACGTGTAAAATCCAAAGACCAGAAGAATGCTAATTGAGAAGTAGTCTGTAGCAGTATCTACTGGATCATAAAACACGCAAATAAAAAAGCCCCAGTGATTAAATACATGAGTATTAGTATGTCATGTAAGTGTAAGTATGTGAGCAGGGAACACCATGGGTAGCCATCATTTTCATTCAACTAGGAGATCCTGTTCTTGTATGAAATCAGCATTGAAAGTATTTGTCAGTTGAGCTGGTAGGGGCTGGCTTGAAATACTTGAAAATATTTGTCAGTCAAGATCAGATCATTTCCCTTCATGAAGAGAGATGTTTCCTACTTCTGGCAGTGGCTATTAATTGCATGAAATAATTGCAGTTACAGTATGTGTTCCATAACATTTCAACAGAGATACCATCAAACTTACACAGAATTAACTAGTGCATGCCATTATTGTGTTTATATTTGGATCACTATATTAGTGCAGATCTCGTATGCGTAGTTATGCAGAATGAGCCAGGTGCTGATCATGATTGCATTGGTGTAAACAGAGTGATGACACAGTTTCACTGAGGAAGGATCTTCCAAAACAAGAGAGGCATGGTGTTTCAAGTTGATGCATTTCACTGTAGAGGTAGAGATGAGACATTACTGCCTGAAGTAATTTTTTGTACGTTATCAGTTTAGATTTGTAACACTTTATGAGATACGGGGAGAGCATAGTGCAATCACTGCTAAAGTATTTATGTGCAAATGTATATAATGCACTGAATATTATCATTGTTTTTCTGATATATTTTTAACGCATTTAGCTGGCTATTTACAAGGTTAAACAGTGTGTTCAAAATTTACCCAAAAAAGAACAGTATTAGTTATTAAAAGGAAAATAAATGAGTATTGACATCATGTCAAATCTGTCATCACTAAAGTCATCACTAAAAAATGTGTATATGAGAAGTACAGAGAATGCATTAACCCAGACAAGTGCCTGGTTGAAGAGATTTGGTCAGGGAGCTGGCTGCCATTTGAAGAAGAGTGTCTTTACAGGAATATGATCTACATGCCCCTTGCTTTTCCACTTCCATAATTCCTTGGGAGTGCTGGTCCTTTTTAGTTCTTGAAAAGGGGGAGCTTTCTTAGGGCAAGCCAGACAATTCCTGGCAGCTGTTGGGAAGGAGTAAGAAGAAACTGTTGATTGCTCTAATTACCTTGTTAAGGAGCTGCCAAGAGCTTAGAAGTTTTGCATTCGTTAGGACCACAAACATTTGTCCGTGTGTCGTTATGATAATATATACTTACCAACACCCCAAACACCATAATTACATTTACTGCCTTCCCTTTAAGTTATCCACATTGAAAGAAAGTCGACTTCTTGCTGTTCCTGCTGTATGTTTACTCTTCGTATTTCACTTAGCTTGAATGGTGAAATTGGCTTTCCTCCATTCTCTCACCTCCCTTTTTTATTTATAACCCATTTTTAGTCCTGGGCTGAGTTTGATTCCAATGATCTGCAATTGTATTTTGTTTCATGACACTGCAGAGAAACATTTATATACTATTCCCCCCTTCCTTTCCCCCACAGTTCTTTCTAATGCATTTATACCGCTCCTTCTTTGAAAATGTGAGCAGTATGTCTTTAAGTCCTGAGTGTTGCATTGTCTGAAAGCATTTTCCCTTTCTTTGGATGTCGGTCTATTTAATATACTGTAACTCATTAGGGTCTATTTTTCTTACACAGTTTGCACTACTTTTGGATGGTCTCAGCTATTTTACAGTCAGTGTCTTCTGGAGCCAAAGAAAAAAAGCAGAGCCTGTCTACTAGCTTTGTCCTTACCTTGCTATTAAATAGTTAATACTTTGTGGTATGTTAAGACTGTTTCTATAACGTGGCACTTCTTAAGAACTCTACTTTTTAAAAAGTAGTAATAAACTTCAGCCAACTTAGTCTTTTTAAGTGAAACTTCCAGAGTTCTTCAATTGAATCTATTCTTCTGAACAATCACCCGGTCTTCACAATAAATGTGTCACCAATGTTAGTTACTTTTTCTGCAAAAAAAAGAGGCATTTCTTTTTAGCCTGTGAAAGAAACTGGAAAAATTAAAATCTGTAAAGAAGTGTTGTTTTGTATCTCACACAGCAAAGTAGAGTGGGTCAGAGTTTGTCAGGTAACTGTTTATTCAGAAATGAGAGGTTGTTCTGCATTTAGCTGCATTGCTTACTGTTTTCTTCATCACGGAAAAGGATAAAATGTGGTAACAATTTTCTGTATTTGGACTGCAGCCGTACATAATTGGGAACAACAGAGCTACAGCCTTGATTTTGGTGAAATGCTTAGTCTGCGTGTTGGATTAAAATGTGTGCAACAAATCACTCCAATTCTGTAATAATTTTTTGAACATTATTTTTTTATTTTATTATGGTAATGTTATTACTTTTCAGTTACAGACTTCAAGAACTGGGTCAAGAATAAAATTGGCATGAAAGTAGTTGTATATTTGTTCTTGAAAATGGATTGCCAAAATACTCTTTTAAATGGCCAGCCTGAATTGTTCTGTACACCCACTGCTGCTGATAACGTTAGGCTTATGTGGTTAGTAAGCAGTTATTTAAAAGCCCTGTTCTTTAACCAGTATCCTAGGAAGACTAGATAATATTTGTTAGATAGAAATGTTAAACAGATCGTCTGTGCAAAAAGGCATTTGTGAAGAAGCTTACAGAATGGAAAATAAATCTAGGCTGAAGTGTGCCAGCAAGTCAATATATGAGAACAATTTGCGACAAGCAAAGGTGAGGAAGACGTGCAGAAATGGGGTCGTCGGATTCATGAATTAGAGGATAATATTTGTAGGTCTGGGATACATAAGGCAGGAACTAATTTTTGTGGTTAACTAATACAGAACAAAAAATTATGATACCGGTGGAAGTTATTTATTGCAGGTGTTGGATATGCCTCCATGGATGTTTTTTCTCTTGTTAAATTAACGAGAGGCAACTTGGAGCAGTGATCTGTCCACAGCACAGCTGTGGTATTTTGAGCCATTTCTACTGCCAGATTCATACCTCTGCCTTACAGCACTGACCAGGTGCACTGGTTCCCCAGTTCCAGTGATATCCTAGCAGTAAACAGTGTTAAATCTTAACAATTTGAGCTCTGTGCTGAACTGTGCACTGGTGCAGCTGAAAGGTGGCCTTGTTAATATGTGAAGCCACCTCTGGCACTGGAAAGCAGCAGACAGAAGTGACATGGGAATACTTTCTTCACATACCACAACTAAATCCACCAAGCCTCATTGGTAAGAAGCTTGGGCACTGTAGGACATAAGGTTTAAAATACTTACAAAGTTTTTTCTTTCTTTCTGAACACTCTCTAATATCTTTGCCATGTACTTTCCAGCTATGACACATTCAGATCTGACTAGGATGAGTAATGGTGTCTGGCTCAGGGGAGGAGGGGACAGAGGAGAGCTTAACAGTGAGTAATTATTTGAGGAAATGGCCCATGTGGAAATAAGTGTTGGGATTGGATGCATTTATCAACTGGCATTTCAGTGTCACCTGCAAGTGGAGACTTACCGTGTCTGACTTTTGAAATAGTTGGAAGTCGGTGCACTGAGCAGACACAGGGCAGTTGTGTTGTGGGTCTATTAAAATATGAGGAGCTATTAAAATTATGCTATTAAAATATGAGGATAATATAAAATATGAGGATAATTTCCCAAATGTTATACTTGAGCACAGAAGCACAAATTTGTGCAGTGGGATCCCTGACTCTGGAGACACCTGGAACTGTACTTACCTATTAAGTTGTGCACTGTGTTAAAAGGACACTGCTTCTTGAAACTTAGACTGGCAACCTTGTGAACATTGTTCTTTGACTGTGTGAGATCAAGTTCCTAATGAGCGTTTTCAGGTACAATTACTTGCAGTTCTCTTTTCCGACTGCAGACCAAGCAGAGGCATGGACTGTCAAGTGGATTTCACTTGGGTTACGTTGTGACCAGTGCACAGTTCTGAGCAGGCTATGCAGAGTGGTGTGTTCCTGCATTGTAGTTCTGTCTCCCTTCTAATCATCTCCTCACAAAATACTAGAAACAAAAACACTACTAAGTGGGAAAGTAAGTTCTAATAAAGATGAGATCTACAGCACTTTGACATAGAACCCCTTCTTACCTTTTCTTATTCTGTGCGTGATAATGGAATATTATTTTTACTCCTTTTTTTTCCCTGTACTGAATAAAAGGAAAGTTGTCCATTTGCATTGCCGAGTGGTTTCAGTTGCACAGTAGTCTTGGCTGGATTTTGGGGCTCATGCAGAGTTTACCCATATGGAGTGGTAGCAGCTAACAGAAACGCTTCCTTCCTCCAAGCAACCTCCTGGGTTTGTTGCTCAGACAGTGCTGTAGCATGTGGGACTGCATGAGCTGTGTGTGCTGTGTGCTGAGAACCAGCAAAGCAGCACTCATTTTGTCATCATCCATGATGGCAAGAAGTGGTGTTTTCCTGTTTTGAATAATATAATCCTGATTATGGTAAGATGATTGGTGGCTTGCTAGCATCTCATTCTGTGATCAGTTTATTTTAACAGGGCTGGAAGAATCTGTCAACCTCCCCAACAGGTGATTAAGTTTGTAAAATAAGGCTGTAAATTTGAACCATCAAGTATTCTGTATAGAAGGTTTATATGGGATGAATATTGGAGGAGACTGAGCAGAGTTTCATTCAGCATCCTTGCACTGGCGTAACTGCTTAATATTGGTTCTGTTTGCTCAAAATCGTATTTAAACATTATTTTTACATGAAATAGGATATTGTTCTTGAAAACAAACTGCAGTTAACATGAAATGAGAGCTTGAGAGCTTTCTGAGTTGAGAACTTAAGAAGTGTATCTGATATTGAAAGTCTTGCACTATCCTGGTGTTTCAGTCTCATTGGTGCTGTCCAGCTTTAACTGGAACAGTTACTGGTATTTATTGCTCCGCTTTGTTTTGATCAAAGTCTGACAGAGTTACATATTTCAGTCACCTCTCTGATGGCTTTAGGAACATAAAAGATCTTCTGTGAGGATAACAAAAATTGTCTGCTGATTATGGCTAAAACAGGAACAAGGTAGATCAAAATGCAGCTTGATTCTTTCCCTTAGACTTAACAAACTGGATTCTCACATGATGTACACTACCCTCATTCCATTGCCCTCTTGCTCTTTCTGACACAGGTGAACTTAAAGTGCTTTTAGAGTTTCAGCTGTCTTCTCAGTTGTCTGAGGTTTCTTTATAGAAATAGCTAAAAAATATGTGAAGAGGCAGATGAAATTGTTAGACAACCATGGCTGATGCCTTACTGAATGTTACTTGCACATGCTGAAGTTTGCATTAGAAATATCATCAAACATTGGAATCATCAGCTGTACATCTTTAACATGTAATTTTACTAAAATATTGTCAAGTCTCAATATTTTTCATTTAAAATCCTATTATCTCTTGGGGAAAAAAAAGGGAAGTATTCCCCCCTCCCCCTCCTCTTTTCAATTCCTTATTGATAACTTGGAACCTTGTATTTGAGCTTTACTCATAAGGTAGTTTGAGTAATTGCAGATTAATTGCAGTCATAAATGCATAAGGGAACTTCATTGTGACAAAGTAAAGATTAGGATTTTAAGTTCATATTCCATGTTAGTGCCTTGTAGCACTGGCTATGTAAGTTTTGCAACATCTTCTGAAATCAGCATAATTCATAATTTAAAAAAAATTAAAGGGAGATGATGTAGCTCAAGGAAACTTCTTTACTTGTTATACTACTACCTTCTCATTCTGTCACTGTTTTAGTGGAATACCATTTCCTTTTTGTATGGCTTATGCTTGTAACATGTAAAAAAATCTTCAACTCGATATTAAGAGTGCTTTAATTTTAGAGCTCTTTTGATTAAACCTCTATAAAAACATTGGAATTCAAGTGAATGTGGATTTCCCTGTGGTTATAGGTCAGTAAGTATTAAGTACGTACAGATGATCTTCTTGCCCCTTTTTTGGCCTTTAGAATTTCCCATTCAGAACCCAAAAGAAAATCCAAAGTGTTAAGATTGTGGAAGATTGTATTTGAGAAAATAGGAGGAAAGTTGTACTCAACAGAAAACTGAGTATTAAGAACAAAATTTATCAAGGGAAAGGATTAGGTTAAAAGAGATTTAATAATTCTCTATACTGAAATGCTATGAACTTAGGTAATAACAATTAGAAGCTGGAATAGCTTGGTTTCGAGTGCATATTTAGCCTATTTCTTGTCACTGAAACCTTGAGGAAAGATTTGCAATTATTTAAAAAAAAAAAAAGATAAAAAATTATAAAAAAACTTCATATTTCGAAGTCATATTAGCCACTGCTAGGTCATTTATAGTTTGAAAGCAAACAATGGTAAATGCTGATCCATTCATATTCCAACATAAAATACAAGATGGGCTATTCATTGCTGTCCGATGTGTGCTTCCACAGAGAACAAAATGCCTCCTCTTTTAACCGTCTATATTTAAACTGTATGGGGACAATCTACAATAAAGGATTTCATTCTTAGGAGGTACGCTGGAGTTTTCACGTTGACAACACCAAACTGTGGTGTTTCTAAAGAATTACCATCTGTTGTTTTAATATTAGAAGTTTTAACGTTAGGAGTTTTGCATTCAGTGAAGAGATATCTCTCATAGACCTTGTTTTGTTCAAAATTAGATGAGGCTGTTGATCTTTTTGAGGGTAGGAAGCTCTGCAGAGAGATGTGGGTAGGCTTGGTCAGCCATGTCCAGCCCGCGGGCTGCATGCAGCTTGGTGCAGCTTGCACTGCCGCTGCCCTGTCCCGCGCCATCATGGTCTGCTCTTCCCGCCAAGCAGCCCGGCGAATCCCCTCAGCACAACCAACGGCTGTGCTATGAGCGCCATCCGGGCTGAAACCAGGGCACGGGGTGCGGTGCAATTAAAAAATGGATCATGCCTCTTTATCAGACTTCTGTGAGACCTCTCTTAGCAGAGAGAAATACCCCTCACTTCACAATCATGCCTTATTTGTGTCATCGCTTTTTGGCACTACATACGTTCGTGAACAACTACTTGGAAGGATGAAGTACAGGAAAAGTAAAATTTCATCAAAAATTGCTGACAAACACCTTGAGAATTCACTGAGAATTGCAGCCACTGCCATCAAACCAGACTAATGCATTAGTTTCACAAAAACAAGATCAAATATCCTTTTTTATTTTCTGTTGCTCTCTTATTTATGTATTTTAATACAAATCATTAATAATTAAACTAAGTTGTTACTTTATATGCATTAAATATATTATATATTTAATGACGGCTGCTCCAAAAGTGTTATGTTGGTCCACAATATCAGGGATGACTGTTGGTGGCATTCAGGACTACTGTAAGCCATTTTACTTATTATGTCAAAGAGTGGCTTGATTAGTCAACAGAATTATTGTATATCCACATGGTGTCCTTGGAATGGAATAAAGATTAGTTGAATGATTGTTTTCAAGGTGCCCCTGGATTGGGAAGCAATCCTGGTTGTCTAACAAGAGACCTGTGGGCAGAAGAGAAAGATGTCCAGTCTTTAACACTTAATACCAATGGTTTAATGGAAACATGTTTCAGCTAACAAAATTTGGAAGTGGCATGAAAATTGAAGGAATTCATGATGTCATCACTACAAGGCAGTGTGAATTGCTTAGTGACCTTGGCTTAGGCAGCTGGTAACTATTTCAGTACAGACAAACATCAGGTTTATAATTTGCTGGCTGTGCTGACAGGACACTGGAATCTGTCTGGGTGCTGTGTAACAGAAAAACATTTTAGGGTCACTCACAAAGAATTAACTGTAGTGTGCACCCCGGATATGCAGGAGACAGCAGGAGTTGGCAGTACCACTATTTGGTTGTTGCCCTTGGAGAATGGAACAAAATAAAGTCTACTAGTATTTTATTAACATCTTAGTTTAATTCTTTCTGTTGGATAAGTGGCCTGTCCTACCATAAACAAATCAAAGCAGATGTGTTCCACATGCCCTCCTTTCAGCTGTAGGCAAAGCTTACCCACATATCTGGTACAGCATATGCCTGAATAACAGTGAAAACTGTCCTCAAAAAACTTTCTGCAATCTATATTCATATCCCTCGAGACTCATTTGAGAATAACTTGTGGAAATAAACTCATCCTAACCTTTTTATCTGTATTATTTTAATTAATGTGCTGAATATTTAAAACAAACTAGCATAAAGACTGCCCAGATAGTGTTACTAGGTATTAAACCAAGCTGCAAAGAGGTTGTGGAGAATCTTAAACATATAATACCACTGGTAAAATAGTCACAGTGTATTGATAGAGCTGCTTATTTTCCATGGATCTGATTGAGAAGTAGATCTGAGAAAAACCTTTAGCAGAGCACAACTGAGTAAAAATGCTGGGGTAGTCAGAAATTTATGTGCAAAAGACTTGCTTGAATCTTGTTGCTTTGCTTTATTACAAATTTTTATTGTGGTGCTCATTATGTTTCCTATCTTTGAAACAGATTACAGGACCGGCCCTTGCTTCACTTTGGTCACGAACCAGATGTGCCAGGGACAGCTCAGTGGAATAGTCTGCACAAAAACCCTTTGCTGTGCAACTGTTGGGAGAGCATGGGGCCACCCCTGTGAAATGTGTCCTGCACAGCCACATCCCTGTCGACGAGGCTTCATTCCAAACATTCGAACTGGGGCCTGTCAAGGTAAGTTAACAGCAGAGCTTCCCCAAAAGCTGCTGAAATTGTTACTGGATTAATCTTAATTGAGTTACACTGCTGTGAATAACCTGTCCTAAGCCATTCTTGGCTATATGTGTGAAGTATGGAAAAACATTGTCAAATGCATTACTTCATGATTCAGTGAGTGCCTGATGTTCAAGTGAGTACATTAGTAACTTAGGTCATGTGAGAGCAGCCAGCATCTTAATGAATTTCTCACTGCCAGCAGCCTTTTCCCTTGGTTCTCTAACGGTGTTTTTCAGAGTTTACCAATCAGCCATTCCATGGAGGAACATATTCAGTTTCAGAACTCACTCAAAACATGAATCAATCCATGGCAATGCTGTTCTATTTATCTGGTGTGGGATTTTTTTGTTGTTGTTTTTTAGCTAAAATTTGTTGGTTTTGGATTTGTTTGGGTATCTTGCCTCTCAAGCTACGCTGTTTCAGCATGGAGAAAAATGTGTGCTGTGCCATTTAAAATGCCTTACTTTACTTACTATATATTTTATACAATTTTGGAAATGTATTTGCGTTTGTTTCAAATCGTAAAATCCACCCAGATGTTGCTTACTTCTTTCTGAGCATGCCTTACCACAGAAAGTCCTTACACTGCTTTTGGCTTTTATTCTAATACTTCCAGCTGTATAAATTCTTTTATTGTCTGGATGTCTGGCAGGAAACAGGAGAAAGTTAACAGGGGCAGCTATGTATTAAACTGATGTGGATTATAAATTCCCAGGACCGTATCTTTGGGACTAGTTTATTTCGATCTGTATAACATTTTCTAGTAAGTTGCAGTATTTTTTTTTTAAAACAGAGGAGATAAAGATTACAAATCTACTAATAATTTGATTTAATCATGAAATTCCAGTGAAAGGACTTCAAGGCATTCCATTGTATTAAAAAATGTAGATATCTGTCACAGGCCATGTCCTGTTTGATGCCTGCAGATAGGCATGATGGACTTCAAGATGGGCATGTTTGCGTATGCACGTAACTTGCACATGTGTTGACCTCGGCCATTCTGTTCCCTCTCTCACTAAAGGCCAGAACTAAATTGTGTCAAAATCTGTAAATTGATGTTTTGGGATCTTATGTGCATAAATAGGTGACCACACCCCTGACCTCATGCCACACCTACTTATATCCCTCTTATTTGTGCCATGGAAAAGTTGCAGTGACCTCTCCTCTGGTTTTGTGCAGTTCACAATAAGGCTACCCCTGCTTGCTACGCATTTCTTCGCATTCAGATGCATTTATGCTAATTCATTTGCAGTGCCAACACAATTTTGGCACTGTATGTTTGACCTGTACTTTCCACTTTTCTCTTCTCTTGTAATGTGTTCATAATTTCAACAGATCTGCTATAGAGCCACATATTAGCTTTATTTTTCATGCAATTGTGCTAAATCCAGTCCTTTTGAAATCAGATAACATCCATTCAGACTGAAGACATTTCAGACTTTCACATCCATATTCAATCTAACTGAAGAAAAACAGGTTAAATAAAATCTCTGCGTAGAAAAGAAACCATTATTATTGCGTGGAGAAATCAGAAGAAATAAAATGGAGGGGAGGACAAGTTTGTTATAAAAAGTAAATAGAGCATCACTGCCCAAAGCCTGACTTTGTCTGGCTGGCTGAAAGTTAAATTAATATTACAGCTGAGATTTCTTAAAGATACACACTACAAAAGCGAAAGCCAAAAGGTGGGACCTTGAAACAGACATCATGACTCAGGAGCATGAGTTCTACTTTTTTCATTTAAATTCAATACAGTGCCATGAAGTCTGGCCTGACTGCTGTTATTAAAGAGCCCCATACTGCTTCAGCTTGAGTCCCTGCAGCAGTGTTTCTGTCAGTGGGTGCCAAAGCTGTGCTGACTGTCTGTGCTTCCCAGCACAGTGGGTAATGCAGGCATGGCGGTGCTCTGACTCTGCTGTGCTTCCCGACCTGGTTCAGACAGCCCAGGGATCTTTACATAATGCTCTGCAATGTGGTACAGATATGCCCCTTGGCGTTTCTGAAACTTCCTACTTGTGGCTCCCAGGGAAATTGCTTCTTGGCCTTTTGTACAGACATAATACTTTGCTTTTCAGGCTGGAAGACACATTACAGCTGTCTCTCTGCGAATTATACAGGGAGGTTTAAAGGCATCACCTCCTTCAGCATCTCTCCTGTGTAGAAACTAACCCTAGCGTGAAGCCCAAGAATTCAATAAATGGGATTTTGCCAGCAGTGGCTAGTAACCCCTGGGGAAATATGGAAAGCACAGCCATTTGGGTTGGAGAGTGGTGAGTGCTCTGTTTGCTCCCAAAAGATTAAGGAGCAGCAGGCACAAGGCTGCCCTCAGGGGAGTGTGAGCCAGACCTCTGCTGTCTCCTACTGCAGTGTCACTCCTCCTCCTTTAGTCTTTTTTTTTGTGGCTATTACTAAGCCATAGCAACACTTTCACAGCTTAGTGATGACACATATGTTGTTGTGCTAAAATAGCTGTCAGGCCAGAAACTTGAAAATGTTTTTCTTGTGCTTCCTACCTACCCTGTGATATCATCTTTGTCATTTCATTATCTTAAGTGAAAATTAAAAGCAAAGAGAGAGAAATAAAGGGAAAAATTAGAAAGAAAAAAACCAACAGTTATGAATGTCTAAATAAATCATCAATAATGCCTCTTGATATTATTAATTATGGCTGTGAAACTCTTTGAGTCAAATCCTAACCACAGCTTAAAGTCATGATGCTGATCTTACTGGAGTGAAGAGTTAATCATTTCCATCAATAACGACTGTGAAGTTCCCTGTATGAGGCACTCTTCATGCACGTTACACACTGTTCCTTCACTCATCTGGGGCTCCTGAATCTCAGCACTTGGCTACATGCTGTATGGAGCTGCCAAGATTTTCAAAGTGGCAAGTGATTTTGAATGCCCAGCTTCAGATTCTTTAAAGGAACCTGGGTTTAGGAGGCTGTCTTCTCTGCATCACCATTCCCCAGATGTTTTGCAAAAGCAAAGCAAGAACAGTTAGATGTTTAATGTCTGTAACAATAATAACCATGTGATTTCTTGCAGAAAATATTTAGAGTACTGCACTTAATCATACTTTGCACAGAGTAATTACAAAATTAGTGTCTGTCTTCACAAGCAAGTATCATAATATTATGATGGGTGAATAATGGATTTAGGCATATTTACTTTAATTTATATGTAGACAAATTATTATGACTGTTCTTGAGAAATGAATTAAAAGTGGGTGTTTTTTTTTCCTTTTTTATATGATAGATGTGGATGAATGCCAAGCTATCCCTGGGATCTGTCAAGGGGGAAATTGCATTAATACTGTTGGATCTTTTGAGTGCAAATGCCCAGCTGGACACAAGTTTAATGAAGTGACACAAAAATGTGATGGTAAGAACTTTCAGAACTTTCTTTTGAAAGAAGGAGAGAGAAGCCTTCTTTTCGGGGCCAACTTTGTTTACAAGTTTGTAACAAACTTTCCAGACTGTTTTTCCTTAATATGTAAATGCATTCTTCACAACAAACATGGGTAATTGTCCTTTCTCCTTCTAAACCAGAGTCTTAAATATTAGCCCTGCAACTTTTCCCAACCTTTTATTCGTGTAAATTTTGCAGACTTAAAGGTACATCTGAAACAAATTAAACATTAAAACTAAAAAAAGTTTTTCACTGAAATGTTTCTTAAGAAACATTTGAGGCACTTGTCTGTCTATCTTTTAACCAAGAAGTGTATGTGACTGAAAGATTCAATGCATCCCCACATACTCAGTTAAATTGCATTTGATATTAATGAGAGCTGGATACTGCTGAGTGTTGACTGCAGGACTAAACTCTAGACTTATCCTTATGGTTGCAGATGTTTAAGAAGGACAAACATGTTATCTTTCCTTATTGCTAGTCATCATTTGGAAGAGGAGTGCATACTAGATATTATTGTGAAAATTTTGGCTGCATGATTATAGACTCTCGGAAATTTTTAAGTGTGATTTGTTACAACTTTTTCTTCCCTATAATATAATAATCAGGCATACTTACTGCAATCTTAAACTTGAAGGGTAAAATCTGAGTAATCACTAGTTGGTTAACTCTCCCCATTTTCCATTGCTTTACAAGCATTTAGCACCTTGCAGATTAAACCCTTCAGATAGCAGAAATGATGAACCGCCACCACCAGGAGTTGAAGGTGTGCATCCACCACCTTTTCTTGCATCAAGTGTTTTTAAGAAAGTACTAAAAGAAATTTTAGTCAGTTTGGAAGAATTATGACAGTCTTTCAAAAGAAAAATACCCTATTTCAAGGAAAACATTATAGTTTAATTACAGATTAAGGAAAGCAGTTTCAGGAGAGTTTGTTGATAGCATGGCTTTCTTACTGACTGACAGTGGTTTTGGCAGAAATAAGGCCAACTCCAGGGTAGAACAACATTGCAAATGTTTCCTTCTGCAGATGAAGTACCAAGAACATGGTGAACAAAAAAGAACTGAACACGTGCCTTGTTAAGTGTTAATACTTGGAAAACTGAGAACTGTAGGCTTGCATATGCTACATTGTATAAACATTGCTACAATAGTTTTGATTGCTAAATCATGTAGAAGAGTACCTTCAGAGCTTGCAGTTGGTAACAGTTAAGTAATAGTTGACTGAGCCCAAGAACTAGAACTAGGAGCTATCTGCTGAACTAGCAGTTCCATTTTATTTTGTGTCCCAGTTCAAGTAGGATCATGATAAAAATCATCAGATACAGAGAGAAATAGAAGAAGATGGGAAAAAGAGATGTGTTGAATGAAGTTCTCTTTATTAGCACAGCTAGTGGAAAATTGGATTTTAGGTGTTGCATTATTTCACTGCTTCATATCAGCATTCCTCTTCCAGTTGCATTAAAGCTGAGGTAAATATATTTTTTTTGTGGTGATTGGTGGGACAATTTTTCACAGAATGACATTCATATTTGTGAGTACATCGAGTATACCTGCCTTTATAAAACTTGCATGCTTAATAACGACAATATTGCTTACATGAATGTCAACACTAATATAAACAGTGAAATACTGTTTGGGTTAGGCTCAACCCTAAAATAAAGAGTGGTGATTTTGCTTTTAAAAAGGTCAGACTATATAAACAGTGGCAAAACTGAGTTTAAGATAAACATTGGTGAATTTGAGTCAGAAGATGCTTGAATATGATCCATTTACAACTGCATTTTTCTCTGTTAATTAAGGGCTCTATTCAGACCAAAATTCAATTTCCACATTTTTTGTCACTGAGACTTTCGGGACTCCTGCAGAGTATATTCCTGGGGCAGAAGCCAGAAGTCTCTTAGCAGTGCTCCCACGGCACTCAGACTCAGGGCTCTGGCAACACCCTTAAAGTAGCACTGAACAAAAAGTCACACCCCTCTTGCACACCCAAGTGAGGAATGCGACCCACATCACGACAGCTAGCGAGATGCTGGGGAGGAATGTGTGCTCAGGGGGCCCAGAGCCCGGCACAGCTTAGGATGGGCTGTGAAGTTTGGCTGTCCGTGTGCCATTTCAGTCCCTCTGCTTTTCTGCAAAGGTGAGGGGCCACAAAGGTAGTAGAGCTTCCAAATCTTCACCTAGGGAAAGAAGAATAGGTAACTTTTATATTACAGCCCTCACAGGAGAAGTAGAACAGAGATCCTCTCTACTTGCTTAAAAGCTCATTAATGGGCCTGTGGGACTTCGGGTGTTCCCCCATCTGTTGGGGCCAAATTCCAGTTTAGGCGTTACATTTAAATTCCTACAATCGTTTTTAATGACTACAGTATTATTCATTCCTTGCCTTGGTGCACTGGGTGGTGTTGCACTATTTCATCTCAAAAATTTTTGTGGTTGGTGAAATCATTATTATAGCCATGTGTCTATCTGTTTGTAGATCTCTGGAGATGAGGTTGGATAGAATCCTGTGAAGCTATTATTTCTGGCTTGTCTCTATCAGTAGAGATACTCACTGATCATAGATGGCTGTGACAGGCAGTGGTCATTGATCACTCTAGAAGTAGCCTACCTTTTTACCATGGAAAAAAGTGAGCTGTTTTTAAGCTCAGCTGGACTCCAGCTTCCTAGAAGATGAGAGCACTGCTAAGTAGATACAGCTGCATTGTTAAGACAGTCACTGGAAACCAGGGGAAAAGTACACATCACAGGCAGGCTACTGCTGGTAATAAAGGAGCAATTAGGGCTAGCATAGCTTGTTTCTTGCAGGACTTTATGCGACTCGAACTGCAAACTGTGGAAAAAGTCCTTTACTTTCCTTCCGTCCATGTATGCAGCTATGACCAGATATTTAGTGCATGGGTCAGAATCTGTTAGTGATGGACATGATCATGGCCTGGAGTTTTATTTTAAAATTTTTAACAAAATCTGGGTAGAATTCTGGGTATGAATTCTGCCGTGCATTCTATGGTGGATATTTCAGTTTCTAGACTAGTTTCTAGTCCAGAAATTTGTTGGAACTTCAGAGCATTGACCTAGTGGAGAGCCTTTTTGTTGCCAAAGAAACAAGTGAAAAACAGAAAAGGTAATTTTTGTTGCTTGCAATCATCCTACTTTGAGCTATAATCCTGTTAAATTGCATAGCTGGTCAGTGCTTTATTGGGGATTTCCAAGAAAAACCAAGTGCAGTAAGATGGATAGACAGTTCAGAAGGTGCTGTGCTTCCCTTCGAGTCAGCATTGAACCATTGGCTATCTGGTGCCAGGAGATGCAGTACTGCTGAAGATACCATAACAGTTATACTTCTGATCACTACGGTTGTTACAGGCTCTGTGTAAATTTTCTTAATGTGCAGAATTTGGTTTGAAGAGGTAATGGTTTGCTTGCTTTTACTTTCTACAGTTACAGATTTTCATCCATCATTATCAAGCAGTAAAACAAACGTTCTTTCTTCTTGCAATTTACACATATTTTCTTAGATTTCATTTTGCTTGTGTTTAAGATATGTAATGAAAGATTCTGATCCTGGTTCAAAAGTGGTTCTGACCATGTTCTTAGTATGTGAATTAGTAAGGATCTCACACCAGAAAGTTGGGTCATTACTAATAATTATAAAGCACCTATCTGCCCAATATAAATAATATGACCCTGCTTCTCTTTTTTTTTTTCTTGAAGATATTGATGAATGCAGCACCATTCCTGGAATCTGTGATGGAGGAGAGTGCTCAAACACAGTCAGTAGTTACTTCTGCAAGTGTCCTCCAGGGTTTTATACAGCTCCTGATGGCTTAAAATGCATAGGTGAGTAGTATATTGTAAATGGTAAGTCAGAAGATGTCACGAGCATTCATGAATATCAGAAATGGGTAATGGTGTATAAGAAACATATTTCAACTTGTCATCTTTAAATCCTTTTGTATAGAAGTCCATCATGTGTCTATATCTGCATTCTGAAATAATTTTTCCATTTGCAGTATGTTTCCTCTTTCACTCTTTGTTGTAACCTTCTTTTCATAATTCATTTTAGAATTTTTCTGTCATGCCATATTTATTGTGTTAAAGTAGGCAGAACTTAATTAACAGATCTACTTGATATTCATGCTGTAGTGTTTGTCTTTAGTTTAGTCTATGTTAAATTCAGTAGCCATTTAGAAAAGCAAATACACTTCAGAAAGAAGATAGTTCACTCCAAACTGCCTTTTAATTTATTTTTTTCTCATTCTAAAGTGCAGATATTTGTCACTGAAAGAAACAGCATGATAAACTGGGTGTGGGGCACTTGGATCTGTTTTCATAACAGTGATGATGTTGCAGTGCTGTTCTTTCTGGCTTTCACTGTGGTACAGCAGAACCAGTGTTTCAAACATTACACTAGTTATCAAAGGACTGTATGAATTGAATGATTGCCTCTGCAGTGCCAAAGCCATGAAAGAGCCGTGCTAGTGCACTTTCACGTTACTTCTGGGAATCACATAGCATGCTCTGCAGCAGGTCGAGTATCTTGTTACTTTTATTTTTTTCCTTTCTCTCAATTTAATGCAGTAATTACTTTTTTTGACTGCCAGTGCTGAATTCTGAGCAGTCATTGTCATTATTTAGGAATCAAATGAAGGATGTATTTCCTTGGTTTTAGCTTGTAAACTTTAAAGGCTCATGCCCAGAGACAGCGCCAGAGTTCAAGAGAGCTTGCTGTATTTAGTACCTGTGGTAGAAAATCGTTTGGGAAAGAGTTGAACAGAAATGACTTCACAGAGGAAAGTACCAAGTGATAATAATTCTCTTCAGAGTTCTGGAAATAATTTGGATTAATTTTGAAACATTCTATTCAAATATATTCTATTGCCGTTCTGTTTCTACAGGATGAGAGAAGTGAACTGTATTTCTTCCATTATCAAGGAAAGCATTTTGGTAGATTAGATATGTACTGCTCACTTAAAATGCTGATGGAGCATTGCTTGTATTGCCCCAGATGAACAGCTCTCAAATGGCTGTGGATCACTGATTTCTGCTTGTAGTTAATATTTACAAAGGATATTTATGCAGCTTTTTGAAGCAAAAAAATTCTATGGAGAAGCTCAATTGCTATTTTCTTTTTACTTTTTATACTTACATCTCAGTCAGAACTGCCCAGTATTCACCCCATTCCTGCACTTTTCCAGTCTTTTTACCCACTGCATTTGCAATCTGAAATAGTTTAACTGAAGAATTGGGGATTTAAATGATTACAGGCTTTGTTAAGTAATATGCCAGACTGTGAGCCATCATTAAAATTTTGGCTTTGTGTCCTAGGCAAAACGTGCTAAATGGAAAGCACTATTAATTATCTACAGATATTTTGGAGTAATGTCTAAAAGGCATATCACATACTTGCCATATTAACAGGGATAGAACTTGAATCTGTATTAGAGCTGGGCAAAATGTGTACTCTTGTTTCAATTACAACATGTCTATCTTAAGTGAAAAGCATGAGCTGAGCGTGTCTGTTCTGTTACAGAGAAGGAAGTGCTTCTGAGAAATATTTCCCTTATGGGACTCGAATGGAGACAAATATCCAAAGGGGGAACTGGGAGTTCCATTATTATAAACCTTAAGAGATTAGAGTAAACAAAGGAAAGATGGTATCTCCTGGAGCTGGAGAGCAGGAACAGAAGTAGGACATCTTGACCAAATGCATGGAGAACGCTATGAAGAAATCATATAGATCTCAGTCTTACTTTTAGATGAATGTATTTAAAGAGGAAAAAAAGAAGCTTATTTTTCTTGAAAGCTTATATGCATGGCGTTTTTTAATTGTATTTTTTTTTACTGAAAAATATAAAAATTGTAAAAGCTGAAAATGATTTTATGTTTCTGAAACACAAGAAAAGTTGTTTTCAGCTGGTCTTGACCTTTTTTGTCTCTTTTCACTTTTGCAACTGAAAATTAAATAAGAAAAACAAAAAAAGAACTAAATAAGAAAATCAATAATTAGGAATATGAAAAGATTTGCCATTTTTCCTCTCAAGTTTACCATATTTTCTGAAAATGATCTGGTTTTGGGATAAGCTTTTACACCTGTAGGTAGAAAAAGATATTTGTTCTTTGTTTATTTTTTTTAATGACACGTTTTGCAGATGCAAAGAACCTGTCTGATACTTTTTTTCTGCCCATTACTGCTTTCAATTGTTTCAAAAGTTCATACGGGCCAAAACTGAGAAGGACAGATTACAGGAGATGATGATAGTGTTGTTTAGGTACTCCATTCCTTACAGTGCACCCCAACATCACACCAAGCATTTGAATACACCTCTACTCTGTATGAAGAGAAAAATAACAACAGATGCAGTGAGAAACTGTTTGTGTCAGCACTTTCTTTGGTTTTAAAATGGTAAATTAAAGAGTGCACGTGTTCAGCAGTTTAGTTGGGTACAAGAAGGCCAGTTACAGAACTGAATAGGTTTTTTTTTCTATTTTAGATTTCCAGTATATGATAATAAGGTTGAAGTAACTAAAATTTAGAAACAAAGGCCAACTGACTTTTTTTTTTAGCTCTGCTGCCAATAACATCTGTGTTCAGGGCTCCACTAATGCAGAACCATCACAGATTCTCCCAGTGTATCACTATATATAAAATTTCCTCAGAATAGTAAGAAACTTCTCTCTTTTATGCATATATATCCACTAGATGATCTAGTAAATTCTGGAAAGCAGAGAGAAGGGCAGATAAATATACCGTGCCCTGTATAACTGAGATGCTGTTTTGTTAGTAAAGGGTGTCTGCCATTGTAGGGTGATATCTGCAACTTTTTCCAGTACACTTTGACAGCAAATGCTCATGTATTTTAGGAACAAAGTTGATTCGGTTTATCATGCAGCATCAAGTCACACTTCAGCTTTTACTGAATTTGACATGATGTGACCTACTGTTAAACAATTGCTCAGAGCTGTGTATTTATCACAGGATTATTTTATTTCTATTTTATTTTTTGCTTCCATCCACATTTTCTCTCCCTTCTCTAAGGTAGGGGATCTTCAGTACAATGTTGTTAGAACTAACTGTATGAAGTCTGGGTACGAGATGTTCTTTGTACAGCACGTGCTCACCCTTTTCAGACAGGAAGCCAGCACATCTCCATAAACAATGTGATGGCACTAGTTAAAGCTGCTGCTCTTTCTTGCCTGCAAGCCTATATCTTGTCAAATCATGACATACTTCAGCTGGGAAAGCCATGACTAATGAAAAGTGAATTATTGCTTTGAGAGCTGCAACACTGAGTTTATTGCTGTATATCTGTGTCTTTCAAATCAAAGCATAAACAGCAGTGATCTGATACTATCTTTAATAGAGATTACACTGGAATTTTTCTCTGGAGACACTGAGGCATATCCATTCTTTTTTCCTTCTCTGATTCATTGACATCTCATGTTTCACTTTGGCGTTCACACAGAAAGCGTTTCACCTGCATTGAACTCCAAGTAGCCAAAATTTTATCAATGTTTTTCTGGTTTTGTGCCTTTTGCTTTCAGTTTTTTTGTGATGTTGCAAGTGCTGCCTGATAGATTGTGTAATCAACCAAGTGAAGGAGGGCTTTTCCTTTCTGTTAAAGTCATATTCCTCTTTGGATTGATGGTTACATATCCATGTCTCTCTCTTTTGGTAGATGTGCGTCCTGGATACTGCTTCTCTACTCTGACCAATGGGCGCTGTGGCAATCAGCTCCCACAGCCTTTGTCCAAAATGCAGTGTTGCTGTGACAGCGGCCGATGCTGGTCTTCTACTGCAGCCAGCGCCCCTGAAATGTGCCCAATCAGATCCACTGGTATGAATCCACCTGTATTTTTATGGCTGTGATCAAGCACTGAATTAGGCAGTCATTTTCTTTTATCAGTAATGTTTTCATTACAGCACTGTACAGAATAATTGAGGCTGGAAGGCACCTTGGGAAATCGTTTAGTCTAATCCCACTGCTCAAACAAGAGTCTCTTATGGCAGGTGGCTCAGGACCCCCCAACAGGCTATGGCAAGCAAACATAGTCAAAGGACTTGACCTGTTGCTTACTGATGATTTGTAGCCTGATTTGGTCTTTGTTTTCAACACCCTCTTTAGGCCCAAGTTACTTTCTCCAGAGCCTTCTAATAGAACCCTCTGTAATTTTGTTCTCATTGGACAACTGGGGTTTCCTTTCCCTTATACCTAGCTTTCTGAGATGCTGTACCAGAATTTGACAAAGACCATAATTTCTGTCTGCTACCAAAAAGTGCTGTACTTTATTGCCTTGCTGTGTATCAGGATCCCCAGATAATATGAGATTAGAATTTAGAGAATATTGTAAAACCAAGTGTGAGGGATTGGAGGAAATATGGTTTTGAATTTGTTTAGGACTGCCTTGGAAAGAAAGAACACAAGAAGCTTAAGGATTGCTAGGGCAAACTCATGAGAGGTGCAAGGTTTAGGGAGGAACTGAGGTCATGACAGTACTGCAGTATAGCTCTGAGTTGTCAGAGGTCACAATGGGAGTGTTTGTAATTCTTGGTTTTAATTCTTTGAGTGGAAATATAATACTGAAGAGTGATCCAAGATCAGAACTCTGGAAGGTCTTTTCCTGGTTCTGACACTATTTTACTAATAGTTTTTAAATATGTCAAATGTCCAATATTGACAAATGATGCTAAGAAAATAGTGTAATCTACTGATACTCATCTGAAACGGGAAGGAGACAGCTCCTCAATCTTAACAGATTGAGACAATCCCTGTTTTCTTTACGTACTTTCTAATTATTGATATCTGACTGCTGAATAAGCTGGGTGGAAAAGTGAAGTAATTCAGCTCACGGTGCTGACTGAGAGATGAATGAGGAAGAGTTAGCATCCAGGACTTGTTGATGCAAAAATCCATACGGGGTGTCCCCATGGTTATATTCCACATTTTTGTCCTGACTTGGATTGTGATATAGATAGAGACCAAACTTGCTTGTTTCAAATATATTCTCAAATTATTTGAAATGACTTAAATATGTGCAAGTTATTGCTGTCATTATTTAATCGTGTTCACTTATTCCTCAGTATATCCTGAGAAAGCGAGACGAGGAATTTTGAGCTGCCTGTGAAGTGTATCAGTGTCCCAAAGTCTCTAGTTCTGAAATAGGAGTACATAGCAACATGAAGTGGAGCACTAGCTGCATAGCATAACCAAGGGGGGTTGCATTTTCAGTGTGAGCAGCAGATCAGATGGTACTATAAAATAGGTTGTTTATGGCTGGAAATTATACATGGAGATTAAAGTTGCAGTAAAAAGAGCTTGCACTGTATTTTTTTGCATAACATGACAATAATTGTTTATGTGGAATGGCAGTGTTCACCACTGATGCTGTAAATGCTTTAAAAGTGGCGTCTCAGGCATCCACTAATGCATCTGTTCAATTCTCACCTAAACAGCTCCTTCATGTGTGCTAATTCCATTCAGTAAATGGGCAGCCCCAAGGCCATGACTTCTTTTTGTGTGGAAGGCCTCTGCTCCTGGTGAATTGCCTTCAGATAATTGGGCATTACCAGTCCAGAGTAGAAAAGAAATACAGTATTGTTTCTTTCACAGAGACTGATCAGTGGGTTGTAGAGAATGGATGATTAGAGAATCAACTCTTAAAACCATCATTAGCAAACATTTGCATAGTGCAGTTTGTGTATGCAGTTATGCAGATTCTGTTTCTTCTGAATATCTGTCTATTTTATCACAGATAGACCACTGACAGAGAACAGATGCAGCTTAGTTATGAATCAGCAAAATAGAATGCTAGAACAAAACAAATAAAATACAATAAATACTTCTTTGAAATGATTTAAAGATTAAAATCACCCTAAGGAACACTAGAGGGAAATGAATAGACAAATAAACTGATTACCTAAGAGCATTAAAATAAACGTGATAATAATCAGGGAGGGCAGAATTTTGGGCTACCATGTTTGTTGAAAAAGCCTCTGTGATTCCAGATGAATTTCTAATATGTTTTACAGGTGGAAAAAAAGGTTTGATAAAAGTGTTGAAGGCTGAAATATTCAGCCTTGTTCTCCCAACACTGAACTTGTTTTTCAGTTCTCATTTTATATTGCTTCAGCAATTCATGCATCTCTTCAGCTTTTTGTTTTCATAATTCCCTTCCCCTCTTATGCCATAAACTTTAAAATTTAGAAGTTCCAAGATACTGTCTGCACAAGTGGTAATTTGTGTACACACAAATTGCGGACATGAATCAGGTCAGCTGGAAATGTGATCTTTAATTGTGATACTCTATGTGCATTCTTCGGATCAAATTTTCCAAAACCACACTTCCCGAGGACAAAAGAGTTGGGGGCAGGAGGGAAAGTGGGTTAGTAGGACAGATGCCACTAATAGAGATAATAAAAGAATGTATGACACTCAGTATAGATGTTGTTTACAGCAAAACAGATCATTTTCCCATTAGGGGAAGGAGGAATTTTCTGTGGATCGGACTCCATTTCTCTGTGCTCCTTAGAATGCACCTTGTTTGGTTCCTGCTTTTACTGGCAAACTTTCTTTGGACGGTGAAATAGTGTTAGTGCATTCATTCTCTAATTGGTTTTGCCTCTTGGCTAATATTTATATTTCTTTGTTTTAGGAGACTAACTTTTAAGAAATCCAGTTGAAACTGGGCTTTTTTCCCTGCTCAGTATTTTTCTAACTTTATGGCAAGCTTTGTATTAAATTAACTTGGGATCATGTCCAAAAGTCCTTCTTTAGGTAAACTTTTCACCGAGTTCATCAAAGATCTGATGATTAAAATCAGATTAAAATTAGATTAAGACCAGATCGCAGCCTCACTGTTAAATTTCATATCCAGAATGTCAGTTTTGTTATCTTTTTTTCTAACACTCTTCTGACAAGCAGTATTAATATCCTCCTTTGGATTAATGATTTGATTCACAGAACAAAGCTCATTGCTATGAAGAAAACTGATATAGGCTCAGGGTTTCCAGATTGTTTAAAATTTGTTATTGCTTATCTGAAATGCTGTGAAAAGGCAGAGAGTTGGATAAAATGGGATATGCTGCAGCAGTCTAACACAGCATCCATGTTTTCACATTTCAGATGAGTATCGCAAATTGTGCGCAGTAGCTGCTCTGCTGCCAGCAAGACCTGACCTTCCTCCAGGCCGTCCTGAAGTCATCCCTCCACCCCTTCTTCCTGGTCCTTACCCTCCCCTAGTCCCTCAGCAGCCAGAAATTGTCTATCCGTCTCGGGCTCCACCACCTCATGGTAAGAAGGAAACATTTACCTTTTGCTGCACCATTTGCATTTAGCTTCTGTTTAAAACTACATTTGTCAGGTGCAGTATATTCCCTTCAGCTCATGGTATCTCCTGTTTACTTTATCTGGAACTTAACTGGATATCCTTCTAATCATAGCCTGGTTACCATGTATTTTATGGCAAGTATACCTTATAGGTAGTGTTTTTCTTCTTAAAATAGGATTACGGCATTACATCCTCACTATCTGTACTGAGATGTATATATTATAACAGTTATGTTTGTTTAAGGCTATTGTGAGCTTTGCTGCATGTCAACATTGTGGAACGTGCTCTTAAGTTATGACTGTTACTTACTTTAAAGGGCTTGGCTATAAGAAAGCTGCTTCTTTCAAGTTGTTTTCTTCACTCTTGCTTGGCCAAGTAGGAGATGTACAGATAAAAATATTAGTCTGGTGTGTACTGAAGTGAACCCAATTTGAAGAAGGAACTGTTCTGGTGATACACAGGGTTGGGTAAGATTTCCCTAGAGCGAGGAGGAAGCCAGAGCAGCATAGTGATGCATTCTTTGTTCTGTTCCTTTCTCAGGGAATTTACTAAGTGAACATATAGTCTGCTGTAGGCACGTACCACCTGAAAACATTTGGTGTAACCACGTAGTCTTTTGCAAATAAACACAGGTTTGTTTCACCCATGCTCTGTACAGATGCAGGCAGACTCCATTTGCACTGGCACCAGCTGAAGCTATTTAGCCTTGGGTCAGCACCAAGCTGAGCTAATAATCCTGAGAGGCAAAGTATGCTAACTCAGGCCTGACACTACACTGACGTAGCTGCACAGCTTCTAGTCAGCTGGGAGCACGAATAGAGCCAGCTCACATCTGCCTGCCAAAGACCGTATAGGCATACCTTCCAGTGTTATTCCTGCCTTCTTTCAGTGGCTTTCTGTGGAAATAGAGATAACTGAACCATTATTCCAACTCTGCTGATCTGGGGTGCCACTCACCCACTTTTCCCCTAGGTGTGAGTAGATTCCTCTTCCTTTTTTTCTTTTGCAGGATGAAAGGAAAAAACACATCAGATTTACCACAGTTAAAAAGGCAGTGGTTGCTAGCTGTTTTCAGACAGATCTCTTAGAGATGTAGTGCTACTTTCTCTCTTTCAGTGCTGGTTGTAGTATGTCATTCACATTGTGAGGAAAAGTAAATGTTGACTTTTTATGGAAAATGCTGTCCAAGTTGCAGATTACCAAAAATGATTATGACGAGCTATTAAAATATTTTTCTAACTCTGTTGTTTCAGTGATCTTGCCGGTGAACTTCACTGACTATTGCCAGCTGTTCCGGCATCTCTGCCTTAATGGGCATTGTATTCCTACTCCTGGGAGCTACCGCTGCAAGTGCAACAAGGGCTTCCAACTGGACGTTAGAGGGGAATGTATTGGTATGAGATTTTCTACCTTAAATAATGGGGGAAATTTCTAAGCCAACTTTTTATTTTCTACATGATTTCTGAGTTCTTATAGGAAACGAACATTCTCAAAAAGAAAACCCCAAGCAACAGTAAATAGACTTCATATTTAAAATGGTGTCAAAACCATTTTCAACTGCAAATTTACTTCTAGAGTAGCTTTGCCTTTAGGACAGCATTTAACAAATCTGGTAACTTGTCACAGAATTATACAAAAATAAGAATTCCTAATTAACCTGTGACTATGACATGTTCCTTAGTGATTCAAGATAACCGATTCAGAAAGCTACCAGCTCTTTGAGTGTGCAAATGAACTATTGTAAAAAAAAATTAAAATAAAAAGCAGTCATGAAATCACACTTAATAAAAGGAACAAATCCTCTTTCATCTGATCTGGAGTATCCTGTTGGACTCTGAAGGCCTTAGATTTTGGAACTCAGACAGTGCCTGATAATAACAGCAAGGATTAGCTGTCTCAAACATGGAAGATTTTGCTTCTATCAATAATTTTGTAACTTCTGGGGCTGGAAATGCCTAAGTATGGGATAGAGGCCTTTACTGTAGTATCTTGTCTTGTTGAGTACTCTCAGTGTCTTGCTGAGTTTCCCAGTTCCTATTTAGCTTAGAATGTGATGTCCTGTTACTAGGAATTCATTGGTGTCCCCTTTCCTTTTAGATTGCAGTACACTATTTCACAACTATGAAACAATAAAATAACTCTGCAGACCTGACTGCCTTTCAGCCAATGTCTTAATAAAAATATACTGTTTTTTTGCAGATGTTGATGAATGTGAGAAGAATCCATGTATCAGTGGAGACTGTGTGAATACCCAGGGATCCTACATGTGCCAGTGTCGAGTAGGGTATCAGAGCACACCAACTAGAACAGAGTGCCGAGGTAAATCACTGTTTTAGAGCCAAATCTGTTTTATTGTATTCATACTAGAAGGGAAAAATCATTTTAAGCAACATTTAACATTTGTTATGTATGATTTTTTTTTTTTTTAATGATCAAATAAGGCAATAAAAGTACTGTTTTGAAATGGTTAATCTGCCAGAGCTGACCTTCTAAGAGCAGGATTATGAAGAAAGACATTTTGTCCTGTGCTGGAAGTATCTTGGCATCATTTGTGGCTATGAACTGAAAGACATTATTATTTTTAACTGTTTAATCATTTTTACTTTTGATACATGAGGATCCTAAGGACGATTAAGAATCCAGTTGGAGCTGGAGAAAAGGCTGTTAAGAGATCATTGAGAGACTAATAGAGGTGGAAGGAAAAAAAAATCTTCCAGTGGATAAAGAGCACAGTGTCCATGTATTCTTCCTCTCCACTGTAAGAGGAAGAAATCAAAGAACAGTACAACAATGACAGCTTAGATAAAGTATAGATAAAGTATGAGAAAGTAGCAGAGCATGGGAAAAGGCTAGACAGTGAAGCTGTAGACTCCCCGTTTTTGGTATTTTTGAAGAACAGGCTCAGTAACAGTGCTGATTGTCTTCATCCTGCCTTCCTGCAGGAGTGGCATCACTCCTCAGTGATAAGGGTTCTAAGACTCCAAAACTGTCCTGGGGTAGTAATTGAACAGCAAAGGTGGATGCAACATTGTATCACTAAGCCATAATAAGAGACAACATGCAGGAGAATTAATGACTACTTTGATATTCCATAAAAAATGTGGTGTCTAAATGAAGCAGGATAAATTTGAATGCTCGAAATCTTAGCTTGTTTTTGCTTTCTGAAGCAGTTCCTAAAGAGCCAAAAGAAAGTTAGCTGCATTAGTGTGTTTTTTCCTTTGTGAATCCAAAATGTATTTGTGGTACAGAAGCTTACTCCAATCCAGGGTGACGCGCAGAGCCAGCACTGCTGCTGCATGTTGCTGGGAGTATTGCTAATTGCTGCCAAACAGCCAAGTTGTAGAAGCATCTTCATAACTCAGCTTGCTAGTGGTGAAGGAGTGCTGAAGTGGAGTCTCAGTGGTGATGAATTTACTTATGAGTCATTTTTGTCACACGCTTTTAATTTGACTGATTCATTACACAAACACATGCTTGTCAGAAGCCCAGTAGCTTAATGGCATTAAAGTGTGGTCACTTAGCAGTTCCTTTGCAATCTATGAGAACTGTGCTTGCTTGACAGGCAGTTCAGAAAGTGCTAAGATGTGCAGAATCTTTGTTTTCTGAAGGTATTTTTAGGACTAGCTTAGGGAAAAGAAAAAGGCTAGTGGGATGCATTTGGCAAAATATGCATATAGCATTGGAGCCTCCCAAAGTCAACATTTGCTGTAAAATTACTTTACACGACTATTTTGTATATTATTTTATTTCTTTGCATACACAAATGTTGTCTTTGCTGATATGCTTTTTACAGCAAATGTACTCCTTACATCCCCTTCTGAAAAATGAAATCTTCTTGATGACCAGCTGTTTATCTACTCCTTGCTCTGGGCAGCCCATGCCAGTGCCTCCCCACCCTCATAGTGAAGAACTTCTTCCTCAAGTTTGACTTAAATCTGCCCTCTTTTAGTGTAAGATCTTTATCCATGCAGGAAGGCAAAGATCCTAATGAACCCTAAAAAAGTAAAGGGCCAGGAAAATGTTGAGATGATTTAGCATTTCTGCCTACCCCAAGGAAGAAAACTGGCAGAGTAACTAAAGCCAAGCTCGGGGACAGCTGAGTGCCATGAAAGTAAGGAAAAGGCACAGAGCACTGAAAAAGCCTCACTTTCTGTGTTACTGGTCAGTTATGCTTGTTTATCAGTTGAGAAAACATTTTTCAAGCCTGTATGCTTTTGCTGGATGTCGAGAGATGCAAGCTGCCACTGCCACTTGAGCAGCTCTTGCCTCTGCTGGCCTGCTTCCTTGCTGGCAAAACACTTATTTTAATGGATTTCTTAGCAGCTTCCCAGAACTACAATGCTGCAAATTGAAGTTCAGGATTTTGAGTGGCATCAGTCCCTCAAATACCTGCCTAGAGATCAGAAGCACCGTGCTGGAGGATACCTCATCCATTATTCCTTCCTCAAGCACAGCAGTGTCCTGCTGTCAAGAGGGCTTGGAGAAGGGCACCCCCCCAAATATCTGTGAAGATGATGTGATTGTACATTAGATGCATTTGCATAGGCTGGTTGAGATCTCTGTGAACGGAGTCCCTTGTGTGCAGGAATCTCTGGGAGATGGTCCAGGCCTTGATGGAGAACACTGAGCAATCTGAAAAATGTCTAGACAGTCTGTCTCAGCATCTCCTCTCCCCTCGTTTGGAGGCGAGGGAGAGCTGCCAGCCTTGTGTGATATCACTATTCAGGTCCTCCAAAGCACTTGCCAAGCACCTCCTGCAGAGAGGGGGAAATGAGGAGCTGATGTTTCAAATATAAAATAAGCAGGGGAAATATCTTCTGATGTGGGAAAATCTCAATCTTTCTTCCTACCTTACAAAAACAAGCTTCCCCTGTCTTTCCTTCAGTAGTTAGCTATTGTTAAGTTAAATTTCAGTAAAAACATTTTCATGATGAATGAAAATGGAGAAAAAAAAAAGTTAAAAAGATCTGATTCATGTTTGAGCAAGCTGCAGGGTAATGTTCACCGAAATTCTTTCACAGCAACTTGAAATTTCAAGCTGATGAACATTTTCCCCACCTTTCGCATTTGGTTATGGAAATGAAAATAATTTCTTTCTTAGGCGAATATAGTTTCCATGTGGGGTTAAAAACCATGGGAATGGGGAAATGGGAAAAATTCCTCCCAAGTATAAAAAAGAAAAAAATCCAAACATTATTTTTCTTTCTGTTTGGCTTTCAGACATTGATGAATGCTTACAGAATGGCCGTATCTGCAATAATGGACGATGCATAAATACAGATGGCAGTTTTCACTGTGTGTGCAACGCTGGCTTTCAAGTGGCAGCTGATGGGAAAAACTGTGAAGGTAAGACTTCTCTGGAGCGACTCCGTATCGGTAATTGCAAGAGATTGTTTGTGTCAATAAAAAATAAGAGGACCTTTGGTAGGGGGGGAAGGGAAGGAGCAAGGAATTGAATTTCTGAGTACCTTTCACTGTATCTGGGAGGGCAAGTAAACTGTCTTTTGCAGCCAGTTCTGGAGCCTTGGCTTGGCAAACCTCAACAGGATGTCTGTCCAGCAGGAGAAATAGCACATACCACTATCGCAAAGTGCAGTTTCTTTGATGGGAGTGGTACATTTTAAAATGGAGCACATTTTAAAACGGAGCACAAGTCACATGCTGCCTGATTTTACTGTGTGTTTAACAGTATGCTGTATGGGATCTAACTGGGTGACTAGAAATGTGTTTCATGCAGATGCAATCTGGTCTGACCTATACAAACCATTTTAGGAAAAATTTGTAAACATAATTGATGTGTTCCTACCTCCTGGACCTTTAGCAAAGAGGGGGAAAAAAGAAGAATGTTCTTTATCATGCTTCCCAAGGTCCTTGGGAGGGTTCCCAATGATCTATTCATACATTAAAGGAATTTCAAGCACTGTTCTTAGAAACATTTTTGGCAGAATATTATCTCAGTGATTCAGCTCAAAGATTTAATGCCAAAATTCCTGGTTGGGATAGATACACGATTTTTTTTTTTTAATCATAAATTATTTTTGTCTGACAGCCTGTAAGTAAAAAGAAAACACACTATGTCTAGAAGCGTAATTTCTGTCCAAGACAGCTGCAGCATTAAGGAAAATAGCATGATTCTGAATACATTGTAATGTCATTATGATCCAATGATTTTATGTGCTAGTAGTGATTCTGTTAATCCTTAGTAGAGACAGACATTTTAAAACTGTTTTCCCTGACTCTTTTTTAGATATAGTTTAGCACTTTAAGTTAGTTTTGAAGTATCTAATTACAGAACTGTATTGCCTAAATACATTTGAAAATGAATATAATTTGGAAAAAAAAACTTGATTCTGATTTCTTCCTTTCCCACCAAATACCATGTGCTAATAGTAATAAGAACCAGGACATCAGCAGTCTGGTAAAACATTTTTAATTCCATTGCATATGTTGCCAGAATGTCTGTTGCATCCACTTATGAAACAGTTTCATCTCTGGCATTGTAATGCGTTGAGTTTTGTTCTTAGGAACACATCTGCACACAGTAATCAGTAAAGACCACGGGGCTGTGCCATCCCTTAATGTTACTGCGTATAATCCTTTACATGAAACTAGTAAATAGTGCTGGTTTTCTTGTAGGTAATGTCCAGAATGGATTTGATTTGTGCCAGGATAAAGAGTAAAAGAGTAAAGAGGATGTAATAGCTTACTGAAATCAAGCACAGAATTCTTGTGTGTGTATGACTAACTGGCTGTGCAGGATTCAGAGTAGCACTGTCTGAGACCTCCACCTTTTCCTATTTGAATTCTTCATGCTGTGCCGTTAGGTCAGAGAGTGAATAATGCCAATGTGAAGCAATAATTAGTAAGTACCTTCCTATGTGACCCATTATGCGGAGTCCAGGGAGGAATATGTTTTATTTTAAATGGAAGCAATGATGAAAATGCAACAGAATGCAGAGTGCTTCTGCATGCTTGAATAGTGTTGGGAGTCTCCCACATCCTAAGTCTTATGCTCATCAAACAGAGGTTACAGAAGTTTTCAGTCCTAACACAAGTGTTCATTGCCATTCCAAATGCCCTCTGCTTCTAACCTGGCTTCTGTTGATGTTGAGATTGTAGGCGCTGTTCAGTCGTGTACCTTCTCACCTTTTTAAGGTTTTGACCAACCACATAGGAAATTATCTTTTGGATATAATTAGAAGTTCTTGTATGTAAACAGCACTAAGATTATGTTTATTATATGCACTTTCAGATATGGACGAATGCAACATAAGGAATATGTGCCTGAATGGAATGTGCATCAATGAAGATGGCAGTTTTAAATGTATTTGTAAACCGGGGTTCCAGCTGGCATCTGATGGACGCTATTGCAGAGGTGAGCACAATAAGTAAAGGGTTCATGAGAGCTGAATTCTATGGTAGCTTCAAGAGTTGCCTAATTTTGTTACAGTGATCCTTGGGGACAAGAAGTACTGTGCAGAGTTCTCATCAGATTTTTCAATTGGCTGGAATGATTTGTTATTGCACAAAACAGCACTCAGTCTTCTCCACAGTGTTAAGCAATAGCCTTAACTGATCAGTGGGAAGTATTCTTTGATCAGGGGCTGTTATATCCAATCTAGTTAAACTCTTTTTTTTTTTTCCTTTTCCTTTTTCTTTTTTTCTTTTTTTTTGGCCTATGAGGTCTTCTGCAGTTTGATTTCATTATACCTCAATTTTTTTATTTGTCATTTGAAGTTTTCTGCCTTTGACTACCAAACATCCTTGCTCATTGGTTTTCTGGGGTTTGACCCTCATTTCTGCCTGGGTGTTCCTACTCAATACAGTATCTTTGAGAAATGCACAGTAGCCCATGTGTCCAAGATGAAGACATGAGTACCACAGCAAAATTGTATTTCTCATTTCCTGCACTAGTTCAGCAATAGCCCTTGTGGGAGATGCTGCAGTATTCTGCTTGCTAGTTATGTCATCAGATTTCCTGTTCTGTCCCATCAGGAACTGCAAACTTTCTGTCTATAAATCTTCATGTTTCAACACATTGTACAAATGCAAATCAGAAATCAAAATAAGAAGACAAGTACAGGGCCAAATTACTTAGGATTTTTCTTTTTTGAAAAGTGTGCAGTCTTTCAGCTCTTGGAATCAAGGCAACAAAAGTGCCTGCTTACACTTCAACTGTTTTTTGTTTTTTGTTTTTTTTTAAGTCACACTGGGATACACAGCAGCATCCTGGGAACCAGAAACAACATTTAATGTTTGAATTAATAATTGGATTTTGAGAGTTACTGTATTAAAGGCAGGTTAATTTGGATCTTTTTACTTTTTGAGCACTGTATGGGTCCTAGATCTGAGCTTGCATAGTGTCTAGGCTTAGGTCCAAACAAGAGCTATGATTTATTGGTAATACGTCTGGAACTTCTCTTGCATTTGGGTACCTTTTGCACCAAATGTGCAACCTGGTGCTGACCAGATTTCAGGCAGGGGATTCATTTATTTTTAGTGAGAGAAGCCCCTATTCATGCTTTATAATAAGGTTGTTTCAATTGGGAAAATAAACTGTCCTTTAATTTCTCAAATGACAAATGCGTGGATCTGTACAAGGGTACTATTACCATACAAGCTACTGTCTGTGTTGGTTGCAGCTTTAACACGCTTACAGTACCAGCTTTAATTACATTCTTACCTGTTTTCCAAGCCATAGATGTGTGTCTGTGCTTTGTCAAAGATTGTTTTCCTGCTGGTTTGTGTGTGGGAAGACAGTGAGAATTGGTCTCAAACTTGTTAGGGAAAACCTCATTGCCCAACAGGCTTTGGTTCACCAGCCAGTTGTGTTCTCAAAGACCACTGTGTCATTATCAGGGATGCGACTTTCTCATGCAAACTCAGCCCAAAAACTTGTCTTGTTTTTATTCCTGAGCATCTTTCTGTGTATTTTTTGTTGTTCTTAAATTTTGTTTGATGGATATATATATATATATATTTTTTTTTTTTCCATCACGCTGTTCACTGAAATGACATCCAAGAAAATGGTACATAAATTTCTTCTGACTCTTTCAAAATCAAACTTGAGATACTGGTCTTCACAGCATCTCTTACGCACCTCCTGGCTAAACAGGAGTATGGATACAGCCAAAATGGGGTTTCTGGCCCTAGAGAAATGTTTCTTCTGTGCATCAAAGGGAACATATTTGAAAATTATCCAAAATTGCAGGCAACTCAACTGATTCCTACTGAAAGTTGGAACAGATCTTATAGTAAAGTAAGGGATTTCTCCCACTGCTTTTCAACACTTACAGTAAGCCTTGCTCTCTATGAACAAGCATGCAAGCATTCATTATGTGTGAAATTGCTATTGGGTCAAAATCAAACCAGGTTTTGGGACCTTGACACCCAAAGTAATTTTATTCTCAACTTTGTATGTCTTCTTTCTTCCACTAACCCAATGGATCATGAAATAATTCCCAGGAATTTAGTGGCTAGAGTGTACACAACTTTCTGGTAAATGTCTCTCGTCACTTGAATGAAAGTTTAAAATCAAACTTCCGTGACTTCTTCTGTACATTTTAGTGCTTGTTATTGAGTCCTCTTTGTATATAGCATGTGCAGAGTAAATAATTTCAGTCCTACAGAACATTCAGCCCCTGAAAGACTCATCCTTCACCCTGTATATCCTGAATTGTTTGTGCACTAAATGCATTAAGATCTTACACAAGCTTTAAAGCAGTTGATGCTCATACGAGTTGGGGATGTGTGTATGTACAAACCGACATTTCTGCAGCAAATTGGCTACCTGCCTGAGCAATTTCAGTATGGAATTGAACACGTGTTTTTGCTGAGCGCTTTGGAGGATTAACAAAAGAGTGTAAGAATTGCAGCATGAAATGTATCACTCCTATAAACATCTCATTTGATGCACTGTAAGCTGAATTTTGAAATCTTAAGAAGAGTTTCTAACCCAAAGTTAGGAATACTGTAATTGACACTTAGTTCCATAAAATTAGAATTTTATTATAAGTACAGGGCATATACTTGGCTGTCTGGTAAAAATTCCATTCAGACTTTATGAAGTAACATGCCAGAAAATAATGTTACACCATAGTCTTGTGTATTCCTTGTAATACAAGACATATTAAACTTTTTCACCATTAGCTTATTTCACTGATAATTTGCGGGCAATTTTTCAGAAATACTTCCACCAAACAGGCAGAGGTTTAAAGCGTTATAAAAGCTCTTGCAAGGCAACTGGAAGTGGCAGTTTAGTAGTCTGAGTAAATTTTTCCTGGTTAAAATTAGAGGACTTAGAGTACCCAGCTGGCACTGCTGAGCAAGCTAAGCAGAAAAGGCTGAAACCAGTTGGACATGGAGAATGAATGTAATAGGGGGTTTTCCAGAACCAGGTTGAGGTATTCTGACCAAATTCAGAAAAGAGTTCCTGATGTTTTCAGAATGGCGACTTTTACCGCTAAGCCATGTCAGGGTTAGGAATTTAGACTGTATGCCTGCACATGCAGTTGATTTACAGGGTGGAATCCCAGCCTGGTAAAAGCAAAGGGATTTTGCTCTTCTTTACTAGAGTCAGGATTTCAGCTACCTCTGCAATACCGAATGACCAAGTGTACCTCTCCATAGAACACTGATGACAGTATTTTCAGCACATCTGTAAATCACTGCAAAGCAAAATGGATTGCACATTTCAGCCATTATTAGCTTACAAAATCTTTTTTCTTAAATTCAGTAGAGAAAAAAACAAAAAACTGTTAACTTTGCCTTTCTGTTTCTGTAAGTAACCTTCAAAAAGTGTTTGGTGTTTCTTTTTTTTTTTGAGCATATGTATCTGTCCAAGAATTTCATTGTTTTTTAAGCAAAAACTGTCAATACTTTTAAATAACGTGGACACATTTTGATGTCCTGACTCAGTTTTTACTTACATTGAGTAAGAACTAAATTTAAAGAGGGAAAAACATTTAAGAATTGTCTGAAGCAGCACAAAAGATTGCAGGGTGAAGTTGAAATTAATTGAGCCCATGTACTTAAATATAATTCTATTTTAAAATGCAGTTTGAAAAAGGAATCTTGGATCATACAAACCATGTTTTATGCCAAACAACACAAACTAAGTAAAACATAGAGGTGTTTCACTCTCAATTTGCCCTTTTAAGGTCAGAAAAAAGGAAATTGTCACACACACGCTGTCTTTTGTATATATTAAGGAGAGTTGTTATGAAGTGATTATTTTATAAAGGTTATACCTACTTCCAAACAGTATTTTAAACACTTCTTTTCTTAATCACTTATAAAATAATGGTATAATCTGTGACTAGGGAATCTTGCTATTAACAGGATAGGCATCCTATAATTTTATCTCTTTTTACTAATTTGACATCTTTTTATGAAAGTCTGATAATATTATGAGGCTCTATTCTGGTATTTCATTGCTAGGAAACTTACTGTTTAACGTACTGATGTTGGGCAAAGATGGTAGCTTGTGCTCAGCAATGGCTCAGTGCACAAATCATTAAGAAATTCCTTTCAAGACTGGAGTGTAGCTTGTCTGTTAAAAGTTTATAGTATGGCCTGTAATGAACATCTGATAGGAAAAAACAATTATCATGCAAATATCCAGCAAGATGCTATGTACAGACAGGTCCAACTGTGAACAATCAGATATTCTTCCAAAAACTGAATCTGCAGCAGAAGGAAAGGAAATTCTTTGGTGTCCCTGTGAAGGCACCCCATGGAGCGGAACAGGACGAGAGGGTAAAATATTCAATTTGCAATCTGGACTGATTTTTAACAATGCAAACGAACTGTGAACATAGACAGGGAATACCCTGTTACACAATACAGAAGTCCTTTGTCTTAGCAGTCATGGTTTCCTCGTTCCTCCTATACCGTTTTTGCCTGAATGACCCTTATTTTGGAATATGTACTTCCTGAGAACATTTAGGGAAAATGTAGACATTTGAGCTGCAGAAAAATGCTAGGAGAGTCAATTTGTTGGCTGCTTTATTTGTGTGGGGTTTTTTTTTTTTTCTCATATTTTTCCTGAATTTTGCATTTTTCTCTTCCTTTTCACAGAATTGTTTAATCATTCTTGATAAGATCTTTATCAGAACTAGTTTCCATTTTCATGTGATATTTTTCTATATAGGATGCACTGAAAGTAAGCAGCGAATGCAAGTTTCAGCTGAAAATAAGTTGCACAAACACAAGTTTCAGCCAGGCATTGAACACTATGTAATTTAATTTAATAAAGCTCATTCTGTTCTCCAACAGACATCGATGAGTGTGAGACAGCTGGAATATGCATGAACGGACGCTGTGTGAACACTGATGGCTCTTTCAGATGTGAATGCTTCCCTGGCCTTGCAGTAGGCCTCGATGGACGTGTGTGTGTTGGTAAGATAAACTCAATGTGAGCAGGTCACTAACAGTGCTGAGGCATTAATGCTAAACTCATGGACAAATCAGTTTGAATGTAGAATTCACCTTTTTTGTTTTTTTTTAATAGATTGCTGCCTGTTAGGGTAGTGAATTACTACACTAGTAGATATTAATAGCTCTGGGATATTTACTTTGGTGACCTATTTTGCGATTTTTTCTTTCCATTTGTGTTTAAAGGGAAAAAATGTGTGGGCCAAATTACGAAATCATGTAGACTATATAGCACAGTGCTGTTGAGAGTGAGTGAGCAGGTGAGAATCTGCCCCATTTCTGTCAACCTGAAATTTTTTTTTTTCACTAAAGATTTAATTAGTCTTTCAACTCTTTAATATGGGTCATATCATTTTTTCACTTCCCTCTTTTTCTCTATAAATAAAGGAGGTTTGAGTTACTTTATTTTAAAATTCTAACATGCCTATGTAGTGTACAATTGCTGTCATTAAGGAAACTTCAATTAGCATTCAGAAGCCTTGAAAATAGGGATTTTTCACTAATTTTTGCTTAGGTATGTAATTAATTTACCTTAGTTGACAGAGTTGCTATGGGCAGAAGAGCTATTTTTATTTTAAATGCAAAGGAGAAGGGAATTTAAAGTGTATTATAGGGTCAATAAAAGAATTTTAAGTGAATTCATTACACAGTAATTCATTACACGTAAAACATTTGCTGCATATTAAAGCCCACAGTGACAGTTTCTGTAGTTCACTAATGCGGGTTAAGTCCTTAAATGTGGTAGCTAGTTTGTATGTCTGAACTCAGTGAAACTAGAGGAAGAAGAATTTCCCGTCCCAAGTATAGCAAACGTATAGGTAGGTGAAAAGCATAGAGAAATGGCAAAAAATGATTTGTTTTGACAGCTGTTTCACAGTGTTTATGACACCAGAGCTAGATTTAAAACTTGAAATTTATGGCATTGTAGTTGGTTATAATAGGATTAAGAGGGATTTCTTTTTTCAGATACTCATATGCGAAGCACGTGCTATGGTGGCTACAAGAGAGGACAATGTGTGAGACCATTAACTGGTGCAGTTACAAAATCAGAGTGCTGCTGTGCCAGCACTGACTATGCCTTCGGGGAGCCTTGTCAGCCCTGTCCAGCACAAAATTCAGGTACAGTATAACTATTGGTACATGTTCTAATTTAAGATGTTGCTAAGCTATTTTTAGGAAGTTAAAATACAGCTCTGTATTAACACTGAATCTTAAATCTGAAGGATTAAGTTGTCATACAACAAATGATATATTTTGAGCAATCTGCTATTTTGCATGTTGGAATACTAGAAGAGATTTTTGGGGGGCAACAGTAAATTCCCATATCTGTTCCAGAGTCATTACATGCGTGAAAATAGATTGTTACACAGCAACCTCTAGAATGATAGATATAAATTACTAAAAGCGTAATTTCAATCTCCAATTATTCATGGCAATGTCTTCAGCAATTCATATATTCAAATACTTTTGTACACCTGCCAGTCAGATATTTGCTATCTGAGTTCTACATCATCCAAGTGTTCTAAATTGTTTATATAGACTTTGGATAGTCAGTGCAAAAATAAAAGCCTGATTAAGACAGTTGAGAATGTTTGAGTCTCTCACCAAAATCCCCACCAAGCGATGCTGTCTGGAACATAACTGCATTTTGGCAAGAGAGGAATCCTAATCATTCTCATGGGTAGAATCTGCTTTTAGGAAAGCATGTCTTCCAAGAAGACTATACTGACACAATCCTTGTCCTAAAGCCAGTAAATAAAAAGACCCTGGTTTTGTGGAGGTGACTGTAAGAGAGCTAATTTGAAGCACTAATTTGAAGTTATTCTTTTCACTCAGCAAATTTGTCGTTACAACAAAATATGCCATTCAATATGTAACTCAAAAACATCTCACACTGACTTGGTATCTGCTTTGTAGACCAAAATATTTCATTTTCATTTTTTAAATCTCAGTTTTACTGGTGGCTTTAAGTAAAGCATTAGAGAGAGAAGGGCAACTGGAACAGATCAGGCTTGTTGAGTTTATGGGAGCTCTTCAGCAAGAATTTATTGGCCACCATGTTGTAATGCTCCACGTTATTTAGCATAACAACATGGGAATTCTACCACAGCAAGGAGCCTTTCCAGCAGCCTCTGCTGCTATTGGTGGGCCCTTCATACTATGCAGTAGAGTTGAAATCTTTTGTAAATGTTGGACTCCATATCACTGACTTCTCTTTTATATCTGAATTACTTTAGCAGAACACTTACACAAGTGGAAGCTATTTTTCATTTTTGTTTTGTCTGCCCTCTCAATTGTGTTTTTTATTTAAAACAACAACAAAAAAAACCCGTCTCCCTCAGACTGAAGTGTAACATTTCTTTGGGCTTTGAGTGGAGGAGTAAAGGAGAAATTTTCTTGCAAAGAAACATTACATCAGAGAGATTGAAAAGAATCCCTCAAAGGAAGACATTGTCACTCTGCTCCTCAGAAACTCTGCAGAAGTTTGTTCCATTCTAAACTAATCATCTTGTTAATGGATGTCCAGAGTAGGTGTTCTTTTGCATTCAGTGGCAGGGATTCAAGCAGCAGGGGATAGGAGGGAAATGGTGTGTATTTATATGAATGGTGAATTCCTTTGAGCTCCATCTTGTCATAGGAGGTTTGCCCAGCGTTAGGTCCTTTCTCTTATAAAGTCCTGTTCTAAGCTGTACAACACAAAACATCTTTGCATCACTTGATTTTGTTTGACAGAAGAATTGATTCCATTTACTTATCCATCCTCATCAGGAGGTGCAGACCCTGAGTGTAAAATGTTTCACAGGTTCAGAGTATTGTGAGGACATTTATTTTTTTTTTTAGAATTACCAAAAGGCTTTAAATATTAATATTAAATTGGAATAATTAATTGATGTGTTGTAGATGATGAAAGTGAAAGCAGTGAGCTAGGAAAAGTATTCTAGTAAGTTTTTTTGTTTTTATTTTTTTCCAGCTGAATATCAGGCTCTGTGCAGTAGTGGATCTGGTATGACTGCAGGAGGAAATGGTAAGATCACCTTATGTAATTCAAACTATTCACATTCTGACTGAACCTGGATATTCTTGATTTGTTAAATATGCTGGAGGTGATGATGGCTGGAAAGAGAGGTAGGAAGGCTTATCTAGCTGAATGTAACACGGTAGAATAGATGAACTTAGGATGAAATAAGTGGAACATTCCATTTCATCAGTGTGGCCTATTTTATGCCATTGAAAGTATACGATAGCTGTTATAAAATAGTGTCAAATCTTTGGGCAGTTTTATTACCTATATGACTTAGAAATCACATAAGTTGTATTTGCATTTTTCAACTGAAATGATCCTGAAGAATAAAATCATGCTGAACACTGAGCTTCCTCACTTATTTTCATCTCAGTCAAAAGGCCAGGCCACAGTGCTTGGTTAATTATTACGAAGCAGGAGCAAGTGATTACTGCAAAAGCTTTGTGCTTGCACCATAAAAATTGCAAACCTTAAGTCAGTCAATGCTCACTAGTAGATTTACTGGCAGTAAAGAAGGAAAAACATTCAGAAAGGAGGGATGTTAGTTATCCTCTTTCATATCTATGATACATGTTCTTTTAAATGTTTTTGGGCTAGAGATGGTCTTAAATCAGAATGAAGGGGATCCCTTTTTTTTTATTCTAGTCTGGAGAATTAAAAGGGGGAATCTGCACAGTCCTGAACAATTGACAAGGGGATTTTTTGTTGTTTTCCTTATTTCTTTATTTTTATTTTTTAACATTTACGTAGACATTAATGAGTGCTTACTGGATCCTGATCTCTGTCCCAATGGAAGGTGTGAGAATCTGCATGGAACATACAAATGTATTTGTAACCCTGGGTATGAAGTGGATTCAACTGGGAAAAATTGCATTGGTATGGAATGTCCACTTTTTTGTTGTGAAGTTTGATATGTGTGTTTATCCTCCTCTGCCTTTTCCTTCAGTATTTCATCATATCCAGTAGCTGCTCTTCTGGATGATTTTGCTATTCTTTTGTTATTGTTGTTTAATTTTGGTGCTTTGCAGTGCTTGTGAGGTCCTCCAATGTAAGGATACAAGTGACCATTACTACTGATAATTCAAATCACTGACAGTTTAGGTCAGTTCACAGATGCCTCATGACCTCAGTGTTTCTCAAAATGAAAAGATCTTGCAATTACAGTGTACTATTAGAAAAATCTAAGATCACCAGCATGCTAGGTCCTTCCAGGAGCAACAGTTTTCTTGTTCCACTTCACATTACCATCAAAAGCACTTTACTTTAATCCCTCTAGATTCCTTTCTTCCACTCCTGCATTATTGCATTGTTCCAAATTTTCTTTGTACAACTGATAAGAAATTTCTTCTAGCTTGCTCTTAAAATTTGCAACTGATTATGACCACTTGATGTTGAACTAATATTATCCTTTGATTTAGCACCATCAGCACTTATCCCGGAAGTGTTTATAAAGAATCATCATAACCTTTCTCAAACTCTGTTGCCTAAACTGTCCAAATCCATGCTTTCAGTCTTTTCATAAAAGCAAATGCCACAGCCTTCTCTGGCACAGAACTATCCCAACCATTGTACAGTCTTCTGATGACATCCAAGCAGTGTATTCCATTGATCCCAGGAAAATCCTATCTGGATTGATTCTATTAGTGAATGAGTCTTTTCTCAAACACGTGTTGTACTCAGGAATCAGTCATCTTCTATCTGGGAGTTACACTCAGAGCTCTCTGTTCTCAGTTGCCTCCAACTGATGAGTTCTGGTTTATAGCATGTTAGTGTTATCTCCTAAGTTTTCAGACCTTGGTGATTGCTTTTTATTTCTCATTCATGTTGTCAAGCTTAATTGAATTACATGATTAAAGAATTGCATGATTCTCTGTGTTGGCAATAATTTCCAGTTTATTGTTGGTTATTGGTTTTGGTCCCATTCATTTTTTATTTCTACATTCAAAAAGATTTTTATAGGACCTTTCCCAAGACTGATCCTTGAAAAGCATTCCTAATATCATCTCTCCATTATGATGACTCTCCTTTTTAATGTACCCTACTGTAATATCTCCTTCAGCTTCATCTGGATCCACCGTAAAGTTCTTAAATTCCTTCCTGTTTTCGCCAGCTTTCATGATAATTTTATTTAGGTTCTGTATTCTCTATTTAAACCTAGAAGGCTTAAGTCATCTTTGTTATTCCAGTCTAAACTATCCACTATCTTATTTAAAAAAAAATCTGAATTGATCCATCTTTGATAAAAGTCATGATGTAATTTATCCCATTTTCCCATTTCTTCTTTGGCTTTGATTATCCATGTCCCATTTCAGTGTCTGTCTGTAGCTTATGGCATCCCTTCTCTTCTCCCCTTCCATCTGTAACTTTTCCAGCTGCTCCCCAGCCCGCCCTGTTGCAGCCCACATCCATGCTCCATCACAGCTGTTTCCCATTCCTCCATAATGTTCTACCTGGCCCTCTCTCAATTTTTCTGAACTCCTGTGAAGCTTCCCACACGGTCTGCTTTATTCTGCAAATCTCCCTGCCTTTCCTAGTACTTCTGTTGTTCCCAGCTGCTGAGCTGACCCTCTGAGTCTTTCCAACTTCTCTCAATGCTTTCTGAGGCCTCCCTGTCTTAGCCAATTGTTCCTGTCTGCTATTGGGGTCTCTCCTGTTCTTCACCTGCCGTTCATGGCCCACTGCCACCTTCTTGGAACTCCTCTCTAATGATCACGGCTCTTCCAAAGATTTCCTAAGGGCTCTTGAAATTTAGCACTGGCATTTCTGTTTAAATTTTTCAACTCTGAAACAAGTGTAGATTCACATTGGCCTTATTAACCACAACATCTAAGACAGTTCAGAGCAGACTTGGCAAAAAATGGTGATATAAAGACCAGAATGACAAGCAAATCTTTCCAAAGCAATCATCTCTTTTCTTTCATGAGTGTGGTGGCTATTGCTCAGGGAATTAGAGACTGCATAGACCTATTCCATAATAAATGCAAGATGAAAGTGTGATTCTCAGCTTTATTTTAAACAGTGTTATGGCTGCCATATATTATGAAATCAGGTATACGCTCTTGTAAAAGCAAAATAGCCTTCTAAATAATAAAGCGCAGGAAAAAAAGCACAAGAAAAATATATAGGGGTAAAAATTGCATTATTCCATATTTAAAAGCAAAAAGAAAATGATAGTTTTTTTGTTAGTAACATTTGTGCAGTTTGAATTCATATAACTTATTGCTTTCATTATCTTAATGAGCTTTCATGAAGGAGGGTGAAGTAAATGGGATCTTCAGTGTAGTTTTAGTGTACTTGGAGTGGTCATTTCCATTTGAAATAATTCCAAACCTGTTGTCTGCTCAAAAATCTTGAAATCTATTTAATGTCTTTGATAAACGGTGGAAGATGTGTATAAGTATTCTTTCTCTCTCATCCCTTTGTTTCCTTCTCTCCACACACACAAAACCTAATGAAATGTGGCTATAAATGTGGAAATTTTATTTTGGTTTCTAGTCTAGGAATGTTTTCTATCTTAATAGTTCTTAATTTTCATTATAGATATTGATGAATGTGCGCTGAACATGCTGCTTTGTGATAATGGGCAATGCAGAAATACCCCTGGAAGTTTCACTTGCACTTGTCCCAAAGGATTTGTGTACACTCCTGACCTAAAAACATGTGAAGGTAATGGATAGCACTTCATTCTAATTTGATTCATTGGGATTGTTATTGTGTTGCGTCAGATATACTTTGAATTCTGAGATTATTGCATATGGAACATAAAACAAAAAAGAAGGAAGAAAAAAAAGGGAAAATGTGGGGAAGTAGGAAAAGAGGAGATGGTATACTCAAACATGAAAGTTTTACATTACATAAACTTGTGGAATAGCCTGTGTCGGGTCTGTACGAGCACTCCTTACTGATGATGCAGTTGCCCTGCATTGTGCCAAGAGTGAGAGAAATATGGCAGTTACTAGGCTTTACAAATCTTTTCTCTTTTGTGGATAAGACAGAGCCAGATGGGTCGTTGTCTGAATCCTTTTTGATCCATAGACAGGACGTGTATCAAATCACTTAAGCAATATGGTATCACCAGAAAAGCAGGGCAACAGGTGGATATCACAGAAAAGTGAGATGCTGCTGCTGAGTTGTTTAATGTCCTAATATGTTAGAGTGTCTTTAGGGCACATGCATCATTAGCTTGCTGTGAAGAGCTTCATGGATAAACCAGAATATGAGGAAACCTGCTATTAGAAGAGCTTCTTCCAGTTCAACCTCAGCTGATAAAGGCCATGTGTATTTTTGTTAGTGTTTCCTGGCACTAACAGCAATGTGCTTCTCTTACAGATATTGACGAGTGCGAATCTAATCCCTGCGTTAATGGGGTATGCAAAAACACTCCAGGCTCTTTCGCTTGTGAATGTTCTCCTGAAAGTACTTTGGATACAACAAGAACTATCTGCATAGGTATTTATTCTTCTAAAAATATTGCTTTCTGGTTGAAAATGTCCAGTGACGTTCAGTTTAGAAAATACTTTGAAATAACTTCTGTAGTTACGTTCAGTGGAAAATGTTCCAGAAACAATATTTAAGTGTTTATGTACTCATAGTAATGGTGAAAACAAAGTGTGACTAGCACATGGGAGTGATTTCATGTCAGATTTGAAAGAGATAAAAAGTTTTGTAACTCATAGGTAAGAATGATCAGAGCAGTTCTTCAGGACTGGACTCACCCATTTAAGTCCTCCTGCAAGAGAGGTGGGCATGTTCTCCTTAAGATCAGATCTCAGGAAAGGCCAGGTTTTATTTTGAGAAGGAGCATAAATAAGTTGTGTTTGGCTTAGACCAGCTCTGGAGAGCCATGGACAAAGCTGTGACTTGCTCACTACAAGGTGGACTCCTGGGTTCTTCCTTCAGCTCTTCTGGAGTGATGATAATTTATAGATATTGCCTAATTAGAAAAAATTATTGAACTGTAGTTCTGGGAGGTCCTCAGCCATCTCCTGCCTCTCCTTGATGAGAAGATCACATATACAGTCTGGGGGACCTGGTAAGAAAGTGAAAGAGGGATTCATAGCTACCCTGTTCTTCTGTGTGTACCTTAAATCAGAGTAATAAGAAAATTACCACGACTGAAGTCTTGAATGGTGTTGAGATATTCTGTTGGGATTAATAATCATAAACTAAGAGTTGGAAGGGCTCCTTGCTGAGGTGACTATAGGCTATAGTCTGTCATAGAAAAAGATAAATTAAGAGGTTTTAAAATAAATTCAGGTCTGATATGTTAAGTTAGGATGAAAGTATGATTCTTTTTATGGTTAAATTCAGATGTATTTTCAAATATTTTCATGTATAATTCTAACTATTTGCCTGACAATACCTTTTCTTTTTTCCTGACAGAAACTGTTAAGGGTACCTGTTGGCAGAATATGGTAGATGGAAGATGTGAGATAAATATCAATGGAGCAACTCTGAAGTCTGAGTGCTGTTCAACACTGGGTGCTGCTTGGGGTAGCCCATGTACGCAGTGTGAACGAGGTAACGCTCTCCATTTGTTCGCTTAAAATTTCCATTCACAGCTCCTGTACCTCACAACTGTGGCATTACAAGTCTATCCATCTTACTTAAATGCATGAATAATCTAGCACTCCACACAGGGGAATAAGCTTAAGAAGACCAGCTGTTTAAAAGCATCTAGCTATCAAATCCCTGGCAGATACTCACTTTAAAAAACAAAAACAAACAAAAAAACCCAGCTTTTATTCTCAGTTAATCCATAAAGTTGTAGGAGACTGAGGCGCTGTTCTATGTCTTCTTTAGGTTTGCTTTATTGTGATGAAGGTGTCATTGTATAAGATATAACACATATTCTCAGGAGCCTAGGATTTTTCCTTTTGTGAGGCTGGTCCACGTATTGTCATAGTTTGGTCACGTGCCAGACTAGTAACTTTACTTTTTCTATTGTGCAGCATTAATTCCTTTTTCAGTCTGGGGAAAAAAATAAATAAAAAGAGGTGTCAAAATATTGAGAGGTGGCAAGTAGCTCTAACTAGATTTTATAGTAAACAGTTTACAAGTTAAAGTCTGAAAGGAAAGGACCACGCCTACAGCTTGTAACTTGCTGCATAACTTTAGCATTGTTTATTATAGTCAGTGATCTGGAGCTTTCAAGAAAATGTTTGCAACGAATGGATCTTTTTGGTGTGGTAATGGAGGGAGGAGAGGGAGTAGCCCTTATTGTACTCTGTACGTTAACTGATGATCTGGAGAATCATATGGTTGATCAGAGTTGAGGATCTGCATATGCACTTGATAATTAGACTGAACTGTGGGGTGAGCTGGGAACCCGGGATAAGCAGGTGAATGCAGAAATGTGCATGAGATATTACTTATACATGCTAAAAGCTGCTACTTTGTTCAAGTCTTCAGTTCATCTTTGATACCTCAGCAGAATCCATCCTCGTCTATCATTGGTAAATATGTCTGTAATGTGCTGAGACCAAATTAAATGAATGATTTGAACAAAGCAGGAATAATATAACCATATTGGGGTAAGCTAGCTAAGATGCACTGGAGGCAAAACAGGATAATGGCTGACAGTATGCATAGTTTATGTATGACCCATCTTACCTCTTTATTATTTCAGAAAATACTGAGATATTGTCTAAGCATTCAGACCACTCACAACAATAAACTGTAGATAATTTTTCACATGATCATTTTTGCACAAGAAGCTAATGGTGAGTTTTGGACTATACAATTCTAAACGGTCATTCTGTTTGTTTTACAGACCGAATATGCCAAAAGGGATTTTCAAGAGTAAGAGGAACAGTATGTGAAGGTATTTATTGTTGCCTTGACAGAAATCAGAGCTCGAAGGAAAAAAATGCCAATGTTTTGAGTTAGGTGGTTAATTTAGTGTAGAGGAACACTAAGCCAAATTCTTACCTTGTATGATTCTATTGATTTCCTTAAAGTTATGTTAGGGATGAATTTGTTTTCAGTTTGTTTAACATTCCTGCATACGGCTTGTCTCAAAGGACACACTTGAAAATACAGTATTTACCAGCATAAGGAGATGGCTCTCCCTTCAAATACTATTTAATGTGTAACCCATGCAAGCAAATAGTGCATTTTATATATGCATTAAAACTTGGCATTATTGTTACAGTATGCAAAACCATTACTATGCTATAGAAAAGGCATGTTTAAAGAGTACATTTCAAATGAAAGCTTTTTTTCTTAAACTTTGCTTTTTTTCCATGTAACATTATATTAAATAAGACATGTTCCAAAGCATAGTTATTGTCTTGCAAAAAATGGGCATCAGCACACAGTTAAACTTTGGTTAAAGAAAAGATTGAACATTTTTTTCATCAAGCTTTTTGCTTGATGACTCTATAGTATTCTGTGAGAATTGAAGGTCCCACCCTATTTTATCTTCATCTCAATTGATTTGAACCCCTGACAAAGGACTGCATATTTCCATAATATGCAGAAGCTCAGAGTGTCTTGTACTGCTATGGGTCATCCTGACTGACAACATCTGACATGACACTGCAGTTAAAATATGTTTTAAAAATTGCTCCCATATGTAGCTTCCATAAAGAAACATTGTTCTTCTCTGTAACAGAAAAATAAAATAAAACAAACAATAACAACGAAAGAAAGAAAGAGGAACACCCTCACACATGTTCTTTGCTTTCCAAATGATGACTGAATACCTTGGCACATCCATGCTGCAGACCCATTGTACATAACTTATTTGACCTCAGCAACACTTTTTGGAGTAAGTGAAAGAAAAAGGAAAAAAAAAAAAAAAAAAGAAAAAAAAGTGGCCCCACCTTTCTCTATTCACAGGGAAAGTCTTAGAACATTTTCAACACTGCTGGGATGGAAAATTTATCCTTCCAAGATGTAGACATAACTGTTTTCAGCATTTCCTTTACTAGCACTTTGGATTACATCTATTATATGCTTTCATCTTTCTGATTTCAATGGGACCTGGATAGCCCCAGATAGTTCAGAGTACTTTCCCCTGGTTTTAACATACTGAAGTGGTATTTGGGCTTCAACCAATGTAAGCATTTTTCAAGACAAGGGAAGAGCTCTAGGAAATTTACTGGCAAGTGAGATATAGGACAAGGGAGTAAATTTAGTTCCCAAAAGGTGATACTCAGTTCTCCCATACATAGCCCCTGTAAAATTAGTAATGGAACTTGTGCAAGGAAATAAGCAAACTAAATTGGCAGTCTTCCTCTAGTTTATGGGTGAGCCCTGGAATTGTCAGCTGGAATATTGTTCACAAGCTGTGAACTGTGTTTCAGTGATTTCAAATAGACCCTTGGCTTTACTTCCTGCCTTCCAGTCAAGATGAACCTTTTATTTATAATATCTAGTAAAGGGCAGAGGCCATCGATGTCCACTTGGACATGTATCTTCCACACTGTTCCGTGCAGTTCAAGTGTTGCAAAGACGGTTCACTCTAGGAGTTTTGTTTGGAAGATCAGTGAATCCAGCCTACCCACTTCTTGATTACTCTCTCTACGTGACTGTTCAGCTGTAGGCCAGTCATTTCTTTCTGACTGCTTGTTCTTATTGTCTGTCTTCAAAATTGTTATGCTTCATCTTGGGTTATATTTAAGCCTGGAGGCTTTTTATGGAGGCAGTTGCAAAGCATATGCTTTTCACAAAGGACACCAGTGGGAGGACCCACCAGTCATAGGTGGCCATAGGATTTGATTTCAAACAGTGTTGTAGTTTCCAGACATTCAGAGGTGTGCCTGAAGAGGCAGAAACAGTAGGAGTGCAAAAATATTAAAAAACATCACAAAATGCAACATAGCTAAACCTTGTCAGAATAACGCATGTTCTCATTATGCACTTGCCTTTTTCTTTCTTTGCTGATATGAGTTAAACATATGGACTCCAGTGAAAATAAAAATTGGTGCTATTTTAATTTTTTGTGAGGAGAAGGATGTTATTTTTGAATTTGATTTCAATATATGTAGGAATAGCAAATAATAACATGTAATATTCATGATCATCAGTTTTTTTCTGTAATTAGTTGATTCTGGCTAACTTGCATAGGAAATCATAAATATTTGCAGTTTTTTTAGGTCATATAAACTTCTCTGGTTTTGTATTTTATCTTAAACATTAGAATGTTCGTTTCTTTTTCTGATTTGAGGATGTTTAGCATGCTAATGATAACTTTTATCACATTTTGATTGGAAATAGATGTAAATGAATGTGAGGTGTTTCCTGGAGTCTGTACCAATGGGCAGTGTGTCAATACCCTGGGATCGTTTGTTTGCCAGTGCCCCAGTGGAATGACTTTAGATGCTTCTGGACGGACTTGTCTTGGTAGGTATTTATTCTGTTTACAGATCTAATAGGGAAAAGCAAATCTATGTGGTGAGCAAATAGTTTTTTGCAGCTTGTTTTCTTACAAATAAGGAAGATTACTTTTGTTGGCATAAGTCATTTTCAAGTAGAATTGATCGGGGACATGAACTCTGTTCAACTGGAATATGAACGGATTGCATTGGTAAAAGTCAATCACCATCTGCTGACTATTTTAATGGCATAGATTTGGTTCAAAATTATCTATCTGACAGATCTGTACAGCTGATCATTGCTCTTCATCATGATCCCCACCAAAGTTGGCAACGACGGTGGTGGGACCACTGTGGACCAGCACCATGGCTTGTGAGGAGCCAGCCACATTGTGTATCGTAATGGCTTGTGCAACAAAATAGCCGAGTTTTGTATGCTGTCCATCCAAAGCACTTTTGTCCCTTAATAATAGTAAATGCCTAATGTTTGTCTCAGAATGAGGTATAGCTTGTATTAATTAAAGGGCTTTATATAGTTACAGTAAGCTGGAATGCTTAAAAACAATTTTTTTGATCCAAAATATGCTCCAAGTATTGAGCAATATTCTACACAAAACTTATTTCAGTTGTTGGTTTTCAAGTTTACTGTTAATATTTTGCTGTTAGGAGCTATGCAGTCTCAGCACTCAGTGCCTAAGTCTTCAAAAACATGGAGCAAATTGTCTAGTGAAGGGATTCTGGAAGAAGGATTTCTCTGCAGTGAACTAAATTTTCTCTTTCTCTCTCAACATATTGTTCAATTGCCCAACAGACATTCGCTTGGAGAGTTGCTACCTGCAACATGAAGATGAGCAATGCGCTGCACAAATACCAGGCCGACACCGAATGGATGCTTGCTGCTGTTCAGTGGGGGCAGCGTGGGGCTTTGAGTGTGAGGAATGCCCTCTGAAGGGATCGCCTGAATTTGAAGCTCTTTGTCCCCGAGGGTCTGGGTTCTCTACAAAGATAGAGATAACTGGGAAACCTTTCTCTAAAGGTATGTGATGTATCTGTGCTTCTTTGCTACTAAATCCTGCTGGCTTTTCCTTTTGATCTGCTCTTGGTAAATTCTTGGAAGTTGATAACTAGGCAATTCATTTATCCTGAGGCACACTTTAAAATCCCATTAGGTTTCATAAAAAATAAGGCTAGAATAAAACATGAGATTGTTTAGTCTATGTCAGATCATTAAAAATTGTATGGCATTGCAAAGTACTAAATCTCTGTCTGCTAGCAAAGTTAAATTATGCATGACTTTGCCTCCTGTGATGCATCTAAAGACATCTCTAGCTGATGAAATAGCTTTGAAAACCTGGCACCTCATACTACAAGAAGTGGAACAAACTGCACAGTTAGCTTTGGACATATGGAAAGAGCAGTCTTTCTTACATGTAGTATTTTCAATTCTATTGTGGAGCAAGCAAGGGAGGTTGAATAATTTTGTTAATTTCTAGTGGAGCTACTATGAGAAGTAGAGAAAAATGTTTCCAGCATGATAGCTCAAATCAGCAGAATTGAATTTACTGTAGACTACGTTTTGTTATGATTGCTCTTGTTAAAATCCAGCATTAGTGCAAATCACACAGTGACATCCTGGTGTCATGTTTTAAAAGCCATCTTTCCAGGATTTCCAGTGGGATTAAGCCGGACGAAGCACAAATGGGTGTGAATATACTTAAAGAAAGCCAGTTACCAAAACTTAAACATTTTGAAATTTTAAAGGATGAGAAAATATACGTGAATGACAATTGCTGTTGGTAGTTTCAGTCTTAGTTTTATAAATAGTTGCTAAGTTATTAATTTTAATTATATGACATGTGCTATTAATTACACTCATATTTTCTGTGACTCATGATAGTCACATTTTTTCTCAGAAACCAGCAGATAGAATAGCTCTTCTGGAAGTTCCCTTTGTAGGTTTGATCTTCCGTCTGCTGAAATCTTATTGTTGACTTTAGTGAGCCGCAATTAGGTTCTGCAGAGCAAAGGAGGAATAAGTAGTGTTTAATAACAGAAAGTGACCCTGGCAGTTGCGTTGCAGAATGTCTATACAGAAAGCAGTGTGAATTTATGTAGTGCGTCCTACAAGTTTCCCAAAAGTAGGGATCACTATCATAAGAATGAACGACCTCTGAAGTCAACATTGTTCTTTTGTGTGCTGTTTTCACAAGAAGTGATAATATCGTATGTCCTTACCATTAAAGGTGTAGGCAGGGAGCTAAAAGGACTGTGAAATGTGGCTTTTTAAAGAGAATGTGCTGTTGAGCTCTTGCATGGTCTGTGTCTCCTCTTTCTCAGTCATTCCCTTTCTGAGGTTTCAAGGCTTAAGAAGAAGCAAGAAATCTGTGCAGTGCTAGAATAGCATTGCACTGAACAGAGGTCCTCCTTAGCACCTTTGTTACTTAACAGATGCTATGAGATGAAGACCTTCCTGTAGAGCTCTTCCAAAATCCATTGTTAAAGATGACAATGATATAGTTGCATATGAATGATTGTTGCTATGTTGTGGGAGGTATGTGTAAATTGTAAATTGTAATGTCTAAATTGTGATTGGCTCCTTATAGCAGAATTCACATTTTTACTAACCTGTTTTCCTTGGAAAATTTTGGACATTTTGCTAGCTTGCTGTACAGTCAAATGCCTAATATCAATCCATTTCATTTGCAGATATCAATGAATGTAAAATGGTCCCCAGTCTTTGTACTCATGGAAAATGCAGAAACACCATTGGCAGTTTTAAATGCAGATGTGACAGTGGATTTGCCCTTGATTCTGAAGAGAGGAACTGTACAGGTAAACTGCATGGATCTCTCTCTCATAGCTTTGATTTGGAAAAGGCAAAATTGGATTGCTTTGAAAATACTGAGGATGTTATTTTATGTTGCAGATATTGATGAATGCCGCATCTCTCCTGATCTTTGTGGCCAAGGCATCTGTGTCAATACTCCTGGAGACTTTGAATGTGAATGTTTTGAAGGCTATGAAAGTGGATTTATGATGATGAAGAACTGCATGGGTATGTCTTTTTATAGGCACAAATCCTATGTAAGGTTTATTTCTGTGAAGCACTTGGGTTATTTTAAAATCCTGATTGTGCCTCAATTTAGATCCCTCGTATTTTTGAATCTTATTAAAGCTCACTTGAAAACTTTGATTTGATTTCTACCCTAAACGTGAATTCCCTAGCCCTGTAGGATGCCAGAGCATAAACGAGCAAGGGTCAGGATTTTAGGAGGTTAAAATTATCCCAGGAGTCCCCAGTGTGGTGAGTGGGATATCAACCTGTCAGGTTAAAGCAGATGAAAATCTAAAAGCAGCCTTATTTTGTTTATTTGTATGTTTATACTGCACTGTGGTTTAAGAGATAGCTAGCTGCAGCAAAGTTTCCAGTCTATCTGGGCTGATGGAGCTGTGAGAGGCAGCAGGCTATGGGGAGAGATTCAGACAGGACAGGAGAATGTTTCTTCACCTGTAGTAATCGCCTGCCCCAGTGTATGTAAGTGCAAGGCAGTGGGCAGTGGCATGCAGGGGCTGTGTGAATATGGTGCATGGAGCAGTGCTGTGCCTTGTGTCAGCAGGTGGATTGGACACCTAGGAGGGCAGCAGGGTCGGTACCTGGGAAGGGATTGGGTCAAGAAGTATGCTCACAAGAAGTGCAATGCTGAAGCGTTATCTGGGCTGCTGTGGTGGCAGTGCTGGATCCTGCAGTGATGTGCCTTCCTTTCTCCTCACAGACATCGATGAGTGTCAGCGCAATCCCCTTCTCTGCCGAGGTGGCACCTGCATCAACACAGAGGGAAGTTTTCGGTGTGATTGTCCTCCAGGCCATCACGTATCACCAAATATCTCTGCATGTATAGGTGAGGCATGGAGACAATATCAGTATTGTGCACAACTCTTTATACTGATACTGTGCTGCCCTGGCATTTATTTTCTTTGCTTGAATATACTTTCCATGCAGACATAAAAATGTGTTTGTCCTTTTCTTTTGCAACAGACATTAATGAATGTGACCTAAGCACCAATTTGTGCCGAAACGGACATTGCGTCAACCTGATTGGAAAGTATCAGTGTGCTTGCAACCCTGGTTATCAGTCCACACCTGACAAGTTATACTGTGTTGGTAAGGACAAAACCTACCCATAAACTCTATGAATGGGGAAGATAAATTAATTATTTCTAGTAGTTAAGATATTTTTATCTGTGATTCAAAAGTCTAACCATTTCCTGAGAGGAGTAAAATTACGACACTGCTGTAGTTAACTATCTAAATCTTATTTTTTCTAGTAAATCAATCACAGTGCGTAAAATTGAATACAGTTTGAAATGGCCTGACACTTCAGGCTTTGATCATGAAGCAAGAATTCTTTGTTAACTCCTGAGTTCTGTATTTTATTAAAAATCTGTGTTCTTGAGAGACCATGAAGTAAATTGTGTGGCTCAATGGAATTTTTCCTACTTTGATCTGCAGTCGTCTCAAATATGAAGCTTTTCCTGTAACTACTTCCCGAAAGCCACGTTTTGTAAATAACATTTAGCTTAAATAATCTGTTATGCACTCCTGTATTTGCTTACATTTTAATATGCAATGGAAATGCATGCAAAAGTCTGCAGGCTTTAATTCTGCCTAGTAGATAATTTTATTACCTTCATGACACAGTGGTAACCCAACAGTGATGTTTTTATACATAAAGAGATGTTCAGAGCTGTTTGTATATGCAGTCAGATAATCTCGTTTTTTTTTTCCTCTATGGTTTGTCTGACATTCAGCCTCTATTCGTAAGCACTTGAATGTTCAAGGAGCTTGCAAAACTCAAGTGTAGAAGCTGGACTGCTGCTGTTCTGGAAAGCTAGTGCAAGTATGTCCATGAAATGTGCTTTGAAGTAAATAATATTGTGGGTTTTAATTGTCATTTTCTCCATTTTAGATATTGATGAATGCAGCATAATGAATGGTGGCTGTGAGAACTTCTGTACAAACTCAGAGGGCAGCTATGAATGTAGCTGTAAACAAGGATTTGCACTCATGCCAGACCACAGGACATGCACAGGTAAGGAGATTTTGGAGCTTTTCTGTAATGTATCATTTCAGTATTTTTTAAATGGACCTTTTAATTTTTTTTTTAATTAAGGCTTTTATTAAAAATACACTGTCAAAATAATGTAATTCATGCATGGAAGGTGAAGGTCTTCTTCTAAAGTAAAGATCTCCAAAGTGTCAAAATTTGACGACTGTAGGCTGAATTGCTTTGAAGGAAATTGGATGTTCATAATATAGATCAAAATCTAAAATGGAAAACATCATTGTGAACATAAATCAAAATGCCATCTTTGTATACTGTATAATTATGTTGGAGGGCTAATTGGCAGAAATGCTATAAAATTGGCTATTTTATCCTGTTCTGTCATTGTGTGTTGCCTGCTCTTAAGCAAGCAAAAATAAGGCCTATTTCTAATCTTTATTTAGCTGAGTGCAAATATCCTGCAATACTTCAAAACTGAATGACTTTCAGACAAACTAAGATTTGAATAGTCCTAAACTTTCGTAGGAAACAGCTCTCTTGCACTCTAAGCAGAATGGATGAGAAAATTGTTAGAGCTCTGTATCTACTTGGTGTTCTCCTTTGGGATTCATAATCCCAGTAAGTGGATTCTGCTTGGTTACAGGAAAGTTACCACACAGGTTAATGGAGTATTTCTTCTCTGCTCTTTTCTTACTTCTTACTGCACGTGCCAGCTGTTTGCCAGTTCCTTGAAGAGCATGAGAAATAAAACAGGTTTAATCCCTTGGAATAGAATCGCCTTTCAAGTTGAACAAATGAGTTTTCTATATAGAATTAGTAGAGAGAGCTCACATTCAGAATTTGTGAATATTTATAAGCCTCTGACCAGGGTCTCATTTACCCTGAGGCCGCTTGCTACCATTGCAAAGGATAAAAGAGCCTTTAAATTAAAGTTAAATTCAGTTCCCGCCCCCCCCCCCCCCACTGAAAGATTACACTGTCACAATTCTGTAAAGTAGCCAACCTTCAGCAAGCATCCAACCCTTGTTCAGTGAGAAAATTCTAGCAAATTAACTGTTTGAAAACATACAATTCTTAAATTAGAAACAGTTTAATTTAGTGACCAGGGATAGATCAAGTTTCTAGTAAAGGCAATTCCATGCAAAAACATCACTGCTGGTGTTTTGGGCACCTTTTCAATGCAGAAAATAAAACCATTTGATCAAAATCTAAACTTGATAGGACTACACTGTATGTACATGAGAGGGAAAGGAAGACAGGGAGCAGGGATCTGTGATGTACTTTTCTGTTTTCTTCTTCTTGACTTCACTAGGAAATGAATAACAAAAGTGTATGTTTAGGAAGGGATTTCAAGTCAGCAGGCTACAAACAGTTCTCCTCTCTTTTGCCCTACTTGCCCCTTGTCACCCAGACAAATCTCTAAACCCAAGAAGAGAGTAGATCAGAGTATCTTCCTCCCTATTAGGCTACAGTGTTTGGAATAGGAAATTATAATCTTTTTCTTTTCACAGCTAAAAAGGGAGGCAGAAATTGTCTTTGCTGAGTGGAGAAAATAGGTTCTCAGAGTTTTTGTCAAACATTAACTTGATGTTAAACAAGTCCCTCGAGGTTTATAGTCAGGTCTTACCAGGTAGAAGCATGTTGAAGCATCAGATGGTGTTAATTTTTGCATATTTATATCTTACATGGACCCTGAAAAATCAAATTTCACTTATAGTTTAGCCATTAAAAGCTATGAACTATTCATTTTAATTTTATCCTCTAAGAAAGACTTGAATGCAATTGCCAGTGTGTAAGGAGGCTTACATAATTCTGCTGATTTCTGTAAGCCTGTTTATGTGTTTAACACAAAGTATCATAGTAAGTAGTTGCCTAACAGTCCCAACAACTGATTGCATCTCTGGAAAGTACTGATGTCATGCTAGAACAGGTTACTATGCTACAGCAGGATGCTATACCAAATCTAATGGTTATTTTTTATCCCCATTTCTAAAGCCAATTTGTAGTGTTATAATCCTGTATTTATAGAGAAATAGCAATATTTCCTGTGTACTTTATTTGGCTTAGGTTTTTTTTTTTAAATATGTAAGTTGTGACAATGAAAGAAATTTTAATAAGCGATGCTGGCAATAGTTGGGATTTGAAGGATGAAATACCAGATTTTTGGTATTACTACATATCTTTTTGAGCATGTCCAGAAATGACTGTAGATACAACTAATTGTGGGCACAAATAACGGTTATATTTTGGTCAGAGGTTTTTTTCCTACCATTTGTGTAGCCAGGTATCAGCTATCTCTTGAGGTATGTCATATACTGATGGCAGAAATGCCAGACACCTTTGGATGTCAAGTCAAACTCTACTCAAGAAAATGCTCAGAGCTGTGAGGGGCCATGTTCATCACTCTTTTAGTATCTAAAAATGCTGCTTTCTTCTCATGAAGAGAAATTGTTTGCATATATAAATATATTGTGAATATTCAGTCTGCATGTTGAAATTTTGGTCTCTACCCAAGGTTAGTTAAAAAAGAAGAAAAAATATTTTTTGCAGCATTTTCTACTTTGCAGAGAATGTCTGATTTTTGTATGTTGTATGTTTGTACAAGGTACATGATTTAGGAGCACTGTGACCAGAATATGTGAAATAACTTTTTTTACATTTTATGCTTGCACTCTGTGTGAACATGTCTTTTATTTTTAACATCATACAAAGCTAGAAGCCATTACAGAATACATTTCTTAATAATTGAGCTGGTAAGAATGCTGTTCAGTTCAGTAGTAGGTCAGGTTTGAATTGGTGAGGTTATGCATAAATAATCTGCTCAATTAGGAGAAACAACAGGTTCTTTGTCAGATGATTTTCCCCCAACTGTGAAATCAATACAGTGACAGGTTAGTAAATAAAGTTCTTTATTTCTGTCATTATTATCCCCATTTCTAGAGCTTAATTTTGCATGTTAATTCAAATTCCATTCCAAATTAAATTTCCAGGCTAATGTCCACGCTAACATTATTTGCTCTTTAAGATGAACAGGGATGGGTCAGCCTTCTTCCTTGCAGAAGCTGTGTATTCACAAAAACACTAGCTGCTAGAAATATAGAAGCATAATGAAGATAATATTTTAAGTTAAAGTGAGTTCATTTTCTGCAGCTGCATAATTACTGCAATCCACAATAGACCAGACTGATAATGAGTTACACCCTTTCTCTCAGAGGGGGTTCCTGAATTTTGTGCTTTTTGTGCTGATTTTTTTCCCATGGAATCAGTACACAGTTTCAGATTTTTGTTCTTGCTGGTCTATGTTGGTGCTGACACAGGGAGATTCTAGAAATTTTTACAAGAAGCACTGACATAATCCCAGAGACTTTGAAAGACTCCAGACGCTAGCATGGCTGCATTAATATAATGAAGTGTCTGCTTTTGCGGTTGGCCTCCATCACTGATGGCTACTTTCAAGAACTGAAAAAGCATCTTATATGCTAGCAGATGTAAATACGTGTGTCGGCTGGCCAGTCAACTGAAATGCTAACAAGTAAATAGATGAAATAATTAGATATATACACATTAAAATACCCATTCCCTACCACCTCCCACCAAAACCCCAAACAAACAAACATGAAATCTCTTAGTGAACTAAATATATGTGCTGTACTTATTCCCATCATGGTCTTGACTCCAGTTTGTCCAGTTTTCTAGTTTGTTACCACTCACAACATTTTTAAGACAACATTTTTAAGCTGTGTGAAGTCTGAATTTGACTTCAGAGCTTCCATTGACTTCAGCAGTGATGGATTGTATCTCGGGATCTCCAATTACATGTAGCCATGTTGTGTGACAAAGGTTCTGTTTTGTTTTGTTTTTATTTTGTTTCTCTTAATGACTTTTCTACTGACAAATCTGGTTCCCGCTCCTCTTGGATTCAGAGGGGAATGTTTACCACTGACTTTACCAGGAAGGGGAGATTACTCATCATGAGGATTTTGCAATACGCCGCTCAAGTTATTTACAAGGATTCAAGCTTAATTGTGATTACCAGAGCATTAAATGTTTGCTTGCCATGATTAAGACTGGTTGCACTGCATGAAGGTAACCTGTCTAAGACATATTTTAATCTGAATTTTCCCTGCAGATATTGATGAGTGTGAAGATAATCCTAATATCTGCGATGGAGGCCAATGCACAAACATCCCAGGAGAATACAGATGTCTTTGCTATGATGGATTCATGGCATCTGAAGACATGAAGACTTGTGTAGGTAAGTGAAAACACCTCTTTTCCAATCTGCCTTAACTAAGGAAAAAATATTTATTAAGGCACTGTTTCCAAGGAGACATACAATGATACAGGGTATTGCTCTTGTGCTCTAGTTTTGGCCACTGAAAAATAAGAAGAGCTCCAGTGCACAAGCTATGTTTATCACATGCAGGTGTAATGTCTGTATGTTCCTGTAAACTCCCAGACCGAGTTGAAAAGCAAACATTGTGATCTATAATAGCATATCTCTGGGTGCTCTTCCAAAAAGATTTTATGCAGCTAAAATCAAAGAAGGTTTGTAGAGAGGAACTGCGGATGGGTGGCACTGTGGAAATTTTCTAGCAAGCTGAGTTGTCAGCGCTGATTTAAACTAGTCACTTAATCAAACTATGCAAGTTCTGTGCTTTGGTAGAGTAAAGTAGAGAAACGGTGAATCCAAACCAAATTTTCATATTTAAATAAAAAATCTGGAGGATATTTTTTGGAAAGGTTTTGTGTAAAACAGGATAATGTATGCATCTGTGTGTGCGCATAAAGTTATCTGTAACTGCTCACACAAACGTGCATATAGAAAGAAAACATCAATTAACAGTCACAGTCATTCTTTGGACAATAGTGATGATTCTGAGTATTTTCCAGTGAATCGTATCTCAGAGATTTTTCTAGTTACTTCCTAAGAATTTTATTTAATAAATATTAAATTATGGGGTTTTTTTTAGATGTTAATGAATGTGATCTGCATCCAAACATTTGTCTGAGTGGAACCTGCGAGAACACAAAAGGCTCATTTATCTGCCATTGTGATATGGGATATTCAGGCAAGAAAGGCACAACTGGATGCACAGGTATGTTTTAAAATTAATAGTTAAACTTTAGTTACAGTTGTGATTCTGCAAGTCCCTTTTTTCTCCTCTTTCTGAGATTCTTTTACTTATTTGCTTTAAATACTATAATCTTTATCCAAATGTGCTGAACTTCTCTTCTGAACTTGGGTGGCACAGCGTTCTGCCCGATGCACCTTCTGCTGAAATGAATGATAAAATGGCTGCTAGGAGCTCACTACATTGTTGTTGGTTTAATAGAACAGAAAATGCTGCTGGCTGTAACTGAAGACTACTGAGGACCACAGTGGTTTTAAATTAATGAACTGTATACTATGAATGCAAATAGCAGGTATCTGTTCCAAGTGTTGTTTTGGCTAACAAAAATGATTTGAAATATGTGCTAAAATATATTTTCAGTTTTTGCAAAGTGGCGACAATACAGCTACCCAACTACATTGTATGAGCAATATCAGAATTTGGATTAGTTAATATATTGCCAACTAACATAAATGAGCTTCAAATACACAGACTTAGAGGGCACGATATAAATAATCCTAGTGCTTGTGTCTCAAGCCAAGGTGTTGAGAGTCTTAAGCTTTGCCCAAAAAATGAATGCAAACATATGTTTAATATAATTTTCAATGTAGACTTGGAGTAAACACATTTCTGGCAATGTTTTTGAGACAAACTTTTATTCTCGGTCTACTCTTATTGTACAGAGTTAATAATACACTTCTGTAAGTGCCCCAAGTATAGAAGCTGGTTTTTAACAGCTCTCATAGAACAATCCGAGAGCTGAAGTTGTACATTGCATATTGGATTGTGGATGAATAGTTATGCATTAGTAACAGCTGCCTTTGACTTACATATGAACTGATCTAAATCCAAGAAAACCTAATTGTACCCTGTAGACCAATATTTCATTGTTCTTTGTTTCTACCCTGAATTATGTGGAGCTCTTCAGTTCTCTAGACCTGAAAACCCTCATGCTGATCAGTTACACATGGCGCAACTATCATTCCTAACATAATAAGTGATGGTTAGGAGCAGACAGGGAAGCCGAAGCAACTAGTAGAAGACAAAAGGCAGAGAAAGGTCCTGGAGGCAAGAGAGGAATTTGAGGTATGGCTTCTGAGGAAGTGCCTGGAAATAACCACAATTTTGGCAGCATGTGGCTCTGGGTAGTAGCAAATGTCCCAATAAACACATTTTTTGCTAACAGAAAGGCAGGGAAATCCCTCCCTCCTGGTCCCAGCCAAGCCCTGCCTTCTGGGTGGATTCTATCTGCCATGTGGGTCTTTCCCACTGCCTCCCATGTATTTGCCTGTTCTGTAGCCCATCCTTTGCTTATCCTGGGTAAATGTCAGTGTCCCAGGGGGGATGATACTTTTTATTATGGTACCTTTATTATGGCAGATGCTGTTGAGACCTTCAGTAATTCAAAAGAGGTCTAAGGAAAAAAGGTGAAGTATTAGTTGCACTGGTAAAGTTGAGATGGGACCGTACTCGTATCACCAAAATCTTTTGGATTTGACTTTTCAGAGAAGGGAGGAAGCAGAGCAGGACCTTCTTAGACTAGTTTCATGCTGAAGAGACTGTGTAGGGACCGAAGCATAGGTTACAAGTATTACTGCAGGATCTGCAGTGTGCAGGTATTCTGATTTTAAAAGGCATTCTGATTTTTAAATTTTTACTGGTGAAAACCTCTGGATTCCACATGTCATATTTGCATGGCCTTAGTTATCAGAACTGAATTTCCTTTGCTCAGGTGAAGGAGCCCATGAAAACATCTTTCAAGACATCTTTTGGAGTGACCCTACCAACAGCACCTTAACCCCCAGGGCTTGATTCTTGTCTTACAGAGAGATCAAAAGCATTCACAGTTTTTAGGAACTCCCATGAAAAAAAAATTTACAAAAATGTGTTCAATAGGAGGTTCTCTATTTCGTGAGAACAACTAAATAACATCCTCTGGGTTCCATTACAGTTTTGTCTAAATATTTCATCTCCCTTGTCATTAGTGATTGTTTCCATTTTAACAAATAAACATGTTTTTTTTCCCCAATCATTTAACAGGATTCAGAATCCACCCACTGACTTACATTCCCATCCCACACAGATGTTATTCCCCCCTCCTCCTGGGTTCTCACTAAGAATGTGAACTGAGCTTAGTAACAAATATAAAATTTAAAATATTTTATGCATAATTTATACATTGTAAATGCAGAATTCTAAGGTAAAGTGCTACAGATGGCTTAATTTCCATTTACAAAGCAAACTGTGACAAGACTGACACAGAGCAGTTCATTTTAGATTTTTCTAGGCAGGCAGTGGTACATAGGCACTAGAGAAAAGATTGCAAGCTTTCCCCTATCCCAGTTCCAGACTGCTGAGCTTCATGACAAATTTCTCTGCTTTTTCTGTTAATAAAGTATTCGTGTGTTTGTGCAGAGATTGAATTCTGTATTGGCACTTGCATTTGCATTTTGTGATTCATCGCCACTCTGGAGCATTGCCTGTAAATTTGCAATATTTCACTGTTGATGCAGAGTCTTAAATTTCCTTGCTCTGATACTTTCACAGAGGAAAATATTTTTCTCTGACTCGCCCCCACCCATCTTTGCCAGTCAGAGTTGTGTGCTCCTAGTGTAGCTCTGTTTGGACACACTTAAGGTCGGGGTACACAAAGTCAAGCTGAGTGAGTGGAACTTGGGGACCGAAGTTGCCTGAGACATTCATCAAATCAAAGCCAGAGATGATCAGATAGTCAGTTGGCCTTCTCCACAGTGTGCCTTTGGGATTGGAGAGCTGGGGCTGGTTGCTGCCCTGATGACTTCATGAGGGCCGTGGTGGTACTGTGTCAGGAAAAGCTGGAAGTGGGTGTATGACCATGGCCTTGGTGAGGTGGCCCTTCGGTGTTTAAAGCTACTTGCTATCACTCAATAATGATAATCATAGAGTGAGTGCACACTATTCAATACTTACATGACTCAAAAGAACATAGCTAAAAAGATAAAGATACCTGATAAAGTGAAAAGAAGAGATAAGCCCTGGCATGTGCCCTCAGAAGTAGGTCCATGACACTTGTACAGTGTGCTTACAGCTCTCCCCTCCCTTTGGCTTCTTGCCCTTCATAGTACATTCTGCTTCAGTCTGATGGCACAAGAGAATTCTGATATCAGTGAAACACATACATTTCCCATTATGAATTTGGGAGCAGGCTGTATCAGGCCAAATACCGAAAAATGATAATGTTAAGATGTTGCCCGCCAAATGGGGGTACTACAGAAGGAGAGTATTGTGAGTAGGCATCTGTCCAGCAACAACATACTGCTCCCCAAGATGGTGATGTAAGGCAAGAACTGATCTGCCCCTTGTGAAATCCCAAGAGGAACTCGTGGTGCAGTATGCTAAATAAAATCTAAGAGTGATTCCCAAAGAATAAAACAATCTTACAGGCACTGAGCTAGACTAGAGAAATTTTCCATATATATTTCTACTCATTATGTTACAGTGAGCACTAAGCTGAAATTCATGGTCTTCTCCTTTCTGAAAAGTATTCCCCTCTTCACGGCTGCCTTTACTCACCTGATTACATGGGCAGCATCCCAGAAGGAGGAAATGCCTCGTGACTTCCATCAGACAACCAGCCTGGTGGGAATTGGGCCCAGGCCTGGAATACCAGTGGAACGTCAGTGGAATAGAATGCACAGATCTGCAAAGAGTGCCAAAAAAAATTAAAAAGCCAAAAAATGCTTAAGGGATTTGCATAATTCTTGACCAGCAGCGCTAATTTATAGGCGGACACTAAATTCACACTTTGCTGAGAAACCTTATAGGCTATTGAATCCACAGGGAAACTAAACAGCAAATGTACACTAAGTACCTCGATGCCTTCGTGTGCTATGACAGATGTGTGAATTGTCATGGCATGGATTAGTGTTTACTCACACTGTTCAAATACAGAATTTCCTCTGATTTTGGATGTTTCCAGAGAACAAGTGAGAATAAAGTTATTTATTTCTGCGCTGCTCCTGGAACGATTTTTAATGATCCACTTGCAGACTGTGTGAGGATTCTCCATGCAGATTCTGTCTGTCTCATGCATTCAATTGCCATATTTGCAAGCATACTGCCTATACAACAGGTATATATTAAGTGTGCATTTCTGCTGCACATGTATAGCCCTAAAAACTTGGGCCTCTGTGATTAATGGAAGACATGCATTATTAATTGCCGAAGGCTTAAGAGAAAAAATATTTGTCCAGAGAAGAGAACTAAAGAAGCCAACAAAATAGGGTGACTGACATTTTTTTTTTTCCCCATAGTGCTTGGGATTGTTATGATGTCAGATCTGCATATTATTTATCATGCGTATTCTCATCTGTTTTAGGCAGACAACTCCCTTAGTATTAATGGGAGTTGTGCAATTACAAAGCTGAGAACATGTGTGCAGCAGGACTGGGGCACAGTGGGACTGGCTGAGGATGCAGTGTCAGTCTTGGATTGGAATGTCTTTATTTTCTTTGGCTTGTCACAGCCACATACTGGAGGCAGAAGTAGAAGGTTGATATAAATCAGTGACTCATTCTTTTACTCTTTAATGAAAATCCCACTGAAGTCGATAGGAATAGGACATCCTTGTGTTAAACTCTGAGTAGCATCCTCGTGTGTGCTCTTTTGGTCTTGATACCTTTGCTCATACTGAGTAATGCCTTACTCTTCAAACAATTGCATGAAAAGAGTTGGAGCTATTTGAAGAGTAGTACTGTTTGTACTGCCATGCAGACAGCACAATCTGGACTCTTGCTCTTATTAAAGATATTTATGTTGTATTAATTTTTCCCCTGCAGAGCTCAACTTCTCCTTTTTCTTTCGTTCTGTGAAGTCATAATTCAATACTTATGGCAACATAAATCCATATTAAGCTCCAGTATAAGCAGGCATAAATTCCATTGATTTTACTGCCCCATTTACACAGGACCATGTTTGGTCTGAGATCTCTTCTGCCTTGGAAATAATTGCAGTGCAATAAATTTAGGCTTAAACTTCAGCTGTGCAATGAAAGGAGAGAATTGGGATTACAGTAAAGTAACGAGTGAGTTAAATACAGATAGATTTGAAAATAAGTAAAATCTGGGACAAAGCTAGTGATGGTATGTTATATACTTCAATCAGCTTTCATCTAAATATATGAAAGTTTTTTCATGCATCAATGAAATAATCCCTACAACGTACCTCTAAAGGTAGTTGGTATTAGAAAATACATTTGGCATGGCATTCCCCATTTGATCTTTACCCACGCAAAAAAGCATTGTTTTTTGTTTTTTGTTTTTTTTTTTTTTGGTGTGTGTGTGTGGATAAAAGCTAAAAAAGGATCTCAGGATTTTGTTCAAAGCAAGTAGAATGGCATTTCAGTGGGTGATATCTGAGAAAGCTGATCCCATTATTAGTACCTCTGTTTGGATATACATTTGTGCTCGCAACTTTCATCCCGCAGAAGATTCCAAGCCTTTTAGCCTTTGTGGCAGATAGCTGACACAAAGTGAACAAGAAGGGTGGTGGGGAAGGTGCTCAGCCCATAAGCTGTGAGAAGGTGCAGCAATTTCTTTCTCTTCGACTGGGAGATAATAGTGGAGACTCTTGGGTGCAAGCTGTTAGTGAACCAGTGCAAAATGGGATGGAGACGCTTCATGTAGAATTGCAAATTGTTTTTAGATTGCCTTAAAATTGAGCCTGAACATGACTTCATTGTGGCGTAGCTGTTGCATGCAAGTTTCTGTTTGTATTTGCTGGCGGTTTAGAAGAATTCTTGGCAGAAGTATCTCGACTGATGATGATTTTTGTTGTTTTGTTGTGCTTCAAAGGGTATAAGGAAGCATGTGATTGTTTCAAAGCATCAAATAATCAAATGCAGAGCAATCACAATGTTAGTTGAGGTTTAACAGTTTGGTTTTAAAAATCACGTAAAGGTTAAAAAATAGAGTATTTGCCTCAGCTTTTTTATGTCAATGTTATACCATAACTGACCTCTAGAAATTCCTTTTAGTCTTTCCCTTCGGTCCAAGCCAAAATGAGTGTTTTGTTTTTTTTCTGACCACCCTGAAGATTTTTAACAGACGCTAGTTTCCTGTTAGGGTGATGTTATCGGCATATGAGTTTCTGCACATGATGAAGGCAAATATGCTCTGAGTTTGTCTGCTCCTGGCACTTCTCTTTTTAAAAGAGTTTTTGAAAGTAAGTGTCCATTTGTATGTTTTCAAGCTTGTTGGTGCAGTCAGCATTCATTAGTAGTAGATTCCAGCTGCCAGACTTAGATCTGTGTCTGGACTTCAATATTCGGATTATGGGAATACTCATGTCTGGAGTTTTGATTCAGCGTCTTGTTTAGAAAAAAACTCAGAGGAATAAGATTAGATGCAGTTTCCCTACATAGACTGAAGCAGTCAGTGTGTTCGGGTAATTTCTGGACCTGAGAATTTAATAGTAGGATGAAAGATGTGTTATCTGCTTCTCAGAGCAACATGTAGCTTTTGTGAAAAGACAGAATATATGTGTAGGGCATTAAAAAAGGACATCAAGCCTTACGTCTAAAGAAGGTGGGCAGAAAACCTAAGGGCTATAAAAGAAATGGCTAAGATCTCATCTGGACAGTCTCCCCAGTAGCTCCACTCTTTTGCCCTCCTTAAGGAGCTAATTGCTTTTAGGTACTATGATAGGTGAGTTTTAAGGGTTTGGGGCCCCCAGTGACTGCTTACTGGTTGGTGGCTCATACCCTTTCTTAATTATCTTCCCAATAGGGATCTGAGCTGGATTTTTATGTATGGAATAGTGCATAGTTAGTGTGATTGTTTTCCCTTTCCATCAGATTTGTACAAAATATCATGCTTTGGCTTACTGCAATAGCAAAGGCATCTAGGAGTGCTAAAAAAATGATAAAAATATTAAGTGATTTGATGTGAATTCTAGATAATTTACATTCTATATATTTGTAAAGCACAGTTATATCTTGGTTATAGAAAGCTCTGTAAAATCCATAGCTCAGATGTGTAAGAAAGCTTCTGATGGATTTGTTTTAGTTACCAATAGTAATTTCTGAAAACTTTGCCTTTGAGTTTATACATTCTCCAAGTACTTATACGGAACATTAATATTGTTTTATGACAAGGAAGAGTGGAGTTCAGTTTAGTTTTTTTTTCTGTCTATAAATTTTGACATTGCCAGAGAATGCCTGAGAATCAAAATAATGTGAAAAAAGCAAATATTCAAGTAGAATGTGCTGGCATGAATGCTTTATATTAAAGCTTGGATTGCTTGCTGCCTGGTACCTCTACGGATGAGGATGTTAACCTTTTTTTCACTGTGTTAATAAACTGCATACCTAGTAATCTTTGCCTCCATCAGCTATCTCATCAAATACAGTGATAGAGCCCATCCTCCACCTTCCACACAGTATCTGGCAGAGCAGAACCTGGCTTCATTAACTATCTGGGGATAATCCTAGGGGTCTGCAGATGGTACCCAGCTGGTGTTATCAGCATCCTTGAAGATACCTGTGGGGAACATGGGTGTGCTATGTTTCAGGAGTCTCTGTGCAGTAGTCCCTCTGAGACCATTTAGTAAACTATGCACTGCAGAGCCACCTGAGTCCTTCTCTGTAGACCCCAGGATAGGCAGATGGGAATGCTGTTGTCTTACACACACACACACACACACACACACACACATACACACACTTAGCTCTGCGCTCACAATGTGCCAGTAAATTGTAGTGGTGTCTCTGAGTTGTCAAGGCAGCACAGGTCCTCATGTCATCAGCTCTTAGTCAGCAGGTTTGACCCATAACCTGTGGGAAAGCTGCTTGACAGACATGCATCCCTGGATGCCAAACATCTGCTGTGGTAATCTTTATAGTTCTTAGTCCTCTACTTCCCAAAGACTGTGTCCACATCTTCTTTGTGAATGCACTGAATGTTATGCTACTTGCTTCCTCCTCAGTTGTAAAAAGCTTTGGAGTGGAATGCAGAAACACTGCTTTAAATACCTATCAGAAAAATAGGTGGTAAGCCAGCACATGTGAAATGCACTGCATGCTTCTTTGCTCTTCTTTGTAATTTTACTTTCCCTCTGCATCACTTCTAAATGTCATTTTGTAAAGAAGTGGTGATTTGTGTTCATGTTCTCTTTCCTGAGAAATAACTGTATCAGTAGTCTGTCTATGAGAAAGTTTGATCCATGAGCTCTTCAAACATCTCTGTGTTTACAGATATCAATGAGTGTGAAATTGGAGCCCATAACTGTGATAGACACGCCGTTTGTACAAACACACCAGGAAGTTTTAAATGTAGCTGCAGCAGCGGCTGGATTGGAAATGGTATCAAATGCACAGGTGAGAGTTGTATGCATTTGTATTTATTTGTAAGGTCTGATCAATACCGTAGCTCAGCAACTCTGGAAAAAACAGTACCACACCTACAAATTGAGAAGAGAAACTGTTATTCTGCTTTGTTAGGTCAATTTGACATGATCCGTTGTAGGGCAAATTCTCTGCCATGGTAACTGAAATCAACATTATCTCATGTTTGGCTTTTGAAACAGTGGAAGTGGACTGGACCATGGGGAGAGACAGTGTGTCCTTAGGAGCAGCTTGTGGCTGTGCTGTGGAGTGAGAGGTCTCTCAGTACTTCCTGTGAAAACAAGATATAACCCAGAAGTTCTTAACCTGAGGGTGCCATGTGGCTTCCTCACTCACACTTACCTTGTCAGACTGCTTTGCTGGCCTGCAAATAAGTTCTGCCTGCTTTTCCAATCAGATGGTTTCACAGATATGTAGGTTTTATTATAGACATGATTATTTTAAGTAGAGGTTCTGTCTGCCATATGCTATTTAAAGTGTGTATTTGTGCTGAGTCAGTTTTGTTTTGTTGACTAATGTTGCTTTTTAAAAAATTATTATTATTTTAAAGATCTGGATGAGTGCTCCAATGGAACCCACATGTGTAGCCCACATGCTGACTGCAAGAATACAATGGGCTCTTACCGCTGCCTGTGTAAAGAAGGTTATACTGGGGATGGCTTCACTTGTACAGGTGAGCTTTCTTAGCAACAAGAGAAGTGCCATGCTTGAATATTCACCTGGCACTTACTTTTATTGGTATTAAAATTTAAGCACAGATATCAGTGAATTAATATTCACAGTGTAAACTCTGTGATTTTGTACTCATAATTTCCATTCAGCTGGAATATAAAATGCGACTCAGTTCAAGGACTGTGTTGTATTAAGTGTGATGGTCCCAGTATTCAGTTGCTATTTCAGAGGATAGCATTTAAGCTGCAGCAAGCGCCCAAAGAGATTGTGAGATTTCCATCTTTGGAATTACTAGGAACTCAGCTGGGCAAAGCTGTGAGCAATCTGATCTAATTTTAAAATTAATCTTCTCTGTGGCAGAGGCTGGACCAGGTGACCTCCAATGGTCCTTTACGACCTAAGTTAGTCTATGATTCAATGTCAGATTAGAAAAAACAGCCACCTTTTAAAGATTTGAAATTATTGTTGAATGTCATCCTTCACTGTGTTCTAATTCACTTAAGTTGCCAAAACTTGAAAGGTACTGCATATTATACCTGGCCTAAAGCAGTTGCTTTTTTCTCTTCATAAAATGAAAGTTTTCATTGACCTTTTCTTGCTAGTGGATTGCAAACATTATAACAGTGCTTGGTCATATAATTTATCCAATTTGTAGGCAGTTCATTGGCTGCCAATATTGATATTTAAGTAGTGGGGCATGTGTATTAAAATAATCGTATAAACTGCCTAAAAATGTTTTTCCATAAGGAAGTTTCTATTGTCGGACCACTTTACTGCATCACCCTGAAAGTTGGTGTCAAGACACAGTGCTGACATGCTGAAACCTCATTTTATGAACTGTAAATGTTACTGTAAATCACTGCTAGAGAGCTGAGTTTCCCACCCTCACTTACACTTTGAAGAACAGTACAGCTCACGTAGACTTGGTCATCAGGACCCCAGCTAACACTAACAAATTCAGTGTTGCTGGTAACGCTATATGGAGAGGGGTCCTGTTCAGTATAAAGCCATGTGATAAGGCATTCGCTGGGCCACATTTTCAGCTAGTGCAAATCCGCAGCACTTTATGAATGATAGCAGTTTTCATGACATCTGAGAAAATGGCTCCACAGGTTTAAGGCCAAATTTGAATTATTAATTCAGTCTCCTCTATAATTTAGTCCTGAATCTGATTCATCTCCTCAGTGGCCTCCATAACCTGCGCACTGCCAGCTGCAACACATGGGTTGTGATGCATAAAATGTCAGCTAGAAAATAATGGCCACAGTCTATCTGAAGGGTCAGGTAACCCAGTACTACCAAGACGGCTTTTCTCAACTGTTTAATTCCAATTTGGTTTTGGTTATATTTTCACCTCAGTGCCACTTTGCTAGTGTTTTATGTTTGGCATAGAGACCGTCTATTACTGGACCTGTTTATTTCACAGTAAATCTCTTATCTCTGTTGCTGCCACTAGGCCTTTCTGTAATAGAAGTCATAACAATAATAAAACAGACATGCTTGTTCTGAATCTAAATTTGACCATGTGTACTGCCTCCAGTTTCTGTTAACTGCAGATATGTTAGCAGTCTGTCTCTCTAGCTCAGTTTGTTTTTTGTTAGAAGCTGCATTTTCCTAATGTAGAAAATATACCAAGCTGTTGCATGTAATAGCTTGTAAGCTTAAGTAGACTGTAGTTTCTTCTGCATGTGCAGAATTGTTAAAATCCTTGAACACTGCATGCTGTAGCTGAAACAAGTGTTGAGAACACTGTGTTTACTGTAAACCTTCAATTTCTCTTCCTTTTACAGACCTAGATGAATGCTCCGAAAACTTGAATCTCTGTGAAAATGGGCAGTGCCTCAATGCCCCAGGAGGATATCGCTGTGAATGTGATATGGGATTTTTGCCAAGTCTGGATGGGAAAGCATGTGAAGGTAATTCGCCATAAGCTTTGAACAACATTCAGCAAACTCTGCCTTAATAATACTTTATGTCTGAAAAATCTTGCAATTGGTTGCAGTTATGGTTGCGTTGAGAACTGCCTGAAAATTGTCATTAGTTTTTTGGTTTTTTTCATTTATAGTCATTTAAACAGAAAAAGGTTGCTAATATTTATTATGAGCCCTTGTGTCTTCATCAACCTGTTCTATACAGAGAAAAAGTTTTTGGAGACTGTCTTACCACATATTATTTGTGGTGTGATTGGTGATCCAAATGACTTGGTCAACAGCCATTTTATCTTGGTTAGTCTGCAAACAGTTCTTAATTTTATTCATTAAAATTAAGCAGAAAAAGTTTTATTTTGGCTTTGTGTATGTGAAGCTGAAAAACACTGGTTTTGTAGCTAGCACAGTGAACCCGTTTTGAGAGCTTCTGCCATGTGCAGAATCAGAATTTGAAGCCTTGCAGGAAGTTTTTGTACTATTTTGAAAGTAATCTGTCACTTACCTGTATTTAATTAAGGTCATGTTCTCAACAGTAACATTTGAAATCCACAGTTTGTGCGGCACTTATCAGTTCAGTCAGTTAAGAAGCAGCAGCCATATCATCTGACATACTAATAAGAACTGATATTTGATGGAGTTCATAAGTGCACCTCTATAAATAGGATTTTTCCCCTCAGAAGTGTTCTGTGCATTATTTTAAGTAATCTACCAAGAGAAATAATTTATGAGCTTGAATTTTTCTGTAAACTAAAACAATATTAGGTTTCATAATGTTTCATGCAACAATTTACTTAGAAAGCTTTTAGCTAACTTTAAATAGCTTATATAGAGTCTAATTCCTGTTTCTATAACAGTCTATCCTGGATGTCTTGGATGTGCAGACTAAATGCAGGATTTTAAGGTTCTTTGTAAACACTCTTCTTTTTATCATATCAAATTAGCTGTTCTTTGTGCGGTGCAGCATTCCTTAAGTGCTGAATTGGATATCATGATTTGAACAAAGCACACAAAAGTGAGCTCCAGGTGCCAAACTCAAAATCTGTCAAATGCAGGAACCTGAATATTAGTATTCACTTTTGTTGGTTTTTGATTTATTTATTTAATTAATTTTGTTTCACTGAAGTCCTGCTTTCTGGAGATGGCTGCTGATTTAGGAAAAACTTCTTGTTTAAAGCTTATCTCCTGCCATGTTTAGTTTTGCTAGTTGTCAGGTTAGCCCACTAACAAGCTCAGATTGTTCCTGGCATGGCTTCTAGTGACACTGAAAAGAGCCTTTTGCCCAAAACAAAGGCTATGGATTAGGTTACTTAGGCCTCAAATATTAATCTTGCATGTTATTTTTTTTTTTTTTGCTCTTACCCAATGCTCAGGAGCCATTGGCTTCCAGATTCATGTTTTCTGAACCTTTTTGTAGTTTCCTGTACCTGTATTAAAAAGTTAAAGGAAATTCATACTTTTCCCCTCCTATTTCTGTCAGATATTGATGAGTGCTCACTTCCTAACATCTGTGTCTATGGAACTTGTCATAACCTTCCTGGACTTTTCCGATGCGAGTGTGAAGTGGGCTATGAGTTGGACAGAAGTGGTGGTAATTGCACAGGTAAAGATGATTTTGAACAGCATGCTTTTTAATTTTCTGTTAATGTTATTATCAACTCCAAAGGAAATTCTATTAAAAATCTGTACATATCAGTTTGGATATAAGGAAAATGCACCCTTCCCTACTGTATAGCACAGAAAGAAAAGGCAGCGGGCACTGTACTATGGATACTAGTGGCTTTCTCTACTCTTTCCCATTCTTTGTCAGCCTCCAGTATCACACTGCCTTAAGTAAAGAAGGAAAGAAATACAAGATAACAGTTCTGCCTGTTCACATCTTCCAGGCAGAGATTTGTTGTGCCCTGTAGTTTCCATTCACAGTACTGTATTGTAAGCAGTGAGCTTGTTATCTAGCTTTCCTCTAAGTATTTCTGAATACTGTATGTGAATTCATAGATTATGTTTCCACTTTTTTTTACAGTGCAATGAAGAATTGATTTTAGGCTAGTGTTATACTTCTAGAGTGTGTGTGTACATTTTAAAGCTTCTTGGATATCAGTACTTGAGAGCTAATGGATTTATGGTAGTCAGTGTAGTTGATATATTGATAGTGTCCATGTGTATTTGCTTACCTCCTGCTGTTTTTTTCTTGCAGACGTTAATGAATGTGCAGATCCCACAACCTGCATTAGTGGTACATGTGTCAATACAGCTGGTAGTTACACCTGTGAGTGCCCTCCAGATTTTGAGCTGAATCCCACCCGCGTTGGCTGTGTTGGTAAGGATTGCATTTAACAAGTGAAGTTGCACAGAGAGGCTGTAAGGCTAAGTGTTAGGAATAAAGTTCTAGGTCATGGAAGAGGGCTAGAACAAACTCACACCCTATTGCCCTTGGCTTTAAAAGTTCTAATAGTGCAGTAGAAATATGTCCAGAGTGATATAGCGTGCCAGCAGTGCCTTGTCAGAGCCAACACCTTGGGGCTTGTTATAAGTGTCCAATTTAAAGAAGGCATGGGACAGTTTTAAAATTCAACAACCTTAAACCAACATCCAGTTGGACCCAGGATGATAGGCAAATGAAGCTGTGGCACAAAGCCACTCATGCTCTTGTAGTATTGAGTGCATCTTGGCTAGATGCAGCTTTCATGACCAATGGAAGAGCTCTTGTATTAGAGTCTAACTGCTTGGTACTCCTCTGATATTTTTTGGCTTTTATTTTAAGTGAGCATAGAGATGCTAAAAAAGTTCAAACGTATTTAAAATTCCTAATGTGTAGATGTTTTCATTCTGGAAAGGATGTACAAATGTGGGTGACAATGTAAATAACAATGAGAAAAGACCTGGCTGAACTTGCCCTGGTATATTGAAGAAATTCCCTGCTTTGTGAAAAGTACAACAATGGAGCAAAGAGATGGGGCAGCACTGTCCTATCTAAGAGAGGAAGGCTGGGTCCTCATGGACAGCACAAGTTACCTTCTGTGAATGTCCTGCAAAAAAGAAGGGCTTTCTAAGAATATGCTCATGAGATATTTTAATTATTTGCTTTCTTCTCTGGTAATGTTTGTTATTATGTGCATTCCAAATAGATACACGATCAGGCAACTGTTACCTGGACATTAAAACTCGTGGAGATAATGGTGGCACCTTCTGCAGCAATGAAATTGGAGTGGGTGTTTCTAAGGCTTCCTGTTGCTGCTCCCTGGGCAGAGCTTGGGGAGTTCCCTGTGAACAGTGCCCATCTGTGAACACAAGTAAGTCAGCTTTCCCTGGTTAGAGTTAACAATACATCTTTTTTTTGTTTTGTCTTGTTTTTCTCATTTAGCCAGGTAACTCAAGTCCTGGTGTGGTTATTTGTTGTACATGCAGGAAAGAGGTTCCTGGAGAACCTCAGCAACTGTTAACCAAAACTTTTACACGCCTTTCAAAAAAATTATCTATTAAGAATATTATCATCACTTCTGTGTATGTATTCTATTACATAAAACACTTGGCAATACAAAATGGAATAACGGCTGTAAAACCTAATGTTGATGTCTGGTTATCTAGTATCTTTACATTTAAATTTTCCTGAAATAATTTGACTAATTTTCAAAGGTAATTACGCTGAAAATGTTTCTACTATTGCAGATTCATAATTCTATTTCGTTTTCAGCTGAGTATAAGGTTCTTTGCCCTGGAGGAGAAGGATTCCGACCGAACCCTATTACAGTTATATTAGAGGGTAATGTTTACATTTTCCTATTTTTATACATCTAAAACTATAAAACTCTTCAGGGAGTGTTATTTTCATGGAAAAGCATGAATGAGATAATGTCTGTGAATTTGTTTGAACAGATATTGATGAATGTCAAGAACTGCCTGGGCTCTGCCAAGGAGGAAAGTGTATTAATACATTTGGTAGCTTCCAGTGTCAGTGTCCATCAGGTTACTATTTGAATGAGGAGACCCGAGTATGTGATGGTACGTAGCATTCACTTAACTATTCTGCTGCTTTTATTTGTATAAAATGATGAAAAATCAACGTGTAGCAGAATCGATCTCTCCTTGAAAATGAACCTTAGGTATTGCTGAGGCGTTTTCATTCTTGGAAGCATAATGAGAAAATTGCTGTGGCCACTCACCGCCTTTTTGTTCTCTTCTAGATGTGAATGAGTGTGATACACCTGGCATTTGTGGACCTGGCACGTGTTACAATACTGTTGGGAACTACACCTGCATCTGTCCTCCTGATTACATGCAAGTCAATGGAGGGAACAACTGTATGGGTATGTAGGCTTTTTTAAGCTTTATCTTCATGCTTTGGGCCAGGGCTGTAACTGGCACAGATCAGAATTATTCCTCAAATGTAGTTATATGAAAGTTAACTGAACAAAAGATCAAGCTTCTTTCATTAATTTTATTGCGTGAATCATAGTTGATCACTTTTATTAGGTTTTTTAGTATCTCATCATCAGAATTACTCCTTTGATTTGATATTTTCTGTGTTCATTCCTTCCAATTTTCACCTCAGCTTTTCAGTTAAAAGCTTCTGCAGGTGAAACTAAAACTAGAAAAAAATTTCTAAAACTAGAAATTTTGTAGGAACAGATTTTAACGTAGTATTTTACAGTGCCACAGCATCTACTTGACAGGCATCTAAAAAATACATACATTAGGAGGTAGCTCCTAAGCCCTTCAGTTCATCATCATCCGTAAGAGCTGCTAATGCATTGTTCTTTTGTTTTTGTTTTTTTTTTTATTTTTACAGATATGAGAAGAAGTCTATGCTACAGAAATTATTATGCTGACAATCAAACCTGTGATGGCGAACTACTCTTTAATATGACCAAGAAAATGTGCTGTTGTTCGTACAACATTGGACGTGCATGGAATAAGCCTTGTGAACAGTGTCCTATCCCTAGCACTGGTACTTTCTTTTCCTCATTGCAAAGCAAAGTGAAAGCTTTAGTAACATGTTTACTGATAGCAGATGTAATGTTGTTAGAGAAAGAGATGGCTTACTTTTGTCTTATGTGTCTGAAATGGTTACTTTTGGTCAGTGTGGAATCAGCCCTAGTCACAATCAAGGTGTATATTTAAATCCTTTTGGAGTGGTGTGTGTGCAGACTGTGGGCCATGCACGCCTCCTCTGTGACAGTTTCTCTGTATGAGAGATTTCACTTGCCTCTTTGCAAATGCCTATTACTCAAGGCATACTGAAGCAGGCACAAAACTGGCATTGCTCCAACAAATATTGTATGTGCCACGCTGTGCCCTCACTGCTGATTGCCACAGGGGCCTTTCTGTTCACCGTTACAGAAGTACCTCAGTGTCTTCTGAGAATGATCTGTGTCAAACAGCTACATATAAGATGTAGCAGTTTCTGGATGTATTGTGTGGGATACAGGAATCCTCCACACTGATTTAGACCTAGTAATTGAGCCTAGAATTTCCCATTCTGTTATGAGTTGGTTTGCTTCAAGAACAGACTTCCTAGACAATTAATTGGATAACTTCCAACTTATGGTTCAGATTTTTTAAAGTCAGATCTGACTTGTACACAGAAAATGTAATGCAAAGATAAGCACACGCACAGGAAAACCAGGATGTGAGCCCAAGTTTTCTGCATCTTTGTATATATGCTGTTCTCAAGGGCCTTTGAATAGAACCTGCATGTGTAACCAGGCACATCACAGTGTGAGCCCTCGAGGTCTGCATACTTCTGTGTGTCCTGCAGGTGCTTAAAAGCAGAATAAGAAAATTCTTAGACAATAGATGTAGTGAATTTTGGACTGCAGGTTAAGGATATAGTGAATTTTTGGCTGTTGATTAACTCAAAATATGCTTTATTTTCTCACTGTTTTGTTTTCCTGTTGCAGATGAGTTTTCTACACTCTGTGGAAGTCAAAGGCCTGGATTCTTCATTGACATTTACACAGGATTACCAGTTGGTGGGTTGTGATTTCTGTTCTGAACTAAACTCTATACTACCTCTGTCCAAGGAAGAGAGGAAGTTTCCTTTCCCAGTTATTTATTTCAAACAGTGTAATGGTGTTGAAACTTCCATCTAGCTCTGAATCTGCAAGCTTTCTGTATAGCTCCTCCTAGCTGGCAGCAATGATTATTGCTGCTTGTTATTAAGGCAAAATAAAGCTCTAAAGAAATTGTCATCAGGCCTACAGCAGGGCACAGATTACCAAGCATACAAGAACTGGGAGTAAGGCCAATCAGCATTTGGTCTGGGTAGAATGAGGAGTCTTTCCTGAGACTAAAGCACGGATTTAATTTGACATTTCACACCAGTCCCCAAGTGTATTGGTTTGACACAAAAATCCTTTCTTCTGTTTAACTGGAATTTTTCTCACATGTGTTATTGTGTATAACTTTTGAATGGTGAGTAACAAATTGCAAAACAAAAAGAGGGAGAGGATGAGAAATTCAAAGACAAGGATCTGAGTAAATCCCTACTGGGACTCCATTTTGCTTTTATTCACAGAAGAATGCAAATAAGAAGCAGATAATGTGACCTTTAACACACTGAGGCAATATATAGAGAGCAATCAGGTGCTTTTGGATTAAGCTGTCGCTGTGATGCAGTGTTCAGCTAGTTAGGTGAAAGTTTTTCTAGTTAAAATAGGAAATGTCTTTTTTAAAGAAGTTACTGAAATATACAGTATTATGATTTATCAGGCTGGTTTCTTGTGAGAAAAGTTTCCACTTCTCATTGTTAGCATTACCCAAATTATTATCAGTTGGGCCATTCATCAACAAAAGGCACTGAGGTTTGACTTGAGCATCGATTCAGAATCATGGGAATTGATGTTCAGCCATATAAACTCAATGGGATATAGCACTGCAGAGGGACCGTGCATCAGCCTAACGTGCACAGAAGTAAAAGTTGCACCTGTAGCAGCGTGTGTGCCAGGAGTGTTGCAGTCAGCTCTCTCCACCCCATCGCACCACAGAGCAGGGCAGGAGCCAACTGAAACAAAAGGGCTATCCCAGAGAGGCCACCAACATGTTCCAGTGCAGCATTAGAGGGGTGAACACACAGCTTTACACCATACAAACCACAGGCTCTTCCTGCTGCTCTGATGTCTTGGTGGGTGTCACTAGGTTGCAACGTTCATCCTGATGCTTTTGCTTAGCATCTCCTGATGTCCCTTACATCTTTAGGCACCAAGCATGGGAACAAGATAGCACATGCTTTGCAGGGACAGTGTTCTGTGTACCTTGTAATATTTGGTCACAATCTTTACATGTTACTTGTCTGTTGTTTGGATTGAAGTTCTATATACTTACCCCAGATGGCCGGTTCAGAGAGTAAGGTGATTTTACTAATTTCTATTTTTAATCAGGAAACTCAAATCTAGTAATAAAAAAATAAAAGAATTTTTAAAAAAAGACATTTTCTGGTTAAAACTCACATTACCTGCTCATTCCCTACTAATTCTGTCTCGTATCCAACAATGCATGTAGCAGTTTTTACTAACAGGAGAGGTTTGGGAGAGTCTGTTTATTGTTGTCAGAATATTAAACATAATTAACTTAAGAATCCAATAGACATAATTGAAATAACAGCTGCTTTTTTCTGCCTAAATCAATTACTTAACCCATGTATATAAAGAATACTGGCAAACCCTGGCTGCCTGGCTTAGTCAATCTAATTAATAGCACATTGGCATCACTGCAGATGTTACCTGGCATTGGCACTCCCAAACTGTTAAAGAAATGCATGGTTATTACCCCGATTAACAAGGGTAAAACAGTGCGAATTGAGTTCTGATCACTGCTTGCATTCAGTTCTCCTATATTAAAACAAAGGAAGTTGCATTCTTTCAATTCAACTCTTCCCAGTAATTCCATTTCAGCACTCAGAATGAATGAGCAGGTTCATCAGGGCTGTGGGTGGGAGAGATGAGGAAGGACGCATGCTATCTTCTGCCTTCTCATGTAGCAGGATAGAGCTGGCCTACAGTGAAGAGTACTTGAGGAAACAGCGAATTTCTGCATTTCCATGCTCACTGTCCAGTTGGGAATGTTATGATGATCACATACATTTGGTAATTTTAGGAAGGATAAATGTAAGATGTATCATGTAACAGAGAATTTCACGAAGTGCCATTTACAAGTATTTATAAAAATTCTTCTTGCAGATATTGATGAATGCAGAGAGATTCCTGGAGTGTGTGAAAATGGAATCTGTATAAACATGGTTGGCAGCTTCCGATGCGAGTGTCCGGTGGGCTTCTTCTACAATGACAAGCTGCTGATCTGTGAAGGTAGAATGCTGATCTCATTCAGAGAAATCTTGTTTCACCAACTGGCAATTCAGGCAGTGGCAAATATGATCTGTTTGCAAGTCAGTCTTAACAAAGGGAAATACCAGGATCGGTGTAATAGGTCTGTGTTAATTAAGACTTTCTGAATTCTTTTGCATAGAAAATGCCAGATTTTTCATCAGACATCAGGAGCGTGAATCAGCAGTCATGGGAATAAACACTGTTTTTCACATTTGACAGTAAAGCCAAGAAAAAAAAAATAGTTGTCTTGAGTCAGATCATGAGAACAATTATTGTACTCCAAGATATTTTTTCTCATGGAGGAGAGATTTGTGTACATAGTAAAACACATGATAACTTATTTGCCAATTTAAACACCTTCTAACATTGTTAGTTTCGTGAAGAAACTGAAGATACTAATATGAATTGTTTCATTCCCTGCTGTGGTTTATGACTGCTGACAAAATAGGTACTGCAGAGCATGGTACTGAGGACCTTCAAATACAAGCATCTTCTGTACGCACCTTCTAACTGAAACAGATTTCTAGGGAAATAAAGTTCTCTATTTAATTTGAAAACCCAAGTGAAAATGAGGGTTGCATTGACTGTGATCCGAGGTTGAATCAGCTCAGGGGATATCTGCTGTGCCACCCAGTGCTGAGCATACTGTTTAAGAACAGTAAAATTGCATTTAAGCACAGTGCTCCACCCTCACTTTTTTTTTTTTTCCAGAGTAAGGTTGATTTGTTGCAGTCAATATCTGTTATTAGAACGTGGTTGTGACTCACCTCTCTAACACTGTGTATTTCTCTAAGAAGGTTCTTCTACAGTTATCTCTTGGCTATACCATCTTCTCTATAAAATGCTTCATCTCCCTTCCAGATTTTGGGAACCAGGGAGCTGGCAGCAATCCACCCACAGTAAAACTCTACTTCTGTGAATCTATCTTCAGAACTTATAAACAAATCCAGTTGCAATAATTTATTTTCATTCCTTGTCTTACACTTTGTGAGAATGACTTTTTCCATCAGATTCTTACAGTCTTTGTCTGGGTCACCAGTGCCTGAAATATTGGTCTCTAAGATCCTACTAGTAGCAGAAATAGCGGTACAGCTATCCTGAGTGAGTGTGCTTCCTTGAGCAGGAAGCCATCCACAGGAAAGAAACCAGGGCTGAGCTTACCGAATTGTAAGCACAGACCAATATCAAAGAAGGATAAGTGTTACTCATATATTCATCTTAAATTTTCCTCAGTAAGGAGAACTGGTTGAATTTCTTTCGTCTGAAATTTGATGTTTACATTGAGAGCTACTACAGTCCACCTTGGATCTCGAGTCTTTGTTACAATCAAGAGAGGTGCTTGTGATATTTACTTAGAGATCTATGCAGGTGTATTCTGATTGCAGTCTAAGACAGTGATCCATCCAAATGAACAATTGCTACAGGCCTTTCCTGTGCATTCTAATACCTTCAGAAGACCATCGTATCAGTCCTCTAAACAGGATTGAATTTTACAAATGGAGAATGTGGATTTGGGGTCATTTCGGGGGAAAAAACTGAATCTGACCAAATGTCTACTTTTGTCAATATATTGATGTTTTCACAGTTCAAAAGAAATTCATATACTTGCTATGACTGTATCCTTTGCATTAAAAACAAAATGGTTTTGTTGCCATTCTCGTGGATAGCATAGTCATCAAATTCCTTCTTGTATTGACAGATATCGATGAATGCCAAAACGGACCAGTGTGCCAGCAAAATGCAGAATGTGTCAACACAGCTGGGAGCTACCGTTGTGACTGTAAACCTGGCTATAGGTTCACATCAACTGGCCGCTGCACTGGTGAGTACGCCTGGCTTCTTTGGGTGAATGTCTGCAGAAAGTAGTAGCTTTTAATAGGAGCATTAACAGCAGTCTCCACTTCAGGAAGATGTATATTTTATTGTACTGGGAGATGATCTGAGCTCCAGGAACCCTCCTCTTAAAGCCCTTTAGGAATTCCCATAAATGTTCTGCTAATTGCCAGAAATCTATTGGGCCTATTCCACAAAGGCATAAGTGATACTCATATGAGTAAGTATTTGCCTTCCACTCTATCCCACAGACTGCAAAGATGCTTCTGTAGTCCAAGTTATTCACTGTTTCTTGACTAGCTATTCTCTGACACTAAAAACTTAGCTACTGTCTGGACAGAGAACATGCAGTATTTTTCCCTTCCTCTGCATAAATTATTTGATTTTCATTTTAATTTTCAGTATTTTATTTGCCAGCTATATTTTCACAAATAAAACACTGCTTGCTGGGGTCTCTTCTGTTAAGGTGGACTTATCTGCTAGGCCATATGCAATAGATAACTTTAAAAGCTTATTGTTAAACTTCCTAACTTTTCTGTGGGTTTAAATGGGCCCCAGAACATTATTTTTAAATACTCCCCGAGTGGGACAGCCCTTCTCTAATCTATTTGCTCTTTCCTTTAAAATCACAATCCAGAGAGGCATTTGTGTTGATTACTTGAAGAACTGCAGAGATTTTAAAGAGTGCTGGGAGCCAAGCAGCTGTAAATACTATATACATTTCTGAACAAAATAATAATTACAAAGGAAATTGATAACGTTTTGCTTGAGATTTTGCTTGAGTTCTTGAGTTTGAGGAAGTACGCTTTCCCTGCAGAGTAGTTCTTCATTGTTTTATTAGACTCTTAAGGGAAAAGGGTTTAGGGGCAACCAGAGCCCTACCATGAGAACTGAAACTTTGTTTTGTAAAGCTATGCAGTGGCACATGTAAATATTCAATATATTCTCAATGTAATTGTTTTTAGGCATTCATTACAGTAGTACAGGAAGAGCCAGGAAAGGTTCTGATATGGGTTACAATAAACCAGTGTGAATTGGCACAAATAGTAATACTTCCCTGTATTTTGCTCTTATTTTATGTTTAGTGAAAATAAACAATTAGAGTAAAAATAAAAGTGGTTGATAAAGTACTTGATCCAGCAAAGAAAGGAAACTCCTAATGGCTCTGCTGTGAGAGCAAGGTGCTAAGCACCTTGCAGTATTGAATCAGTCATGCTACTACATGAAAAAGAACTGCACTCAGTGGCTTGCATCTTGCTGAATCAAAACTAGGGTCTATCATGTTCACTGGGGCTATGAGTACTGCATTTGCCTTACTATAGAAATAGCATTCTTCTGGTGATGATTCTGTTGTGATATAATACATAATTTTTCATAGAAACACTTATATTCTGCCTCCCAGTTTCTTTACTGTGAGGGTGGTCGAACAATGGAACAGGTTTCTCAGGGATGGCAGTGTTTGATGCCATATGCCTGTTGGTGTTCAAGAGGCAATTGGGTAATGCCCTCATGAGTATGCTTTAACTTTTGGTTTGCCCTGCAGTGGTCAGGCAGTTGAACTAGATGACCTTTAAAGGACCCTCCTCCCCTTACCCCAAAAGAAGTTATTTTTGCTTGGGGCTTTAATCCACTGTTTTCAGAGCACTGAAGAAAGTCCAAGTTTTTCTTTCTCCATCACTCTTCTAAGATGAGAGAATTTGGATTTCTGATGTTTTAATGTTGTCCAGCATTGGTTTCCTTCCTGCCTTCTTTGGACTTTATTTAGCAGCAGTATCATTAATAGCATTGGGAGAGCTCAGTCATCAGTGAACCCTCATTCAAAGCTACTGATGTCCCCAGTAGAAGTACAGTAATCCTAAGGACGGGGGTTATTGGGATTCTCCATGCATTTAGTACAGTGTGGAGAACAGGCAGTGGAGGAAGAAAAGCAGGATTTAGTACATGCAGTTCTTTGCAATTATGAACAACTTCAGTCTTTGTTTTGCAAAGCACTGGAGCTGGTTTGTTATGGCTTTGAATCTGTTCCGCTTAAATTGTACATAAAGGAAAATTACAGAACACTAAAATTGATTATAGTATAAGCTTATGAGAGCACCTCAGTTATTGTGTTTTGGAGCTGCAGGCAAAATGCCAAGAAGCATATTGAATCAAACCAGCTTTTGTTGTTGACAGGGTCAAAAAATAGACCTTGTTTGGTTTATGTTTCTGATTTTTTTATGGAAAAGTTGTACTGGACAGCAAACATTTTGTTCTTTGACATTTTGTTTCATTGCTGTTGGTAAAATCCTGGGCTCTGCCTAGAAGCATTCCTAAGTGGGGGAAAGAAGACTAAGGGAGGGATCTGATTAATGTTTATAAATATCTAAAGGGAGGTGGGAGGCAAATAGACGAGGCCAGTAATAGGAGAAGGAATAATGGCCTAAAACTTGAAAACAGGAAGTTCCATACAAGCATGCAGAGCTTCTTTGCAGTATGGGTGACAGGCATTGGATCAGGCTGCCCAAAGAGGTGGTAGGGTCTGCTTCTATGGAGATATCCAGGCTCTGTCTGGACACTGACCTGTGTGACCTGTTGTAGGGAACCTGTTTTAGCAGGGGGTTGGACTCCATGATCTCTAAAGGTCCTTTGCAACCCTTGCAATCCTGTGATTCTGTGATAACAAGAGCAGCAGGAAGCAGTCAGCTGTTATACCAGTGTAATAGATGCCTTGCTATTGTAAGACAGCATATAATGTGTTGGCAGGATAGATTTCCCCATCTTTCTGTGCAGAATTATACAGATGAGTGCTTGCTTCTGTTGGCAAAACACTTTCTGGCTTCATACAGCAGCAGTTCTTGTTGTTTGAGCTTATCGTGCCCTATTTGTCTGATTTTCAGGATCATCACTTTGCGTGCTACAGCACACGTGTATACAAGTACTCATTTTGTCTTTGCATAGAGTGGCTAATATTTTAATGCATCTTTACTTCCTGTAAGCTCACTTAGAAAAGTTGGGGATTCATCTCAATTTTGGTTTTATATTATTTCAGTAAGTCAATCAAGCATATGATCTAATATGGCTTAAAGCAAGTATCTGCTTTCATGAGGATACCAACCGTGATATATGTGAGGCTTTCCATCTGCTGCAAAGTCAATTTAAGCACTCAGACATCTCCTGTCACAATTTTGTGTCATTAGTTCTACTTTTTGAATCCACAGTGACGTCTTCTTTCGAGCAAAAATTTGTTTCATCAGTATTATGTTTACACTTGATTTTTTTCAGCTCCCCAAATGTTGGGCTATGTAATTTACAATCAAATAGCCCATTTTCAGAGATTTTCTTTAAAATGCTTTTGTTGTTATTAAATTGAAAATACTCGTTTACATTATAGACATGCACTGGTTTCTAACTCTCCTGGGTGCTGCTACTACATTTTTCCAGCCTTGTCTTTTAGAGGTGTTAACTCTGCGTGTCACTTTGTTTTCAGATCGGAATGAATGTCAAGAAATTCCCAATATCTGCAGCCATGGGCAGTGCATCGACACTGTTGGAAGTTTTTACTGCATTTGTCACAATGGATTCAAGACCAACGATGACAGAACAATGTGTATAGGCAAGTATACCAAATTAAGTTGTACTTAATAACGATTGTAATGGAAGTCTAACCTCCCTGCCATAAGGAGTGGAGTTACAAGAACCGATTGTGAACCATCAACCTTCAGGCAAAGATGCAAAACCACCATAGCTGACAACTGGAGATGATAAGAAGGTGATAATGAAGGAAGAATGTCTCAGTACTGGAGACAGACAGCTTAAATATATATATCCAGTTTTATAAACTGCTAATGCTTTCATTTTTTTTCTCAGAAAATAATTATTTCTTCAGAGTTTTCTAAAACTTGTCTCATTCATTCCTTTAAGCAACAAATCTAGTAGATGAATTTTGCAGTGCAACAATTGTATATAGCCTGCTTGTTAACAGAGCAGTGAGGAATAGATTTCCTGCCAAAAAAATGGCCTTTTCAGAAACAGAGACATCTTCATAAAGAAGGAAATTCTGTGTTTAACCCATTCTAAGCTGTTAGTTTAGTGTCTGTTGTCTGAGTAAGACAGGGAGATTTCAGAATGTTTGTGACCAAAGATAGCTTAGAGGTCTTTTGGGAAAGCTGAGCTACAGAAAGATAAGTTATTATTGAATGCTTGATTATTTTTATAAATGATACTGTCAAATATATAAACCTTTGTAAAATCTTCCTTTTGGAAGACAGGAAAATCTTTTTCACTTGTATTTGGTCTGTGTTGGCTGTAGGTTACTTCTCTTGCCTGTGGGATAGCTACAAGTCTTCCTTGCCCCCTCAGAGATGACAATTCTTGCTGCTCTTTTTTTCTCCTTTGTAGATATTAATGAATGTGAGAGAGATGCCTGTGGCAATGGTACCTGTAGAAACACCATTGGCTCTTTCAACTGCCGCTGCAATTTGGGATTCATCCTCTCGCACAACAATGACTGCATAGGTAAGGAGTGCTGAGACCAGTTAAGTATTTCTAAGACTTTTTGCTTCTAATGAAATTAACATTAGTACCATCTTCTCTGCATTAAAGGATCACACTTGAATGGTCATTGTTAATAAGAAAAAAAGCCATTTCTTCAGTTTGAGAAGGCCTCCAATTATTTACTTCTTACTTTTCTGCAACCACTTAAATGTTTATGTGTAAAATATCCCATTCCTTTTTTAACTCTTGCTTTGAGAACTCTTTGAATTAGACCAGTAGCAGTACTTCTCTTTCACTTCCTTTTGAAATTGATTATTGATAAAGTATCAGTTACTGTGCTCATACAGTGGAAACAGAAATCTCAGCTATCCGATTTTACTTGGTGCAGGTGTATTTCAATGTTATTTTTTTTTAGATGTGGATGAATGTGCAAGTGGAAATGGGATGCTCTGCAGGAACGGTCAGTGTGTGAACACTATTGGATCCTTCCAGTGTCTGTGCAATGACGGCTATGAGGTGGCTCTGGATGGAAGGACTTGTGTTGGTGAGTGCCTTCTTTTAGGGAAGGAAAAAGATGCAGTAGACCGTGAGTAGACAGTGTTCAGTAAAACAGTGAAAGAGATCAGAGAACTGTCAAAAGTGCTGTCATTGTACCTAGATGAAGTGGATGAGGACTCTTCTGCTCCTAGGAGGTTCCACTGTTAGTTTGTCGGAATCAAAAGTGTAGGAGCCTCAGTGGCAAATTTATTGAGATAACTTATTTGAGATAATTGCTGTTGCTTTCCTTTTCTTTCAGATGTCAATGAGTGTGCACTGGAGCCTGGAAAATGCGCGCCAGGCACATGCCAGAACTTGGATGGGTCATTCAGATGCATTTGTCCTCCTGGATATGTCCTGCAAAATGACAAATGTGAAGGTGTGTATAGACCAGTCCTTTTGTCCATTTCCTTACCTATTCGCAGTTGTTACCACTTTCCTCTGCATATAAACATGGATCATACTTATTTTTTGTGTGGCAGTATGCAATTTGGAACTGTAGTCACTGATAAGTTACTTGCTTCTGGTGAGGTCTGGTCAAGTTTTGTTTTGAATCACAACTACCTGATCAGATCCCAAGAGAAAGATCTGATCCTCAACCTGTTGCTGATACATGGCTGGAGGTGTACCCACAGCATGAGGTTTTGAAAAACTAACCCTAGATTTTGTACCTGGATTTCTTGTCCCTCTTTCTGTCTATCTTTTTGCTGACATCTGTATTTTCAGATCTGTAAGATATCAGCAATGATGTAAAGTTACATTTTATGTAGAACATCTGCCAGTATAGACATTTTTATTTCTCATCTCTGTAATTACTTTTCTTACAGACATTGATGAATGCGTGGAACAGCCAGAAATTTGTGCCCTGGGCACATGCAGCAACACTCCAGGCAGTTTCAAATGCCTGTGTCCAGAAGGTTTTGTGTTGTCTTCCACAGGAAGGCGGTGCCAAGGTAATCTCATCCTTATTTTTTGGCATTTCAGAATTTGTTTTCTGTTTCATAAAAGCCTTGTTAGCTGCCTGTTTCTAATATACAAAGGAAGCTCTGGACTTGAACAGTATTTTTCACAAGAAAAACATGATAATTCTTTAGTTGTGGCCAGGTTCTGCCTCGCTCTAACATCTGATTGTCATTAAAGAGAACATTGCAATAAAAGGGGTGAAGATTATGTCAAGTGTGCTAAGTGGGGAAATTATGTTGCTCCACAGCCCTTTATTGCACTCCTGGAAGAAATGTTGAGGCTACCTAAATTCTGTATAGACTGTGACACGTTTGACATGGTGATGAAGCATGAGCACCAAAGACTACTGCAGTGCAGTGCCACAGGCAGCATTTCCAGGAATAAGCCAGTTCTTAGCACTTACCAAATTCTACATAATACTTGTTAAACACTGTTGCTTTCCTCAAATGTGTGGGTGGAAAAAAGATAGATGGAAAACATTAGCAAACAGAATAATGTGGACAATAAGCACCCATCTGCAGAAGCTTTTTCAAGATGTAAGGCTTCAAGATTACCACGTACACTGGAGGTTAAATGCTAAAAGCTGAACATCTAGCAATGAAAACCCACAGGTTGGTTAATAATGTGGATAAAGAAAAAGCACATCAAATTAGGGAATGAGTTGTTTTAAAGACTTGGGAAATTATTAAATAGATACATCATTAAATGTCCCATACACAGTGTGCACAGTGCTAACCGCTGATGAGTAAGACCTTTATAAGGACCTCTGTAGTTAGGCTTGGCACAGACTGGTGATACTTGTTGACACTGTAGTGAGTTCTTCACTTCACAGTGGGCTAAATGAAACTTTGGTTGGCTTTGGTTTAAAAAAAAAAAAAAAAAAAGGGAACCCAACCTGCAGTAAACGTTGGTCCAAGTCTCCAAACCACCACGGAGTTTGGCGCAGCTCCTTCCCTTAACTTTGAGAAAGTCACACAGCTGCTTTAGCTGTGCTTTTGTAGCTTGTATGAGATTTCTTTACCCTGAGGGTGTTGTTCTCTCCAGGTAAGGAGAAAACAAAAAAGCAAACAAGAAACAAAATCATAATAAAAAATGCAGCTTAATCGTCTGTGTAGAAAACAGACCATGGTTTCACATATAATATCAGAGGAAAATGCATGCTTGTATGTACACAAGAACTGTGTTTCTCCTCATCCTCCCCAGAAGAGGGTTTTGTTCTAGTATCTTGGGCCAAACAAACTTTTGTTTAAAACTTCCTGTTACTTTGCTTTTGTAAAGTCTGGACGTTGCCCAGCATTGATGCAGGGGCCAGAAAACTGGATGAGCAGCTGCTTCCACAACTGGCCCATTGCTGTTCCCCTGCCAGCCCAGTGAGCTGCCAGCTCTCTGCCTGCTGGATGCTTGTGGTCTGTGATCTCAGCTCTATTCCAGCATCCTGGTTGCCCAGCTTGAAGGAGTGCCGCAAGGCCAGTTTTCTTTGTTGTGTGTGCCTCAGGAAAGAATGAAGAAGGAAAGTGCTGTTAAAAATTGCTCCTCAGTTTAACACTAAGCAGCATTATCATTGCAAGTTTACTTAAATCTCTTTACTGAAGTGTTTCTTACTACTAACAAAATGTAAATAAATCAGTATTCAGTTTTCACGAAGAGGAGTGAAGGTGGGAGGAGGGTGCAGCCCTGACATTTCTGCTGAACAAAAAGAAAATCTTTTCCTTTTCCCTGACTGAGATAGGACACTCTATCCTGTAGATTTCCTTTACTGGGTTAGAATGTGTCTCCCTCTTCCAGTCTTCTCCAGTCAGAGGCAGTAATTGTCCTTGTTAGTCTCATATAGAAGCTGGGTGTTTTGTTGGGGCCTGGAGGGTTGGCTTCATGTAATTTGCAATTTACACCTCTAGTTGAAAACTGCCTCAAAGTCACTCTAACTGCTCATAACAACTTTTTTCTCAATGCAGATCTGCGAGTGAGTTACTGCTTTACCAAATTTGAAGATGGAAAATGTTCTGTGCCAAAGTCCCGAAACCACTCCAAACAAGAATGTTGTTGTGCCCTAAAAGGACAGGGATGGGGAGATCCCTGTGAACTCTGCCCAGAGGAAGCAGACGGTGCGTTGTTGACTTGGTAACCTCAGTGTCATGATAATCTCTCAGAACTGAAAGAAGACTGGCTTTCTTATAAGGAAAAATTAGGAACAGTAATTTTTCATAGCTGTTTAACCCTAACAGTTGTCTTTGCCCTCTTTAACGTAGATGGTTTTGCAGTCTCATAAAGCATCTCTCAACTGCACTCAGTGCTTGCTTATAGCTTTATTAATATGATCAGGAGGTGAATGTTTAGCTGTGGAAGTGTCACATACTGCAGTAGAAAGGTAATAGGCTCTATGAGGAAACACCTGCAAGATGCAAATAGAGTTAGTCCAAGTGTAGGAAGAGGTGCCATAAAAATAAAACCCAAGTGTGTTTTTATTTTACAAACAATAGAACTAGATCTACACCTTAATCACTTTGTTGCATTTTGTGACTAAAATTTATTACTTCTTAAAAAAATCTGACTTGCAGTCTTTTCAGTGCAAATGGCTTGCAGAAATAACAGAGAATGACAAAACAGAGGCCTTTATGAGGGAAAGCATCCATGGGCTGTTACTAAAGAAATACTTTCCTTTGTTAGCATCCTCTGTAAGACTGCAACTAAGCATCAAACAAGTCAACAGGCCTTTGTACCATTGTAGTGCAATTTGCTGAACACACTTTAATTCATACTGACAGATGTGGTTAACAGCATTAGTGGTTTCAGCAATACATTAATACAGCTCATTTCACTAATATGTCATGTAGATGTTTTGCAGACAGTCCACACAAAAACAAGGGGAGAAAAGAGAAATCAGATGTGCCAGCTGCAATATTCCTTCTGGGCATATTGCCTGTGTGAGTCATTCATTTGCCCTTGGAGCATTTGAACCAATCAGCTGGAAAACTGTAACACATATCACAGCATTTTGTGGATTTGAAAACAGAACCACAACTTCAGTCTAAGCTGAACCCCAAAATTATACTCTCATCCTACTTGTATTAAAGTTATTTCAACCAACTAGTGACTACAGATGAGATAGTATTTCCTTCAGAAAATCTAAGAGCTCTTTAGTTTATAGTAGAAAAGAATGCAGTCACTGGTACTGATACTTTTAAGATGGAAATTTTGCATTTGTTTGATCCTTGAAGCAAGTTACATAATGCTCATTGTTCACAGCCTTTTACATTTGCACACAGAGGATATCAGATGAAAAGTACAGTTAGTTCATGGCTGTAAGACCAAAGTAAATTCTGTACATTATGTACTATATTTCTGGATCTGAACACGAGAAGGATGAATTGCTGTCTGATTGCAAAGTTTATGGATAATGCTCACCTCCACAATAGAATTTTACTTATGCTCTGAACTTTTTTTTTTCTTTTTTTTTTAAACAGAGGCATTCAGGCAAATTTGTCCATTTGGAATTGGCATCCTTGTTGGACCTGGTGATGCAAGACTGGGTAAGTGCATGAAGTACACAATTGCCAATGCTGTTGTTGCACCATTTTTTATCCATAGACCATTGTGCCTTTCAACTGAGAATCAATATTTTCAAAAGACATAACTTCTGGAAACTTCTCTACTTATTTTTCAACTATTTAAACCAATTTTAAAAATAAATCTCAATGTCTCATATATCAGAAATTAATTTAGCATTTTTAATTTAAGCTTCTCAGACTTTCTAAGAAACTTGTGTAGGACCCAGAGCATGGATCACAGTGTTTCACGGCTTTCCTTGTGTAATATATGTAACCTGTTTCCAAGCTCCAAAAGTGCAAACCACAGTTTGCCACATCCCTTCAGTACATTCTGCTCTCATCCAAGACAGATATCATTTCAGCTATATCATTTAATCAAGGAGCACTAAATGGCTGCTGTTCTTCTTTTCAAGGAGAGCCTTGTGGCATCACTCAGATTTTTATATGACATTTAGAATCAGTTTCTTTTTTTGAGTTCTGAAAGCTTGCCTGTAAGCCAAATTTTGTGCCCACGACCTAATCTGTCAAAACTCAAATAATACCATTTTTTGTTGTTTGGTTAGGAATGTTTCTTGCTAGGATAACACTTGTTCTTTGAGAGAAGTCTAAAACCATATGAAATAAATTACACTTAATGTGTTGTTTGTATTTCTTGTGTTGTTCAGATGTGGATGAGTGCCTTGATCCAGATAACTGTAAATTTGGCCAGTGTATCAACACGGATGGATCTTTCCGCTGTGAATGTCCATATGGTTACATCCTACAAGAAACTCAATGTGTGGGTAGGTACAGCTGCTTCATCTTCCATTTTAAAAGAACTGAATTGCTAAGTATGGCATTAAGGATGTTATGGAGATATGTTATTCTAACGTAGTCTCCATCCACGCCAGTGATCAAAACCTGAGTAGGCAGGGCTTGAGCAACCTGTTCTAGGTCAGTCTTCCTTTGGCTGGGAGTTTGCCCAAGAAAACCACCAGTGATCTCAAGTGACTGTAATTCAATAGCTTAAATGAGTTCTTGTGTTTTGTTGTTGTTGCTTATTAGAGTTTTGTACCTTTTAGTTGAGAATAACTGCGTAGTCTTGCCTTGATTTATTTGCTTGCAGATACTGATGAATGTGCTGTTGGAAATCCATGTGGAAATGGAACTTGCAGGAATGTGGTGGGAGGTTTTGAATGTACCTGTGTTGATGGGTTTGAGCCTGGACCAATGATGACCTGTGAAGGTGAGACTCCCACATGTTAAGGACAGCCACTGCCGTTGTGTGCTGAAACAGCTTCCTCGTTTCAGAAAACAGTCAAGGAGAGTAAAGCAGCTTAAAAAGTCTGTGGAGGATTTCTGAAATGCTAAGCAAAGGTGAAAGTAGAAAATGGACTACTTGGGTTTGTTATGAAAGAAACAGAACAAACAGACAGCACAGCACTATAAAATTACTGTGGTACCCCTGTGCTGAATGGTTTTCATGCTTCGGTCTCTTATTTCAGATATTAAAAAGTGAAAGTGTACAAAGAAGGGAGCAATAAGGAAGATCAGAGTTTTAGAAGAAGCACACAGAAAATTAATTAGAGTAGAATCTTTCAGTGTGGTAAATGTGGTTGAAGAGATATATAATTTAAATTTATAAAGCCACAAGTGGTGAGGGTACCAGAACTAGAGGGAACGTGTTAGACAAACCAAAGCAAACATTTTTATATGTATAGCGCTTACTTAAGTAGTGAAACTCTTTGCTGCAGAACATTAGAGAGGCCACAAATATAAATTGATCCAGAAGGAGTTTGCACAAATTTGTGTGGGAATCCATCACTGGAAATTAAGCTTGATAGTTTGGATGTGGCTTTTGGCTATGGAAGTCCTTAAACTGAGAGGCTGTATCAGGGGAAAGATCTCTGCATACATGGTGCATTTTTTTAAATACTTTTCCCTTAAGTTATAGCCAGAGAGAGGAGAATGTCCTAGGACATTCTGACACTCTTATCTGACCTGACACAGCTGTTCTTCGATTATCTGCCACAATCTAGTTTGCAAAGCCATACAAAAGAATGGTTCTATTTTTGCATCAGCTCACATTAGTTTTATATACAGTTAGAACTTCATTTACTTCCCTGTGGAATTTGGTCAAAAGCTCAAATTGCAGAGGAGTTAGCAGAGTGTAAACATCATTATATGACAGTAATTATTCAAGTAACCCAGAGTGTATGTAAATGCACTTTCTAGTAAGAGCAATGTTTTAAGGAATTCAGTGTATGAAGAAGCTGAATTAGTGAATCTAGAATTTAAAAATACGTAAATAATAAAAATTGAGCCTAGAAATGAAAAAGATAGTTTTAACTTACAGGATTTTGGCAACATTGATGTGGAAATCATTTGCGTTGGCTGTTTCTCTTTGGAGATATTGAGACTTCAGGTAGCTGTGCAAACATGCTGGCATGTCTGATGCCTTTTCCTATACGGAAATCCATAACAAGTAGAAATGTGAGTCTTCAACAGTTAAAATTTAGCCTGTGTTAAACTGGGATCTTTGGCTGTAACTAAAACCTGCGTGTTTAAGTCTGCTGCGTTTTGCAAAAGCGTGTTTCACTTCACATGGTCTTTGCCACTCTGAATCCAGATGTCAACGAGTGCATTCAGAACCCTCTGCTCTGCGCTTTCCGCTGTGTGAACACTTTTGGATCCTATGAGTGCAAGTGCCCTGCAGGGTATGTTCTGCGAGAGGACCGGAGAATGTGCAGAGGTAAAACTCCTACCAGACTCTCACAGTTGTGAGCTAATGATTTCAAGTTCCTGCAGGGGTAGGGCTCTGACTCACTGCAGTAATGGGACAGAGTTTTAATCCCAGGAGGTAATGGCGTCGGAAAGAATTTGGGACGAAATTCTATGGTTTGCATTACACAGTTGATTGTATTATGTATTATGATTGCATTACTGTCCTGCCTGTAAACCTAGGCATCTGCATAAGTGAGGTCACATCAGATGATATGCAGCTCTCTTCAAGGGCACTAGGGAGAAATGAATTTGCTCTAGACTGGTATATCTGGTAGAAAGTACTAAATTTGATTGGATTAAAATTGCAAAGTCAGAATTTCTTATTATGAATTTCGAAGAGCATCTCTCCATATAATGAAGTCTAAACCTTGTGTTTTAGATCAGAATGAGTGTGAAGAAGGCAGTCATGATTGTGACTCAAAACAAATGGAGTGCAAAAACCTAATAGGCACCTATATGTGCATCTGTGGACCAGGTTACCAACGCAGGCCAGATGGAGAAGGTTGTATAGGTAAGTGGCACTGAAGTACTGAAGCTTTTGAAACACACAGTCTCTCAGTAGAGCTGAAAATTTTGGATTTAGCAAAACATTAAAGAACTCAAGGGAAGAATTATGCACCTACCTGCATACTGGATCATCAGTGCTATACACATATCATTTTGCTGTACAGGTGTTCACAGATCTGGGCAGTAAGTGGAAAATCTGGATGTGGCTGTCTGTACAACTAGCTTGCACTGCTATTGATGAATTAATTGCTCATGGTGAGCAGAGAATTGGGCTCACTGTTGTGAGCTTGTTGATCTCTGTTAAAAAGAATAAAGGTAGATATGAATTGTAAAACTTTGGATGACATAAAGAAATGCAGCTATAACTATGAACAATTTTGAAAACCATTGAGGAATATGTTGAAGAGAAAACTTAGAAACAACATCTATAAAGTGAGCTGGACTGCCATCTTTCCTCTGAAAATTAATAGAATTTTTAACAAAAATAAATAATATATGTGCAAGTTTTACAAGATAGTGTTCAGCTCAAAAACTCTGTAAAAACTTCTCTAGTCTGCTTTAATACAGTAATGGACTTGATTTTTCCCATATCATTTAAAAAAAAAACAGATGAGAATGAATGTCAGACCAAGCCTGGACTCTGTGAGAATGGTCGGTGTGTGAACACAGTGGGAAGTTACAGATGTGAATGCAATGAGGGATTCACAGTCAGTGACACTCAGAACGAGTGCCTTGGTAAGTCCAACAGTAACACCCTCATGAATAATCATTTTGGTAACAGGAATTCTGTTGTCTGGGAGTCACGCTAGCTGGGTTTTTTTGGCAGTCAGATGTGACTCTTGTTTTAGGCTGCTTTACAACTTAGTGAGTTGTCTTATTTTGCAGAAGTACTCAGAAGCTTAAACTTAGAAATATAACAGTGAATAAACACGGTCTTGAATTTACATTCCTGCAAGAAGGGGCCTTTTTAAATAGGTGTCCTGCAATTTCAGTCCTCCTGTGCTGGCTGTATGCCGCTTTGATCAGTCACATTGGGTTGGCTAGCTGTGCAAGCTGACAGTGGGGTGGTATCAGCCAGCCTGGAATTGCTCTGCCTTTTCTCTGGGTCTGATTTTCAGCCAATCTTTCTTCTCTGGAATCAAACAGAAATGTATCTTTTTATAAGCATAATGTAACTTGTGTTCCACCTTTTGCTAAATTTCCTGTCTTCTTTGTTTCCCTTAGACGTTGTGCTCTCTTTCTTACTGCTGGTAGTCTTTCACTCTCAGTTGCACAGTCCCAGGGTGAAGTATGCCCTTTCTTTTATATTTCTGACTAAATTCCTAATATCTCATGACCTTCTGGAGGTCATTGCCATTAGGATTCTCTGTAATGCATAATTTGTCTTCCAGACAACAGGGAAGGCTACTGCTTCACTGAAGTCTTACAAAGTATGTGTCAGATTGGATCAAGTAACAGAAACTCTGTCACCAAGTCTGAATGCTGCTGTGATGGTGGCCGAGGCTGGGGGCCAAACTGCGAGGTCTGCCCCTTCCCAGGCACTGTGGCCTTTAAGAAGCTTTGTCCTCATGGTCGGGGATACATGTCCAATGGAGCAGGTACTGACTTACCTAAAAACACCACCTTAGATAATTTAAATTTTTTGGATATCAGTCCAAATTTTCTAAGAGTTTTCATGTGGAGAGAGCACAGTCATTTGGGAGGAGGAAAAGCCAAAGGCCTTTGATGAGAAGGCATCTGTCCTTGCTTGGCAGATATTTATTTGGCATGCTGGCTGACTGACACGCTCTCAGGTGGGAATTTGCATTCTCGCATTTGACTTGTGGGTGCACATCAAGAGCTATTTGTGTACATGAGAGCAAAGTGGTGTTTGATTCATGGAGTTAATATATGATCAGTTCCACTTGTTTGCTTACACTTACAACTTATTGCATTTGAAAGTTAGATTAATGCTCCATTTCATATTTTTCCACTTAATATTTCTCCCTAATCTGTTCAGTGTTTTGTTATGTAGTCTTTTAATTTCTGTAGGGCTTTTTAATGTCAGATCACAAGAACCTACTGTAACTTTATAAAATTAGCTCTTTATGATGTTCTCTTGTGAACTAACCTTCATTTAACTGCAGATATTGATGAGTGCAAGGTTATCCACGATGTCTGCCGTAATGGGGAATGCATCAATGAAAGGGGATCTTACCGTTGTCACTGCAACCTTGGCTATACTACAGATATAACTGGCACTCTTTGCATAGGTAGGTTTTTCATTATGTTCTATGAAAATAAAGTTTATTATGCTGCATGTACATGAAGGTTATTACGAAGAGATGGCTTGTGGAAAGAAATACAAAAACTTTGAAAAATGAGGAAAAAAATGTCCTTCATTAACAGATTTTGAGCATCTTAAAAAACATCACAAATGCTGGCTGTTACCTGGTTGTTATCTGATTTTGCTTATTTTAGATCTGAATGAATGTAATGAGTCCCCCAAACCTTGCAATTTCATCTGCAAAAACACAGAGGGGAGCTTCCAGTGTTCATGTCCGAAAGGGTACATCCTTCAAGAAGATGGGAGAAGCTGCAAAGGTAACAAACAAGCAATTTATTGCAGAAACTTAATGTTTCATGGGCAAATACTAATCCAGGAACATTTAAATAAGGTAAATCTTTACAATGCTAGTTATAATAATTCTAATAGTCTCCAGCTCAAAGATGAACATTGTTTTCAGTGCATTGTCCAGAATCAACAGAGTTTTAACCTACCTCCTCTGCATTATGCTGAATAAAGGGCAACATTGCAGGAGAGACTTTCAAACATTTGTTATATTTTCACTTATTTCCTGTATCTTGTACCAGAGCTCTGACTGAAACTACAGAAGCTTGGGCAGTGATTCTAAATTTGGCATTCTTCAATACAATACCATGTTGCAATCTGCCACTTCTTCTCACATTGACTGACTACAGCTAGAGCAGGCATTACAGTATAATAGCATCTTACAGACAGGTGAGAGTGGTGTCTGTAATCCTGCATTAGCACAGACACTACTATAGCTCTGAAGTCCCATTCGTAATGTGAGGGGCTCCGTGTTCAAGGAATTGGATGCCAGTGTGGAAATGAGATTTAGATTCAAATACCTTTATCTGATACATTATTTATTTGCAGTCACTTCTAAGTCCAGCTGAACTGTCAGATCCTCGCAAGGAAACAAATGAAAAATGTTTGCTTGTTTTTTAGATCTTGATGAATGTGCAACAAAGCAGCACAACTGCCAGTTCCTTTGTGTCAACACTATTGGGGGCTTTACTTGTAAATGTCCTCCGGGATTCACTCAGCACCATACAGCCTGCATTGGTAAGTGATGTGAGAAACACAAAAGAAACAGAAGCACCTTTGGTCTGTGGAAATGTCAAATGAAACTACTTTCAGCAAAACGCACTTTCTGATCTGCATGTTGGGTCTTCTAATGATCCTCTATTATTGGTGTGAAGATGTCTGAAGACTGGAATACTGAACTGCACTTTTTTTTTTCTTGGTGAAAAAAAAAAGAAGCATTTCCTTTCCCAAAGCTGTTCTTAATTTTTTTTAAATTAAAATTGTCAGCTCTTCTGTAGTAAAAAGTGAGAAATGGAGTGGGCAGTAAGCCAGCTACGTTGCTAATGTCTCTTTACTGCTTGTCACAAACCTTTCATTGTCAGCATTGCTAAATCATCATCTTTACTATGAAGAATAAAAAGTAACACTCAGACTTTGATTTCCTTCAGATAATAATGAATGTGCTACAGAAATTAATTTATGTGGGGCAAAAGGTATTTGCCAGAATACTCCGGGAAGTTTTGTGTGTGAATGTCAGCGTGGCTTCTCACTCGACCAGACTGGGCTTAGCTGTGAAGGTAGGTGCAGCACAGAGCATCGAATTTCATCTCATCTTGCTTTCCTACATCTTTTCTCATCCTGCTGTTGTCCAAGGAAGGATATACAGTGTTAGAACCAAATCCTATCGAGTATATTCAGATTGAAGGGAGGATGGGATTTAGAAGTTTATCAACAGGGACATATTTCTCTTCATGGGTGTGAAGACATTGATAACCTGTGGGATTCTAGAGAGCTGAAATCTTCTGAGGATACTTCAATTTAGTCTGGAATGTTTTAGTTTACGAACCACAAGTTCAGTGGACTTCTGTCAAATCCTGCCTGGATTTCTGAGGGACTCACCAAGGACAGGAAGTCTTGCATCTGCAAGGTGACCTATGGGTTTTTCACGGGCTGTTGGCTTTATTTCTCTGGGTCCCTAGAGCCTTTTCACAGAACAGGGTTTGGTTTGCTTTGAAAAAAGTTATCTTGGGATTGCTGGGTTTGATGCTTAGGTAAAAGCAAGGAATTCTTCACTTTGGAGGTTGGATCCTTTGGAAAGCCTTTTTTGGCTTTCTGCTCTCTGCTCCACAGCAGAATGCAGTAGCTATGGAATCTGTGGGTGGATTTGAGCCTTTGGTGTTTTTCTGCCATAAGTTCTTGCTGTAGAACCAGAACTCCAAACCTGAAAGGCCTGAAGTGGTCTCCCATTGCTGGTCAGGGTTTTGGAATAACCTGCATTATCCCTGTACGTATGGATGATTACTTGTAACACAGTTTTCAAATTAGTACAATTTGAGCCTCTCTCCCAGAATTCAGAGTGTATCTCACCTTTTTAGATGTTGATGAATGTGATGGAAACCATCGGTGTCAGCATGGCTGCCAAAACATAATCGGAGGATACAGGTGTAGCTGCCCACAAGGATATCTCCAGCATTACCAGTGGAACCAATGTGTTGGCAAGTCATTTTTTATAGTTTCTGTATGGAAATGCATGCAGCAACAAGTCAAGGGCAATGGTTCAGTTTGCCATATATTTTTTTCTGATCATAATTTACTACATTCAGTGGAGTTACATTTCAAGTTGAGTTGTCCTGGAAAGGCAGTTGGTTTGAAACAGCCAGTAGCTCATATCCTGGCTCGATGAGGTAAGTACAAACAAGGTGAGCTTTGAGGGTGCAAGATGTTGTATTGATTTTGAAGAAAAGTGCATTACTCACATGTATCTTGTGATGTGAACGAAGGAAGTCTTCTCAGCCATGCAGCAGTCTCCAATCTGAGAGTTGGTTAAACCTGGCAGATTCAAAACTAAAAGTTTGGGTTGTTATATGGTAAAATTAAACTTCTGGAGTAAATAATTTTAAATTCTATTAAAATCCTACTCAATCCATGCTTTTATCATTTGTTACAACACCTACAGCAAGCTTGCTGTGTGTAAGTTCTTTACAGAATCAGTCTTTTCTCATAACTGACTAAAGCTGCTGCCATCTGTCTAAAGATGATTCCTTGCAGCTTTGGAATAGAATTTACTAGTTATAAGTGACAAAAGCTAGTGTTCTTTATTTATTTTAAGAAGTAAATACACTGGAAAATTAAAATGCATATTTCTTTTTGTCTAAAATTTGGTTCTCTGAGCTGTCTTAGATGAGGCTGCATGTGCAGAGGTTGCGTCGCTGCGGGGTATGACATGAGCAGACAGAACGGGGTCCTCTGCAGGAGTCATGAGAAATGTCTCTGTATCTTCCCATAGCATGCAGCATGTGCAAACAGAAGAAGCACTTCAATAAGTTTTCCTCTCGTGACAGCTTTGTGCAGTTTCAGTTACATCTAATGGGCTTCACATAGGCTAGTCTTGTGTAGATAGCGGAGATGTGTTTGATTACTTTGAGAACAAAGAGCTTCGTATCTCTTTGTTTAGCTTTCTTTGCTTTCAGAAACATAAAAATGCCTTAGCTTGTTAGCACTGTGGTGCTCTGGGGAGATCTCTGTTCATCGTGCTTACCAAGTTTCCTGACGTTTTATGCAGTCCTTGCTGTGACATTTGCTCGCTTGTGATCCAGTGCTTAATGCTGATTGCATACAAGAGAACAAGGAGGAACTCAAATACAGGATGGCCTTGAGTGCTAACTAAACTAGCAGAGCATAGAGTTGAATTAGAATCTAATAATTGGCACGAGAGAAAAATCAGACAAGCCTGTAAGAACTAGCAGTTCTGACTGCTGGAAGACACTGTGGAATGTGAAAGAGTGCAGCTCTGCTGCAGTTTTGCAATATATCCTTGCTGTTTCTGAGTCTTCCTGACTGACATCTTTAAACTCAGTGCATTTCTAGCCTGGTTCTCAAACAAGGTGAACACTTTTATCTTTTGTGACCATGGACTACTGTTCAGGTTTCAGGCAGGACTATCAGTTTCTGAATTCTCAGGCCTCAATGAAAGAACGCTTTAGCAACAAATACTTTCATCAGAGACTTCACTAGGGAAAATGAGACTTGAGGGGAAAAACTTGGCTAACACTTTCACCTTCTTGGACGTGAGGCAGTCCAGGCAGAAACCCAAAACAGTGGCACATGAGACCTGGTTTCATCACCTGCTCACAGCACCTCTCATTCCTGCTGAGGCTGAGCATGGCAGAGCTGTGTGTATTGGAGTGCAGAACACCAGAGTGCAAAGCTGACACCTGATGGCACAGCTTGCATACAGTCCAAGGCTCCTGTACCTTTTCCTCAACAGTCACCTAAAATATGGGAGCTAACCTTGGTGATGTCCACGTTCTGTTTGCTGTGGAACAAGGCAGAGTATGTATCCTTGTGGTTCAGCAAGTTTCTGTGGTTCAAATATTCATTTATGGAGTTGACCTAATTGCTATGAATTCAGATGTGTTCGGTTTGTTGAGCATTGAAACGTCAATCTAAGTTAATAGCAAAGCTCGTATGGGCTTAGTTAAAATTCAGACCCAAGTTTAACTCTTCAGGTCCTCACATGTTCACTTTTGATGTCTGTAATTATATACTTATGATACTTTCCTAGATCTCCTGGGCATAACATGGGGGAAGAATCCATGTAACAGGCATTTCTGTAACAATTCCTCCATATTACTTTGCAATTTCAACTCTGCAAACAGTTTGTGCCTTTTTTAGCTTATTTGATGAAGTGTTCAGGGACTTTTGATGTTGATACAGCACATATTTAGATAATCACTGAAGAATGCTTTGGTTCCTCCCATGCCTTGTGCAGACAATTCTGTGGAGCACCCTGCAAAATCACCCTGCAAAGAGTAGAGCATCACTTTTTAAACAAAAAGCAAACAGTCACATTGTTTGGGAAAAGACAGTAATGCTCTGAATTAGCACTTATTCTCCTCTAACCTGGACGTGTAGGTTGGAGATGCTGCTCTGGGCTTTGTATGTTTATCCATGCTGGGATTTTCAGTGCTTGGAAAAGGTGTCAGAGCCTGATTCCCTCTAGTTTTTCTTTGATCTTGAGTAGATTATGGGATTACTAGGATGGGATTACTAGACCAGATCCTCGACCTTATAAAGTTTTATCCTCAGGTTTTTTTTTCTGGAACAAGAAATGTTCCCTCCTCTGCTTCTCAGCTGTTGAGAGTACGAACTGACGTAGTATGAGATATCTGCAGTACAGTGGCCCAGGTGTTGCTCTACTGTCTGGCATAGTCACCTCCTAGCAGCCAGGGTTGAGGCCGAGCCCTGCTCTTTGTTTCTGTGCATCTGGTACAGCAGCACCTCTTTCTGAAGGGGTAGGTTGGACTGACCTGAGAGTGGAAATTAACATGGTGTGTTCTTCTTCCTTTCCAGATGAAAATGAATGTCTAAGTGCACACATTTGTGGAGGAGCATCTTGCCACAATACTTTGGGAAGCTATAAATGTATGTGCCCTACCGGATTTCAGTATGAACAGTTTAGTGGAGGTTGCCAAGATATCAATGAATGCGGTTCTGCACAAGCCCCATGCAGTTATGGTTGTTCAAATACTGAAGGTGGCTATGTCTGTGGATGTCCACCTGGTTACTTCAGAATAGGACAAGGGTAAGGGATTCTCATTTTAAACTAACAGACATAAAGGCGACGTAACTCGCTCTCTTCTCTGTAGTGTGGAGCAGCAGAACCAGGGTGTTATCACCACTGAGAGAGATGGACAGGATTGTGGAGGTGCTCAGGAGTTGGATTCACCTGCTTCTTTTGGAGATGAGGGAGGAGCTACAGGGTTTTAGTGTTAAAGGAAATCTGATCACAACAACCAGATTCCATAATCCCTTTAAAGTTACTGCTTTCACCTCTCTCTTGCACACCCCAGCAGCCAGCCAAGCTATCTGAGGTCACCTCTTGGGAGCTGACACCTCTCACTCTGATTTGTGGTGTACCACTTGTCTGTTTTAAAAGCAAAGCAAAACAAGCCTTGCCAGCTCCAAAGACAAATCACAGAATCACAGAATCACAGAATCACCCAGGTTGGAAGGGACCTCAAGGATCATGTAGTTCCAACCCCCCTGCCTAGCAGGGCCACCAAACATACACATTCAGATCAGGTTGCCCAGGACCCCGTCCAACCTGGCCTTGAACACGTCCAAGGACGGGGCATCCACAACCTCCCTGGGCAGCCCGTTCCAGGGCCTAACCACTCTCCTAGTAAAGAACTTCCCCCTAACATCCAACCTAAATCTTCCCTCCTTCAATGATCCTATACAGGTGGTGATTGGAATTACAATTTCATATGCTCATATGTTCTTGTATGTTTCATATTCTTATGTGTTCCAAATGAATTACTTTTTGAATAAATGTCTGCTTTATCAAGGAAACCAATTTTCACTTGCCCAGTTGGGAGTGTTAGGGCAGTGCATCATGTTGGACCAAGCACTGAACTGGAAAGCAGAAAGATTGTGCTTTAAATTTTAGAAGTGACTAAAAGCTTCGGGATGCTCACTTGAACTACATTATGAAAGACCCCAATTCTCAGATTTTTCTGCACCTCCTGAAAATTGGTCACTCATTGCGTCTTAGGTTGGATGACAGAAATAACTAACAACTTCTTGGAGCCTAAACTGGTGTTTTTAAACATGTTGCATATTGGCAGGCCTCTTTTAGACAAAGCCCCATGGAAACAGATTCTTGAAATCAAAGAGGTAGTTGCTTTGTGATTCAATGAGAATTTTGCCTGTTAAATTGGACAGAAAATTTCCTGGGAAATGAGTGCAACACAGTTTCTTCATTATTTGTATTCACAGTCCCCAAATTTAGCTTTTGTTAAGATACCTGTCTCACTGGAATTAATTTTGGATTTCTTCCTTCCTCAGACACTGTGTTTCTGGAGTTGGGCTAGGCAAAGGTCAAGGACAAGAGCTTTCACTCAGCGGAGAAATGGATGACAACTCCCTCTCTCCAGAAGCTTGCTATGAATGTAAAATCAATGGCTATCCCAAGAGAGGAAGGAAGCGCAGGAGTACTAACGAAACTGCAAATGAAGCAGAGGTAATTGACCCTCGGGGGGGGAAGGGGTTTGTTATCTTATGAAAGCCAGTCTCGGATTGATGAATGCCAAAAAGCAATCCCATGGGAAAAATTTTTATCCTGAAGTAGACCAAGGGGCTGGTTTTGGGCACCAGGTGTCTGGGTCAGGGCTTTCTGAAATTGTTCTGTCACTGTCACACAAAGGTTGTCCCATGCAACCCTTTGATTCCCACTACCTACATTGCATCAACACTAAAATAAACACCCACCCAGCTGTCCTGAGGACAGTGCTCTCACCCGCCAAACGGGCTCTTGGTGTAAGAGGATGGCAGGCAGTAAAGCATTTGTGTGACCTTGTGGCCAGAAAGGCGGCATGCAGTGGACAGGGTGGATGGACCTCTCCAAGCAGGATCGTGTTGTGTCTGGGTCCAGAGCCCACAGCAAAGCAAACAAAGAGCATTGGATGTGAACATTGAACTTCGAGGGAGCCCAGAGCATCCCAGTGCTGCAGCTCTTCCTGGGGCTCATCCACACACTCACAGTCACTCAAGCTGCCAGCTTGGGGCCAAAGCTGTCAGTGAGGTCACCTATTGTACTCACTGCTGGTCCAGGCAGAATTAGGGAGGCTGAGCTTCATCTGTCATCACCTGGAAGTTGCTAGGGACAGAGACAGGTTTCTGTTTGCCTCTCAGTGGGATAACTGTGTGCCAGTGAATGTGTAAAACCTATTGCAGTGCTCACCCAACTCCACTTCTTTCTAGCTGTTGTCATTGGTTTCTTTTATATTAACCAAACATTAACAAGTGGTATCTGCACTCATGTTTATATGAAAACTTAGCTGCTGTGTGACAAGTTTTATCTTTCTATGAAGAAGAAGGCATCCTTTTTCATTCATCCTGGAGGGAAATATTTTCCATTAGTTCTTGGCAAATGTTTTGAGAAGTAGCATTAATGAAAAGTAAATCCTTTACCAAACCCCACCTGCTGGAGTTTGTTCTGTATTGGTCACAACACTGGGGCACAATGTGATTGTTCTACTGAGGTGGTTTGTTCTACTGAGCTTGTCACACATTGTCCAAAAGTCACTCTCCCAGCATGAGTACAAAAGTTGTAGTACAAGTGCAATCTTACAATAGTCCCTTGCGTTACCTGAGGCTTATTTTACCTTGGAATACAGGGTCAGAATGCCCAGTTGAGTCATTCAGTCCAATGTCCCGCACAAGTCACTACGCTTAAATCTTCTTCCCACCAGTTAAATGTAGGCTTTAAAAACAATAAACAGCTTGCAGGAGAAATGTCACCAAGTCCACAGTCATTCAACTTCTCACTTCTTCATCCATTCTATGGTGACAGTGGTGTTACAGATGAAGGGATCTGACCTGATCTAGCCAGGGAAGCAGTAGGTCATGGCAGGTGTCAACTGCGGTATTTGCCATTCAGCTAAAAGTACGTGCCCACATATGTAAATGTGTGTTTCATTCAGAATTTAATAGAGATACACTGAACACTCTTGTACAGAAGTGTTGTTAGACTGTCATGACCCTGAGCTGCCATGTGTGTTCTCTGCTCACATGTATATGTGATAGAGCTTGCTTTTCCATACATGAATACAGGAGATCTGAGGGCAGGTTAGCTGTTTCCATTGTGTGCTCAGCGTATGGCTCTGCTAACATGGGAAAACAAGAGAGTAAGAGAGTGCTTTTGACCAGAAGAGTGGACACTTGATTTTGAGCAGAGTGTGGTTGTAAACTGTTTCTGCAACACGTTTCAAATTTCTCTGTGCTTGGTGCTGGGTAAGGGCATTTGTCTGAGATGATGTGTATCTTCCTTTCCAAATTATAGCGTTTAGCTGATGTGCTGTCTGAAGTGTTTTCAGTCTGCCCCTGCAGCGTGACTCACACATACAAGACTTGGGAAGTACAGTGATGTCACTTGGAGGCAGGGGGTAATGCTCCTTGTCCAGCAGCCTGCCCCCAGTTCCATGTCTAAACAGAGCAAATATCACAAAGTAGAAAACTCCTACCTAAACGAATGCCTCTCCCACAGACCATGCTGTCTTCTGTGCATCATTCCTGTTAGCTTGTGATTTCCCTGACAGAGAGGCAGAACAACAGGCCTTTGCAGAGTGTAGGACACTGGGCGCAGACACTGAGCACAGCCAGATGTCAGGCAGCAGGACCCAGATGGAGAAACTGTGTGCCTCCATTACCATGCAGGGGCGGTGTCAAAGACTCTACTTTATTCTGACAACCACTAAGCCTCCAAGAATGGTTTAGACAGAGGACTTTATAGATCTCCTTTTAAAAACTATTTCATTAATAATGGATGAGCTGGCTGAGAAATACACATACAGATGCCTGTGAAACGTTCTCTGACAAAGGCAGCTAACATCATTTGTTCTTGTGCAGGATGAGCAAGAGCTGGAGCCTCCAGTCAGTCTTGCCAGCTGGGATATTGAGAAAGCAGCAGTCTTTTCTATCAACATCTCCGATCTCAGTAACAAAGATCGCATCCTGAAACTGCTTCCTGCCCTCACAACACTGACAAACCATAACCGATATTTAATTGACTCCGGAAACGAAGATGGTTTCTTTAGAATCAATAAGAAGGACGGAATAAGTTACCTTCATTTCACAAAGAAGAAGCCAGTGCCTGGAAACTATTCATTACAAATCAGTAGCATTCCACTCTATAAAAAGAAGGAACTTAACCAGCTTGAAGAGAAACATGACAAAGACTACCTCAGTGGTGAGCTGGGAGATAACCTGAAAATGAAAATTCAGATATTGCTTCATTAATTCATCAACCAAAGACCAAATAATTAAACCAAAGATAGATAGGTAGGACTGAATATTTCTCCCAATCAGATTCTCCATATCATAGGTACAATCTTACATGAGTACATTTGTATGAACGAGCACTATTATATTATTACATAAACAAGGTACAGGATGAATACCCTAGCTCAAAACAACCACTTTCTCAGGCTTTTAACTGTAGCTGAGCTACCTTGATATGTTGAATCTTGAAAACTGGGACTTTTGCCTTTGGAAGTTGGCCACTGATGCTGAGACACGTCATCATTTCAGCAGAGGTACACGAATGTGCTTTCAACTGATGGACAGCTCTATTTTTGTAATTCTTAAACTTCGCTTCTCCAACTACAACTTACTAGGTCAGCCATTTATGATATCCATTTGGTGCTAGTAAATTTCCAACCTAGATTTATAAATGCACTGTAATATTTACACAACTTAGAAGCCAAAATTGCCATTATTCAGTCTAAATACTTCAATCAACCAAAGTTAGCTCAGTAGTTTATCTCAGTTATGCCTATAATACATTACATGTAAATTAAGTGTGTGTATACTGTAATCATGCTATTTTTATCAATGAAGCATTTGTAAACTAGATTAATAATACCCTTAATGTGAGGGTTTGTAATGGTGCTTATAAGACCAACTACTTGTTAACTGTATACACAAACCTGATGATAAAGTTTCTGTGACTTGCCAAAATGCACTGAGGTCAGTAGGGACCATTAAACATTCTCAAAAGTCAGATGACAATCAGTGCCATCCTACGCCATGACATTATGTAACATGTCAAGAGTACCCATAGTCATTCATATCAGCAAGGGTTCAATGTCATAAATGTCACAATAAAACAGTTTTTTTTTTTAGTTTATTCTGTGGCTTTGTGTTCTTGCTGAAAGTGATAAACTGAATTCTTACATTTCAGGCATTTTGGTAGGGTTTGTTGTCTGTATGTGTGCACAGGTGGTTTCTTCTTGAAGGCATGCTGCTACCATTTGTTCACTCTTCGTGCAAAGAAAGAACAGAGGAAATACAGAAAGCTTCGCAAATCTAAGCAGCAGTGGAACTCTAAAATAATTGTGTGGCTCCAGAAAGTGCATTAGAACATTTCTGATGACTTTACCTGAATAATCAAATCAGTCAGTAACGTTGACGGCCAGAGCATGCAGAAGTGGATGTTAAGTCACTGTGCAGAAAAAAAAAATCCACATTTAATCATATGAAAAGTCTTTTGCTAAAACTGCCTAGTTCTAAATATTCAATTCTTTTACCCCTCCTTCAACAGCTGTTCTCAAATAATCTAAGACTGATCACAAAGGCGTAACCCAGTACCAAAAGCAGCCATCGGTTGTAGATGCATTTTAATGTGGAAGGAGTTATTCAATGATGCCGGTGTTCTCGTATACTCAAGTGCTGCAGTGCATCTTCTAGCAGCTGAAGAACATTCTACTGAGAGGTGATGCTTCAAAATCTGGGGCAGAAATGTAGCAAATGGTGTCACTGGAAATTCTGATTAGGTTGCATTGTGATTGATAGAGAGAACATACACTGAGCCATGCTCATTTTGAAAAGGAAATGCACTGTAACAATTTACCCCCAGTTGTATTGTTTTCTGTAATTCAACTTCAGCTCTTGGATTTTGTTCTGCTTAACAAATACAGCTATACAGAATGGAGCTGGTGCATGTGCACGGGGTTACCTTGATATCTATAATAGACTCTGTCTGGATTTTACATGTTGATGTGCCAAAACCTTGAACGGTGTTTTATTTCCATATCTTGTGTAACTATGGTGAAATATAATCAGAGCTTTACAGTTGTATGTGCCACTTCAACTTCAGCAGGTTGGGATTGGTTTTTTTTAGTAAGATTGTATGGTTTCTGGTTAAAGTGTATGGTTTGGGTATTCTCTCTCCAGCCCTCAAATATGGAGAGGAGCTGAGAAGAATGGTTTCAGAAAGAGCTATCAGGACTCTGTTTCACATTTAAGCTGCCTAAAACACCTTAATATGCTGAAACCTCTTTGATGGTGTTCCAGCAGCTCCTGCCTTGTCTGCACAGTTCTGCAAGTCATCTTTGTTGCACTGCAGAAATAAGGACATACGAGAGTATTGTTATTTTGTCCTACAGGGAGGAGACCAATTTGAAGTCGTTCTATCCTTCCATGGACTAAAAGATAAATTTCAAATATTTAAAACAAGCATCTTTTTTAGTGGTTTAAAGATGCAAAGCCCAATTTTGCCTGTCAGTTTTAGTTGCCATATTTGTATAATTATTTACATTTGCTTGAATTTCTGCAGTTTTCTTGAACTCTCAAAGAAGCACAAAGGTTGCATGAAAACATTGCATGAGACCTGCAATTAAAAAGTGGTTTTAACCTATAAGTGTGATTTACAATGTTTTCCTGTGTTTGATTTGACAGTGGGATCCCAAGGACTCTAAGCACTAGGTACACTGGAGGTTTTTTCCAATGTGTATGCTTTTGCAACTAAAGGCTACTTTTCAAATTCAAGGAAATGATGAAAAATGTGAAATAACCCCATGGCTTCCCTCTGTCACAGCTGTGCATATGACTGGGCATAGGTGCATGCATGGATAATAAATATAATTTTTGGTTAATTGTTAAACAAGGATGGCTTCTGACTGTGCATATCAAATCATTCTCATTGTATACTGTAACGGTATCTTGTAAACTTGATGGCTGACATGTATTTTGGCATTTTTCCACAGTCTCTCATTTACACAGACTTTCAAAGAACCCAAAGTGTTTACTTTCTTACAGCAGGTCTCAATGGGTCACAATCAGGTTTTCTCTAAAATAAATATTCTACGCTGTGATTCAAGTTCAGCTTCGTGCTTTGGAAGAGCTGATCTGGACAAGACTCCTGAGCACAGAGAGGCCTGGGCTGTTTGGAGAGCAAGACAGACACCACAGCTATTGCCTAACAGCTGCCTACAGCTTCCCCATCCGTGTTCGGGCACCTCTGGTCCCTACTGGCTGCACTGTGGCAGGTAAGTGCCGTGCAGAGCAGCCTGCAGCTGCATAACCAGACTGGAGGGGAGGGGGAGGTGCTGGCATGGCTGAAGTCTTCTCACCATCTTTAAAAACTGTTGTTTGCTGAATTTTTAGATTAGGTAGCACAGGAACTAACGGGACACATGGAATTCCCTTAGCTGGGACATGTGAGCCCAGGATCTTACCTATTTCACCCTCTCTCTGGAGCAAGACGTTAAGTTTTGTCTGTTTTAGTTGGCTTCATGCTTGCAGGAGTAGCCAAGATACAATGTACAGCAGGTTAATCCAGTAAATCCAGGGTATTCGCCCAGAATAAGCCTATCACAGTGTTGGCAAGGTAATGCTTAGCTAAAACGGTTCAAAAAAAACCAGGGCTTCTCATTGTTGGCAGTGGCCTGAGCATGTTGGATGTCTGCAGAATCCGGCACAGCTCCTGGGTGAGCTCCTGCAGTTCCATGTCTGTATGGAGGGCTTCTGCGTGCAAGCCCACACATCAGCACTGTGGGTCCAGGCATCGAGTTAAACTGTGAGGTCATACTGGCTTTGGATGCTGTGAGAACTTGAGGAAAATTTGGGGAGAGGGTGAGCATACGGCTGTGCTTTGTGTGACAGTGTGCCATCACTTACACCAAAGTAAATGGCAAATGATTGCAATGGTTGCAATAGTAACAAGAAGGAAAAAAAAGAGGAGAGGGGAGAATGCAGCAGTTGTTCAAAATGCCCCAATGCACGTGGCTGTTGTTTCACTTACAGACACAGGTCCTGTGCTGCCCAGGTACCTTGGAGGCATTCGGTGGCAAGACCAGACGTTGCTGCTGCTGTGTTTGCTGCACGCTTTGTCAAGGCCCTCAGTGCCCATGCAGAGCTTCTGAGGGCAGCTCATGGACTCTCCCAAGGGGGTTGTGCCCTTTGGTTTGCCAAAAGATGAGACCCTCTCCTTTCCAGCAAAGCCTTGATGTTGATGACTTCAGCTCTAACAAATTCCAACCATCTACTTCTGTTGTCCTTAGAACTTGCCAAATACATCACACCCTTGTAACAAATGCTTTTGAGGAATACTGTGCCCAAGCCAACTCCTCGGTTATGAGCTTCCCTTGAGTTCAGTGCAGCAGTGTTGAGGCCAGAGAGGTTACCAAAGAGTTTTTTTTTATTTCAGATTCTCCCATTTCTAACGTGCTTGTAAGTGACACTGCTGAGGTAGGAAGTGGAGGCTGGGGCTGTTTGGGCAGCAGGAGTGTGCTGGCAGAGCTGGCTGAAAGCCTAGAGTTCATACTGGTGGGTCCAGTGTGTGCTATTGGCGCGTGTTAGTATATGGCTGAGTCCTACATCACTCACATGCACATGTGGAAACACATATTTCTATTTCTAAGGAATCTAAAGGGATAACTATTTGTCAGTGCTTTCAGGCCAACCTCAAGTTGCTAAACCTCTGCTGCGTGCCCAGGAAAGGCTTTTTTTTTCTTCTGTCTCTTGGGCAGGACCCTTCCCTCCTGTGTGGCAGCACTGTGAGCCCAGCCCTGGCCTTGGCTCAGCATTCACATCTGCGGGTTTGTTTGTTTATGACCTTCTCTATGGCTCCCAGGGCTGTAGGATGTAAGTGCCTCGCAGACACATGTTTTGATCCTTACTACACCCTTGTGAGGTTGGGATGTGTTTGTCATCCTCTGTTTACAGGGTAGAAATCAAGAACCAGATCTTCCAGTTTGGAAGAGCCTATAGTCAGTGGCCGTCCTGCCTGGAGCAGCTCTGAAATACTGGAGTGTTTCTGCAGTGAAGGGTAAGAAGCCAAATGGGCTCATCTGCTACCACAGGCCCAGCACGCATGAAGCCATGGCAACAGTCCCTTTGCAAAAAAGACATGTCCCAGCCCCCCTGGGGCTGCCATATCCCCACAAGGATCCACATGGGAAGCTGCCCTGCGGGTGCTGCAGCAGCATTTAGAAAAATGCAGAGTGGCAGTGCCTGGTGGTTTTCTGTTGGATAAGAGGTTTTGGGTGAGTATCCAGGTCAGCAGACTGCGTGGAGGTAATCAAAAGTGACACTGCTGGCGAGCAGGGCCTGGCTCTGCCAGCTTTCCCATCTCGTAGCCAAGGCTGCGGGATGAACCAGCCAGGAAAACAGGGTTACTGCTTAGTTTTCTTTGGAGATTGATCTTTTATTCCAATCATTCCTATATGAGGTGCTTCAGGGTGATTTTTTTTTTTTTTCTGTGACAACCCAGAAGAATTTTATGAGATTTTTTTAAGCAGTGTGCATGGAGCTCAGTTTGACTGTAGGTGTGTCGCAGTATAGGTGAGCTCAGACAGGTAGGAAACCTGCCTGGATTCTTCTCCTTTATTATGTTATGTGTATGTTTACAGCTCTGTATAGATGCATTTTTGTTGTAATCATAGTAAGCACTAGAGCCGTGAGAAACAGTATAACCGAACAGAGACCAGGTGAAACTCCCCTGGTTTTAGGTTTCATTACATACTGCAGGCTCAGGCCAGGTTTGATGAGGTTCATGAACCTCTCTCTGAAGCTGGGCTCAGTTTCAAACAGTTCTGGGCAAAGTTTCAGGTAAATCTGGTCCAAGTTTTGAGTAAATTTGGAACAAATTTTAGGTGAATAAGAGATGATTTATGATTTTAGGTAGAAACCATACATACTCTGAAGTCTTAGCTTGGTTTCACTCTGTAACCAGGAAATCTTGGCATTTTGGCTAAGTTTCACTTTGATCTTGAGTTTTGACCCTAAACCCAAAACAGCTGGGACAGAAAGGTGAGTCCTGTGAATAAACAGTGTAGAAATGGGTTCACTGGGTGGAAGCCCAAAGCCCTGCACCACACTGAGCACACATGTGATGCTCTGCCAGCAGCAGAGGTGTTCCCATGCTGAAGGTAACGCTGCATGTCCCACCAGTGCTGCTTCTGTAAGTTGTCCAAACAACTGAGCCTTCCTCAAAACTCTGAATATGAAGTTGCACGTGCAGTTTCTAAGCCTGGAGTACACTGACTTAAGATTTGACTTATGCAACCACAATCCAGTCCATGCTGCATGTTTGCATTTTGAAGGATAAATTCAGATAAGAAATCCATGCAGGGGAATAAGGCCAGGGTCCTCATCCCCGTATTTATGTTAAAACATGGCTCGCATCCAAGCTCACAGTGGGAGAACAGACTTTCTACCTATTGCTTCAATGAACTCCTGCAATTCAGAGCACTGCAGCATCAGTTCTGCAGCCCAGAGGCATCTAATGGGGCTACAGGTGTCATCTTGCCAGTCTTGCCAGGTCTACCACTGCATGGATACCCAGAAGATAGAAAAGAGCCCAGAAGACTTTTTTCATGCAGATTTCTTAAGATTCCTTCAGGAGTTTTAAAGGGATCTCCAGACAGAAACTTGTCCTTTTAAATAAAAAAGTATGTATCATCATTAAACCCCTTGATCATGAGATTCTTTTTGTGCCAAACATAAACTGTAGATGGAAAATATTTGAGCGGGATCTGGCTCCAACTACCAGGCAAAATATGAACAGCTGAACTGGGAATGTAAGTGCTGAATCCAGAGAAGAAGGTGATAGCACAATTTGCTGCTGCTTTGAGAAACACGTGGCTGAAGGGATGGGCAGGAAGGGAGAAGGAAGGTGCCAGTGCGGAGCAGACAAGGAACCGCACTGTCAGTCTGTATTCACGTCAGTGCAAAGCTGAAACAACAGGAAACGAGGAGAAAGCAGAAAGGGCTGCAGCTCAGCAGCACTGGCTCTGCCGGCTGCGGGAAGGCTGATCAGAAGTTTTTTGACATGTATCAACAGCCATCTGCTCTCGTGGTAGCCAGCTCCACCAGGCTACAAGCTGTAGTGCAAAACCTTCTCCCTCAGCTGGTGCTCCTGAGCCAACAAGCACTTGATGATGGACATGGGGCTTTTTTACCACATCTGCACTAAAATGGATCAAGTGAGGAGAGAGGAGTGTCTGCTCAGTGGGTTACTGTAACTGGGGTACAGTGGGAAGCTTTGGGACTACCAGGCTTTGGGGCCTTGGCAGTGATGTTCCTGGTGTCCGTTCTCCACTGTTAAAAGGACAACAGGAACTCCTTAGGCAAAAAGCATAGCAAGGAAGGTGGTTAAAATGACAAAAAGAACAGAGGAACAGAGTTTCAAGCTTTGCTAGATGGATAACTATCACATACTTGCCATATGTGTCCAGGTTTCCTTCTGTGTGCAGTCAAGCAAACGATTACTTCTCCCTCTTTGCTGCCTTCCTGCTGTGTTTATTCCTTCATGAATGAGCAAAGATTCAAGCTCACCCATTTCATCTGAATCCAGAGGCAGAGGTCATTGCATGGGGCAAAGCTCTCCTACTTGCTTAACAGCTCCCATCGCCGCTAGTCTCTTACTCAGCTGGGAAGGGTATAGTTATTTCAGCTGCTCCAAGCTCACAGATGTGATCCATGCATGGCTGGTTCACAGGATGGATCTGGAAGGCAAGGTCTTTAAGATGAGCAAAACCTGGTACCCGTCTTTGCAGTGCAAAATTTGTCCTTCTGAGGGCAGTTCCATCTGTGATACTGCAAGCAGAACTGGAAAATATGTTCTAGAAAGTGTTTTCATTTTTCAAATCAAGAAACTGTGCGAATATTCAGCAGGAAAAATGCATTTTTTTGGACAAAAGTTTTATCTGTTTGTTGTGGCTTAAGGGCCGTGGGACTGTGGCTCACTGTGGCTCATCTTTGGAGGGCGCAGCCTATTGTGGGGTGGGTAAGCAGTTACCAAATGAGTCAAACAGAAAAATCCCCAAAGCACATCAGAACCAGATCATTATGTGATCTTAGCAAGTACTGAGTGTAGACTAATAAGTCCTTAAAGACAGTTTCTCATTTTGAATTCAAAAGTGTAATGAGGCAAGAAGGTTAACAGATTACCCACTCCCCGTGTTGAAACTGTACTTGCCAAAGGCATAAAACCCTTCACCAAAAGCTTTTCATTATCAATATTTAATTGCAGTTTTCAAATCTGCCACTGTAAGAAATCTCAGCGCTTTTTCCAAGTTCTCACAGTGCTAGGAAGTAGCCCCGGTAGAAGAAATGAAGCACTTCCCATAGAGCTCTTCCACCAAATCACCCTGGAGATGAGGTGCTGCCATGCATTAGATCAGTGACCATTTCTACTCCTGGGATACAGCTGTGCTGTGAAACATCATTCTGGAGCTGGAGAATCCTGCTCAAGCCAAGGAAGCACAGCATAGATTGGTGGAGGTATGGAGGGGAGTGTGAGAAAAGCTGCCCAAGCAGACCTGCTCTTCATTTTCAATCACTGTATCATGTCCATATTGCACAGATTAAAGCTGAAAGCAGCACCTAGAATGAAGGGGAAGTGAAAAAAGAAAAAAAAAAAGGCTGAAAAATACCACTGTGCACGTTCTCAGAGCACAGACAAGATGCTTCTTCTCAGGAGATAGAACTGCATTTCAACTAAGCCAACTCTGTGTGAACTTGCCCACTGTTTGTTTGCCCCTGTAATTTGATTACATCACTTATGAGGCTGAATTTACAAAAGTTCATGTTGTCTATACATAGTCTAATAGTCTACCACACACTCCTCTACCCCTGAATATGCTGGGAACCAGAGCATTTTCTTCTCCACAATGACAGCATAGATAAAACCATGGAAGGAAATTGTGGGTCTCAACACAACCGCTGGGCCCAGGTTGAAGGCCAAGTCTGGCAAGAGTTGCACAACACTCCGGCGGAAAAGGCCAATTGTGTTCGATTCACTCAGCTAACAAACAGCACAGTTCTGGGTTCCCCACAGAACAGCCTGGAATCCATTTGAAAGTTAGAGAAATGGTAAAGGATTTACTAAGTGGGACCTCTTTACCAGTCCCCTAAGCAGTTCTCTTGTGTTCCTCATCATCTCTATCCAAGGTTAGTCCTATAAGGTGAAAGAGCACGGAATCCTGGTTTTAAAGTCAGCAGGGCTAAACCCCAAACCCTGTAAAGCCTGCAAGAAACAGAACTCTCCATTTGCTGTGAATTTCAGCTTTGCCGTCAACTCATCTCACTGAGGCAACACAACGCTGTTCAAATTCACTGCAAGATCGAAGTCCTGAAATGATGGTTCTGCCACATCCAAACTGTTCTGGTATGTGCTAAAGCCATTGGTTTACAGCATGTGCTGCTACCTGTGCAGGAGCAACGAACCATGAGGCTGACATACATCTGCTCCACAGATGGAACTCACTCTGCTGAGATTAGCTGTGGGCAAAGAGTTATTTTGTGCCCTCTTAGTACAGATCTGTCCAGAGATGCTCTTTTGGGCAGCCTCCTTTAATGGCAGGCAGGTTTGATCAAGGGTCACTCTGTGTTTCAGAAATGTATCAGCAAACTGATCTCTTATGAGCCGGTGCCTTGTTCAGAATAGCTGGGTTGTGTTTATAAAGTGAAATCAGAAGGATAATGGTTGATCAGTACAACATAAACTATAGCATGGAAACTGAATTTTGAATGAAATGCACAGACAAATCATTTATCCTCACCAATACCCTCTCCATGTTTCTTATCCTGGTAATTGAGACCATGTGTTGTGCTGCAAACAATAACTATGGGAAATTACTCATGATTCTTCCTTCATAGACTTGGGAAATGAAAGTGATGGGAAGTATGATCATCTTAATTTTTTTTTTTATGTTAACAGCTCTAAATTATTAGGGTGGGAAGAAAATGTCAATAGAACATAAAAGTGCTTTGTATAATGTTCGCATTTGCTCATACTTTCAAATCCACTGTGGCTTATTAGTTCATGGGAAAAATGACAAAAAGGAATAAAACCCAGAAAATGAATCCAGTATCAACATCTTGCCTCTATAGTAACAGAGAAATTGTAACTTGTGGGTAAAAAGTGACAATGTTAGGAAATGTTTGTTGGGCAATTGTGGTGATTAACCCTCTCCATCCCCTGGCATCTTCAGCTTCTTGCCAGCCTGACACATTCCTATGGATTAAAGAATGTGCACTGCTCTGTGCTGCTCCTTGTACTAGAAGCCTGGAGCTAGTGAGGCCCTTAACCTCTGTTTCAAGAGTTTATTGCTCAGCTGTAAAAATTCTCCCAGGGCTGAAACTTGACAGAAAAAATGTCTCCGCCTGGGAGGAGTTTCTGTTCTGAGTTTGGTTTGAATTAGTTCAGCCCTTTTCCACTTGCAGAAGGACAATGGAGCAGGAATCCCTTTCTCTCCTTTCTTCTTTTAAAATCCTGCCAGAGCAGTACACACGACAGGCAGCACTCAGACCACAGTCCTCTCTGCAGCTGCAGCACAGGGTCAGTGTTGGCTGCTGCGGCAGTTCCCTGCCCTGTAACAGGCCAGACTCCATCCCTTTCCTTGCTCTGATGCTGGCTCAGACAGTGGCTCATGCCTGCTCTGAGCCGAGGTTGCTGAAGGCCATCTTGGCTATGGTGCAAACCGGGGAAATCCGCCCTTGCTGCTGTTCCTCGAGGGACTGGCTTGCAGAAATGCAGAACCACCAGTGCCACACCTCCGTGGGGTTTTGGCTTTTCCCAGAGCTGGCCAGTGTGCCAGCACAAGCCTGTCCTCCTGTGGTGGAGGTGCAAGTCGGCTCCGGCCGGCTCCGGGCTTGCTGTGCAGTACTGGGTGGTAGGCTTCCCAGATAAAGAGCTTGGCTCAGGGAAGCTGCTCCCTGCAGACCTCTGCCTGAGCCAGGGGATTCATTTCTAGAAGCAAGAGTGCTAAATCTATTGCTCTTCTTGCATGAGCTGCCTGCAGGGCTGGTAAATCTATTATAACAGTCAACGCTTTATGAATGAAGTCAGACCCCACCAAAGTCAATAGCAAAACTGATTTCACTGGAGTAAGGTTTTACCCCAACCCTCAAATTGCCCATGGGAGCTCACCCATGCTCAGCACAGCCATCCACAGTTCCAGTGGGAGAAAGGAAATAGAGCAGAGAAGGGTCCAGGTGCTTCCTCAGCTGATCCTGGGTCCTGCTCAAACGGATGTGCTGAGCGCGCCACTTCAGCAACGCTGGCAGGCCTGGCTGTGAGATCAGTGTGCGTCTGAAGTGGCTGACAGAGATACCTTGGCACAGAAGCAGAACCTTATAAGTTATTGGAGTATTGCCCTGAGCTCTCAGAGGGCCAGAGCATAAGTAACAAACAAATAAAATTTTCTATGCGTGGAGAGATATCACACCCTCGACTCAGTGCCAACAACCCAGCCTCTCTAGTGACTGCACTGCGTGCATTTAACTGACTGAACAGCTACTTGATATCATCCAGAACAGCTTATAAAATTAAACATTATTAAACATAATGGCAGACACATAACCCTTGCCAACACTTATTTCAGTAATGATGATATGCTTGCCACTTCACAAGTCTGACCTGTCACTTGAGAACTCAAATGGCCCATAACTGAAGGTGCTTTATCCACCTACAGGCTCAGGTCTGTAGCTAGATATCACGTCCAACTTTTTTTACAGCCACTGAACTGCTTCGTGCTCATACTTTCCCAGCACCCCAGCACATACAACTCCTGGTGACAATATTTTCCCACCTGCCTGAGTAAATGAACAAGGTTAGCATCTTATTCCAGAAAATAAAGCTAAGGAAGTTACGTGCTGTTATGTAAGTTACGCCGCTGGATTCTGCTAGTTTTGCTGACTTTCCCATACATCTTCATTTGCTAATCTGACCATAACATTTCCTCCATTTTGAATTCAAGCAACTTTTCTTCTTTGATACTTTAGAGTTGTCCTCCCACCAATCACAGGGGAGCTCATTTCTAAACTACGCCATGGGATTTCAGATACATGGAGCTCTTTCAACACCAATATTGGGTGGAGAGTTCAAATCTGAGATAAAAGCAGCCCGTTACTGAAAAGGCATGAGTTATATGTGAATTTTTTTTAATGTTTCTTAAGACCCAAAGTTCAGTTGGGTTCAGTCCCTGCAGGGAGAGAACATCAGTAACAGATCCTTCCCAGTCACTGTGGTCTAACAGAGGTGAATCTCATGCCCCATCCTTTCACTGGGATGGTAACTGGCCCGCCTGTCACTGCCTGCTTTCCTAGAAGGCTGTGTGAGCACAGCAGCTGTTTGACATTTACCACTTCATTGCGTTTGGCTGCAGTTGACCAGTAGCTTTGCAATTTACAAGGAGGTGCTTAGGCATTAACACAGAGAAAGCAACACCAAGAACTGAAGTTAGCTCATGGCTTATAGCCTCCATGAAGTTCAAACGTGCAGAATTCGCCGCAGTTTCAATCAGCATCATAGAAGAGATTTCTTTCCGCTCCTCTCTCTCTCTCTCTCTCACTATAGAAGCTAATTACAAAAGTGCTTCCTTCTTTTTTTTTTTCCTTTGAATCTGAAGTTTTGTGAATGCCTTCTGTTCTGGTTTTTTTGGGGAGGTAGGTTTGAAACAGTCCTTGTGCTGAGACAGCACATAGGTTTTTACTTGCAGCCAAATACATATCAGGTTGGACTCTGAAAATCCTTCCATTATTTTTATTTTCCTTTCACTGTTTGGGATGCACAGTTCCTTTCTGCTTTTCGTGGTCACTTCAAAGATCATTTCCCAGTGTTTCATGGCTTCAGAATCATTGCCCAGGGAAGGGAATGGTGTCCAAAAGAGCAATCAGACTAAGACAAGAACTCCTTCAGCTTTTTCAATGGAATCTATGATCCCTTAAGATCAGAAGAAGCAGATGGCATAAAGCCAAATTTCTTTTTAAGCAAAACAGAAATAGAAATGGATTTCCTTGACAGCTCTCAGTACAGCATGGTGTAATATAAGCACCAAACAAGAAGCACCTGCTTCCTTTGCAAAGCAGTCAGGAAAAGACCCCTGTGTATGCAGCTTGCTCTGAGACCTAATTTGACTTATTTGTTCCACCTGATCTTTAGATTACTAAGATAGAGAACAGTGAACACCTGTGGATGTCACACGGGTGGATAACTGAGCTGCTCTCTCTGCACTTGGGGTTTGAGGAGTTCAAGGAAGCATAATAACCCTTTTCAGATGAATAAAATAAAATAATGCAGTGAATGTAATAGCTAACAGAAGATAAGAGCGTGTTAGGGTTAAATCCTCCACTGATTAACATCTAAGTGAAATGCTAAGAAAGACTTGCTGGTGTTCCTTTTCATCCAGAGGATGATCTGCTCTAAAATGGCTTCCCAGCTCAAATTTTACAGTTTCAGAAAACACATTGTTACAAAGATTGTTAGCTCTAACAGAAGTAAGCACACCTGTACCAAACCTTCCCTGCAAGTTCTAAATCAATGAGTTCAGAGAATCCTTTATTGCAGCAGTTTGCCTCATCTCTTCAGTGTGCTGTCTAAGGGTTGTGGGGTTTTTAAAATGTTACAGTGTGAATCTTTCCTTCCTAGTATAAAAAAAAATCTTTATATAACCTTTGGAAGTTGCATAAGCAAGAAATGTCTGTTAACAGCTGCAAATGTTTATGTAGCTCTCCTGTGCTGGAGAATGCTGGCAATTCAAGGTAGCTCGTAGGAGACTGGTTGGTGTGAACAGCTGCAGCCAATAATTATACCCTGCTCTCCTACACCTACTTTCTGGACTGGTAGGATTGCTGAACTGATCTGATGAAGAAAGTAGTATCAATGCGTTCAGGCTTTTGAGCTGTTGGAGATGGAAGTAAGTTCTGTTTTTCCAAATCTAAGCTGTTGTTGTAGCTGGAACAAAATCTATCTTTGCAGGTTGTGAACCAGTTCAGTTGCCAAGAGCCTTTGAGAAACGCACAATGAATGATGTGAAGCCTAGGTTTAAGGAGCACTTCAAAATACCTTTCAAGCTTAGAAAAAACTTCTCTGATTCTTCTGAAGACTGAAATTTTTTCTGAACAAAAGCTTTCCTCTTTTGGTGAGGCACATGGGGGATGAAAAATGGTTCTCTGTAGCTGCTCCTGTCTAGTTTGTGGGCTGAAAACGTGAAGTGAGAGGGAGGGATATCTAACCTGAGAATGGTCTTCCTTGATTGTAGTAAGGTAAGCAGTACTGAATCTCTGCTGCTCTGCTGTCCTTGGCCTGTACCCCACAACCAGAGCTGTACTGGTGGTGCAAATTTTTAAGACAGACTTTAGAAGACCCTAATGTCTTGGTACATACAGCAAGATACAGGTCTTAGAATCCCCACTAATGTGGATTCTGTTTTTTGTTTTCTGTTGTCTGGTTGCTAGATAGAGGTTTAGTATTAATTTGTGTGTTGATAATTAAAACGTTTAAGATATTAAAGGACAAATCACCCTCTCCTGGAATTAAAGACTCATGATACAATCTCCTGATCCTCAGTGAGTATTGCATTAGTCAATTTGTGGGCAGTCAGTAACTCAATAGCAGCAAATTATGTAGTTATGCGGGAATTCTGGTCTTTGGAACGGGCTGAGGTTCCCAAGCTAAGGCCCAACACTGCTAGGGTGTGTCATTTACATGAGGCACTTAGTGGAAAGAAAAAGCTGAGATGCCACATCCCTGGTGCTTTCTGGAGAATAAAATACAACAGCAATATTGCATCGAGGTAAAAATGAGAACGAACAGAACTTCTTATCCACTAAGAACTTTTTTATACAGTGAGGGACCAACTTCCCTAAACAGGCTTTCAGCTGATAATGTGTTCAGTTAAATGTTTTACTGATGGCTATTTTAGGTCTGGAGATTATGAACCTGAGTCTAGATTTGTGGTGATTGAATGTCCTGTCTGCACCTTCAACTCCATGCTTAAAAGTTTTACAGGTATCAGTATAGGTCCCTCGAGGCAGAACCAAGCCTTACTCCTGGTATCCACTTACACTTGCTCTGTCTTAAGTCTACAGCTGTATTAAAAGTAAGAGAATTTTAGCCCAATATCCTCATGTCAGTCCAACCTGAAAGAAGAAGGATGATAACAGCCAAGAGCTTAAAGCTCAAACTATTTCTCTCTATTCATTCAATTTAAAAATAGTTCTGTTGTTAAATCCAAGTCTGAATGTCACTAATTTCAGTAGAGTTGGGATTTATCCCACTGCCCTTCTGAGGAAAAAAAAATTGCAGCTACCATCAGTACTGACATAACAACCTAGTCCTTCTTCATGCTCTCTAATGTGCTTCAAATTCTTTCTGCCATCAGCAGGAAATACGAGAGAAAAGTGGATTGTGACAGAGCCCAGTAATAATCCACTGAAGTCACAAAACATTAAAGAGGTCCTGATATAGCTTTTAAATAGCAACTTTTTCACTGCTAAGTTACAGATTCCTCTCTCCCTCCCACACCTGCCCAGTTTGTTCTGCTAAATGTCAGAACGCTGGCATGTGTGGGCCCCTACAGCCTGCTTTCAACTCCAGGTAAGGCTTCTCCACACAGCTGTTCTGCTGCAGATGTAAAGGTGCAGAATCTAAGGTACCTTCCTAAATCCACAGTGGGATGCACCTGGGTGAGTGGGAAACTGCAAGAGAATCACAGAATTGTAGGGGTTGGAAGGGACCTCCAGAGATCATCGAGTCCAACCCCCCTGCCAAAGCAGGTTCCCTACAGTAGAGAGGTGCAACTCCCAAACTCTAATAAGAGTTATACCAGTGCTGCTTTGTTTGTTTTATCTTATTATGCTATACAATAGCAAAAGAAACAGCTTTCATTTTATGCTTAATGATTTAAGTAAGCAAATACAATATTTCAAACACTTGTTACAAAAGAACAGTATGGCTGTGTCCAAAGCTGTCAGAACAAATGCATTTTGTAGCCAAGAAGAATCCACCCAAAATTTACTGTATGAGGTATGAAGCAATAACGGGACACGCTGATTCATCAGCTGATGAAACCAGAAGTGCCCAGTGTTGCCCAACAGAGGGTTACTCAGGGTTCTAATGAAGTGTTTCTCTTGCATAAAAGAGAACAGATGTAGCCAACCTCATAAGAAACAGAGCTATGACCTGCTGTGAGCTCCCATTGGGCAAAGTTTCTTTCAGATCTGAGAAATTGTTCCAGCTGAGTCAGAATATTCCTCTCGTACCACCGTACTTCTGCAGGCTAGACTTCCAGATTCAGATCTGGGTTGTGGTGGGCTGTGTTCTACCATTTTTCATCTAGTTGCTGTATTGGCAAAATACCTTTAGGCCTTGTGAGCTATTGGAAAACTGACCGCTAGATGAGGAGCTCTGTTCTATGGACCAACAGAAACATTACACAAAGTTGTTTTGCCCTTAAGGTTAGTGGTGTATCTCACACTGAGAATCGAGCCTTGTCACCTTCCCAAGATCTTGGCAACAATAGAGGTCACAAACCTTCCTGCTGTGCTTTGAGGTGTAACTAGTTGTGCTGGCTGCAGAAGTAACTCCTGACCATGGGGTAAAGTAGAAACTCTTGCCCTTCAAGTGAAGAACAAATGATGAAGAGGCTTTTGTGAGTCTGTACCAATCTTTTACATAAGAATATGTTGTAGTGAAGAGAGAGTAAGGCTTCTGTTAACTTAGATGGCTGGAGAATAGGGAAGAAATATTGACATTGTGGCTGACTGAGGATTTCTAGATGAATTCCTGCATCTCTTAAGTCTTCAATTCATGCTAGATGTGCATATAAATTCAAACATCTTGGGTAAATAGTACAGTAGGTGGTTGCATATTGCTTAACTTCTGCACTCAAGTAAGCAGAACACTGATATCCACTGCACTTACTATATGCTGATGCAAGTGTTTCAGGGTATCTTGGTCTTAGGCCCAGGATGAACCTAACTGCTGTGACGGGGCATGTTCCCATTGGCATTCTTGTCCTGTCACCTCATGAGTGGAGTTACTTGTTCAGTGGTGTTAGATTCCAAGTTCAAAACCAGATATTTAATAAAGCTTCCAGGAAAGCAATACCACTGTGGATGTCAACAGGGCCTTCAGCATCAAAGGCACAGAATAAAATTATAGATGGAAAAGACCTGTTAGGTCATCTACTCAGCCCATCTGCCAGTGCAGAGAACAATCCTGCAGTCTGCTTCTCCCCTTCTTTGTTTGTATCAAGCCAAAGGGGTTTCCACTGCTTCCCTTGGGAAAGCATGACATAGCAGAGTAGCTCTTGCCCTTAGGAGCAACTTTGAGTTTGTGAAATAACAGAGGCTTTCTAAGTCTCATTTTGATGGAGGAAAGGAACTCTGAGAGAAGGACCTTTAGTCTTATGACTATACGGTATCTCAGATCTAATTCTCGATTAATCATTTTTTGTGTACAGATCATATGAGGATAAGTGTCCCACCCCACAGCTGTCTTGTTCAGTAATTATTCCTTAGACAGATTTTGTCATCTTTAAGTAGTAAGTAGTGCACAAACCCTAAACAATTCCATTTCACATGGCAAAACTTCAGAATTTGCTGTAATTAATGTTTGAAGTATTCTGCCTGACTCTTATACCTTTTAATTGTGCTGAAGATCTTTAGAAATTAGCAATCTGATGTCCCAGAATCCCATAAAAGTCATTCCAAAATATTTTCTTGAAAAACACTCCACAGATGTTTACTGAAACCAACTGTATCTATAGACAGATGACTTCTGACAGTTATTGATTTCAGAGTTTTCATTCAAATTCCCTGTGCTCCCTTATACTGTTGATAAGTCATAACTTTCTGATGTCTTTATCTCTTGTGAGGAAATGTTTCTGGCCAAATACATGAAGTCCTTTTTGGCCTCGTGTATTGGGCATTAAATGACAGGAATCAACTCTTTTTCAAAGGAAAAAAAAAGCAACAAAACTTCTCCAGCTATTCAAACCAGTAGCCCTCTGACTTTTGTTGAAAATCTATGTATTTACAAACTGTTGAAGTTGACTGTGGAGATCGTGCTGAAGGACCACCACTACCCTCATCATTTTGATGAGGGCTGTTTGGCAGTCTGCAGGATAATGTTTAAAAACAGTTGTAGAGTTATGGAAGACTATGGTTAGTATCTTTTTGTGACTGTTTGAGCTGTACTCTGCAAAATGAGCAAGGATTCAGAAAAAGCTGTAGTCTGACTGTCACTTTGGCTGTGGGGCTAGGGGGGATTTGAATACATGAAATGCCTTTGTTAGCAGTTGGATTTAATTTCCTTTTGTTTAGCATTTGCACAGGGCTCAGTGTAACACAGTAATATAATAAGAAAGCTTTGCCAGCAACAGATTTCAGGAACATGCACAGGCCACTGGGACTATGTAATGTACTTAATTACAGGTCAGCATTAGAACAGGCAACTATGGTGCAGTTGTAATGAAAAGGTTTTCCCTGAGCTGTGTTGGCATATCCTTTGTAGTACTAAAGGATGAAGTTTTGCTCTTAGGTCTAACTTTTGTTTTAAACAACTAATTTGTAAGCATTCTTTCTTTGTATTGGCTACACAGAACTCTATCTGTTCTTTACTGTTCATTAGAAGTGATCAGTAGCTATTCAAACATTCCTAGCACTGCTTGCTAGCTGATGAAAGGCCTGGAAAATGAAAGTGTGGCAAACCAGAAAATAAAGAGCAATGACCAAAGGCATAAGGAGAAAAGCTATTACCCAGGGAGACCCAAGGAATTATGTCACAGCCAGATAGTCCTAGTTTCAGTGTTACATTCATCTGTGGCTCTGTGGCACTTGATGCTGACAGTTGAAATGTAACGGAGGCTGGTGGAATAACCCATTTGATGGGCAGATATCACTAGCATACAGCTTTTTCAGTGCACACTTGCTGTGTACCACCTCAACACTGGGATAAAGGTGACAGACAACTGTGGCTTTGCATGAATTTCCGAATGCCAGCTTGAATGGACAGTATTCCTCTCTTCATCCAGCTGCTCTACTATTTTGGCATCTCATCAAAATTTCCAGGAGTAATTGCAAATGAATAATCATTTTTCATTTAGCTTATACGCAATCCTGGCACCACTGATCATCTAAACACTTGCTTAATATATATGTAGATATGCCATCAACGTATGTTCTGGATTTTTGAAAGGCAAACTTCAGAAATAAAGGGTCATAGACAGAGTCCAGTGCATTATTACTGTTATTGATGTGTGCCAAAAACATTAAAAATAATCTTTATTATCAAGAAATAATGATGTAAAAATAAATAGGTCCTGTTGGTAAGCAGGTGCCCAGGAGCAGAAAGGAATGGGGAAAAAGTCATAATCCTCTTGTAGGAAATCAAAGAAGTGCCTGAGTTGTGTTTTTCTGCTTGGCCTAGACTGTTCTAAATGCTAAGTATCTCAAAGGCCTTGCAAATAAAAAACAAATGCCAACAGTTACCTCTCCTACAGAGCAGACTTCCAGCCTGCTCAGAATACAGTGGTGAAAGTTTGCCCAGGTTTGCTTGTTCTATTGGTAAAAGTCTTAGCTGGCATTTGGGAAAATGGCGTTTGAAAGCTCTGTGCATGTGGCCTGGAGTGGGACACAATCTATGTCACGCTTCCAGAAAGAACAGAAAAGTGAAGTCCTCTTTACAGCTGCTCTTAGCCGGAAAATGATAAAATGATGTAGAATGCTGCTGCACTTGAGTGAGGAACAATGTCCTGACAAAAATGCTTGCTGCCTCTCCAGAGCAGCAGGTTGGCTTTTCATTCAGCAGCATTTCAGCACTCTTCCAGGCAGTTTTACCCTCTACTATTAATGAAATTGATCTGGTTAATATTAGAACAAAAAAACCTCACCGTGATGATGATGAATCCTCACTCCATTTATACACAGCTCTCTCTTCCTCTCCATGTCAAGAGAGCCTTCAATTCCCTATTGCTGGCTCCACGATTTCCTGGCTTTATCACAATTCCTTTTTCAATTCTCCCACACTGTCAGTGCTTTAAAGGAAGTTGAGAAGAAAGGTAAGAATATAATTGAAATTTTGTATTTCCCCCTCCAAAGATCTCCTTTTATTTTGTCCATCATAGCAATATATAGGCTGGCAGCAGCCAAAGAAAAGCTGTATTCTTGCAGAATGTGAATGGCCCAAATTACCTATAATGGTTCTGACTGTGGCTCAGAGGTAACTTGTACCTGCAAGTGAAACTACAGGAAAATAAGACCTGCGTTTTCTCTGCTGCTATGAAGACCTGTGAGGTGAGCTTCCCTGCTGTTATCCTAAGGGAAGGTACCTGTAATTTGTCAGCAACTGAAGTGCAAGTTGGCCCAAGCAGGAAGATTACAGTCAGGAGTAAGGCGTTTTAGCAAGGCAGTAGTGAATACCACATGCTCTCTAGGCTCAGCGCACACAGTCAGCTTAGTTGCAAAGGAAGGGGAGAAGTTTTCTTCCAACTAGGACATGCAGTTATTTTGTCTTGGCCACTTGGAGACAACCTCTCGGACTAGCTAGGAATCCGTAAACCACAAAACACTCATGCTAGAAGAATCTGGCTAAAGATGCTACTTTTGTGACTGTTGTTTTTTTTTTCTTTTTTAAAACAAACAAATTCCTTTGCAGTAATCAATAGTAATCAAAAGACAACTTTCTTCAGTTCAAGGGTATCACCTTTAAATGTTAAGGCTACAAACAACGTTAGTACAAAACTCCTATTTCTGTTAAAAAATGTACTATATAAATATTTTGTAAAAAGCTGATGATTAATAGTAATATTTTGTGACATAAGGGAGAAAAGCAAACTTTATGGAGAAACAAGCAAGTGTGCATAAGCAGCTCTCATTTGTTTAATTAAGTATATTTTTTCATATTAAAAGCACTAGTTACTTTCTGGATAGTGGCTCTCAAATTATAGAATTAATTTGTCAAGCTCTCAGACCTGGCAGGGCAAAAGATTTTCTTGCTGTGTTGTGACAGAAGGGGAAAAGCATAACTACTTTAGTAAGGAGCTAAATAACCACAACTTAATGGAGAGAAAATGTAGGAAAATAATTACATTAATTCACTTCAGACCTGATCAGACCTTTAACCATGCAATGACAGACATTCTTAGCCCAGCAGCAGATCCAAATTTACACTTTGCAGAATAACATCCTTACTGAGCTAGAGGTTGCCAAGGAGCTGTTAGTGAGGGAAGTGCCCTGTGTGCCAATTCCAGAAATCAGTACGGCAGGACAGTCTGCCCTATATTTCCAGACTTTTGGTACCTTACATAACTAGGTACAAAATACAGTTTTATTTCTGATTCTTTTCTTTGGAAATGCAGTCATGTGCAATCAGGTGGAATAAGTGTGCTGATAATTTTCCTTCAGAAACTGTAATGATTAGTGATGTGGACACTTTTCTCTTTAGGCAGAAACCGTGAGGCACTGAAGCAAGCATTCACTTTTCTTGCACTTGAGGTCACAAATTTATGCAAGTCAAAAATGTTGAGCCTGCCAAAAACATCATGCTACACTCCACCAAATAAAAGGACACTGTTATTCTTACAAGGAAAGGTTTGACAGGACAGGAAATAGGCAGGGTCACAGAAGTTTACTTAATACTGAAACTTATTTAACCACCTTTAAGCCAAAATACAATGTTATTTTTTCATATACGTATTTATATGTATATATTGGGGAGGAGAGAGAGAAATACAAGTAAGCTATTACAGGAGCAACAGCCAGTACAGAAGGTAGGGAGCTTTAACAAAAATTCATGCAATTCAGGTTGCTGTACATCACCTGTCTCTACTGGGTTAACGTGCATTGAGGAAGTTTTAACTTATGCCCTGAAACTGCAGCAAGAGGAATTTGATTTAGAGAATCCAGTGTGTTTTACCACGCTACATGCTTATTGCCATTACAATTCAATCTTTAAGTAAACTGCATTTCTCTTAAAGGAATGAAGGAGGAGGAAGAGCAAAATAATATGAAAGATAGGAAAAATGTTGCTGTTCATTACAATTTTCCATTTTTGTTGAAACACAGCAGGAGAGCAAAGCCACAGGCTTCTCTACTGCTCTTGCATGCCAGGAGGGATTATGCAAACACTGCAACCACCCAAATCTTATTTAAATTATAGTCATTGTTCCCCCTTTAATGGTTATACTTTTGCCTGCTTTCACTCAAATATTGCTGCATCTTGCTTTCTGCCAACTTAGCCCCACTGGGAGTCATCAACTCTTAATTACAGACGAACAGATCTCTGAAAAATACCTTGGAAAAAAAAGTAGAAAAGAAAGCAAACCTTAACTGCCATCTAGTGGCCGAAGATTAAAAAAACATCACATCAAAAAAATTCTGACCATGACACAGGGCAAGGTAACTAGCTGAAATGAAGAAGCAGTGCTTGAATTCACAACCAGCAAAGACCTGGTTAATTATTGGGGAACCAGGAAAAGGTAAATAGCATCTTTGAAGTAACTTTGAAGATTTTTAGCCTTAATTGGAGAGCTCAAATGGTAGGAACTGTAGATCACTTGCTCCTTCATGACCCTCAGCAGCTTATCAGAATCCGTATCTTTCCAAATTGTCAGGTGTACTTCAGTTAAAATCAGAAAACAGAACCCTTTCACACCTCAAAATGGAAGCCAACTCATAGGGATGAATCTAGACCCAATTATCTAAATTCAAGTTAGGCTTTTCCACCCAATTCACTTGGAGTTCAAGGCCAGATTTTTCTATTCTCTGATTTGTAACAAGTCAAATTCATTTCTAAAAGAAGGCAGACTGTTAGCTAGTCGTGTCCCTTTCCTTTCTCTACAGGAAAAAGCCACTTTCTGCTGCAGGTAGGAATTCCTCACCCAAATATCTTCTAATAGAAAAGCTTCACGTTCCAAGTACACAGCTGTACAATTCCTCAAATTTTAGACAACTCTTCTTGAAGATGTGTCCTTTCTACATATAACCAGTAATTAACAGTATAGACTTTAATAGCTCTGTTTGAACCTTTTTAGTGATAATAGAGCAGACCAACAACATATTTATTTTATATATATATATTTTGTACAGCATTTTTACTTTCAAGTTGCTTCAGAGCTTTCAATTTTCTTCAGTGCCACGCATACAGTGACATTGGGAATTACTCCTTGGGAAGATTCTGGAGAAAAGAACCTGTATAGGTAGATGTATTCAATGTAAGACTTGATGCATATTTCTAGCTTCTTGTGGAATGACTTGGCCTAATGTCATCCAGTCAATGACACACGAAACCAGCTTTATGCACAAAGTAATTCACAACTATTTAATTTAGATAGGCTAGATCTCAAATGAAGTAATGAACATCAATGCATCTACCAGTCCTTTCTTCTTTCTGCCTACACAAAAATTCTCAAACATGCCAAATTTTTAATGTTAACAAGATCTTGTTTTTGTTTTGTTTGTTTGTTTTTGCTAGGAGGGAAGAGGAGCAGCAAAACTTACTATCAAACTCCAGCAAGAAGAAATGGGTTTACAGAAAAGGATTTATTCTTATTTTAAGATATTTAAATAGTCTTTGGTAACTGAAGATCCTTTCTGGCAGATTACAAAGGGAAGATGCTTAATATCAAGATCATTTTTGCAACAGATTTAGAACCTTACTAACGTGACGTGCTTCTCACTCACAACATTGGCATGGTAAGGCTGTATATACAGATACATACAACAATGCTGTGATAAGGCTTTAAGGGAAAAGAAGCACTGCTTAGCAGGTAATGCACATAAGGGGAAAGGTTTTTACCCTGGTCAAAGATGTACTTGCAGTTTCACCACTGCCAAGTCAAAGTAATGACTGTGGATAATGGAATTAGAATGCTGTCATCTTTGTTTTTCAGCTCTTCAGGGTAGTGGGACAACATCATGATGTGCCAAACTCTGGAAATGGCTAGTAGTAGAAAAGGATGCAAAACAAGGACAAAAAAAACAGTGACCCAAGACCAGCAAGGAGAATTCTGTGAACATCTGGGTCTACAAAGTTCTACCTTGCCACTAGGATCCATTCCAAAAGGTTTTGTTAACTGGTCAAAATGGATTAAATACTCCAACTGGAGAAAAAAGGTTTGATTCTGAATCATCAAAACAGTGTGTTCTTCCATACAGTACCTTATTCATGAACAGTGAACAGCAGCATGCTTCACAGCATTTATTTACTATATTAATTTCCAGATGAGTTGTAATATATCCTTTACATCCCATATTCCTGCTCTTTATCTAGTGAGCTGAAAAAATAGCTATCTGAGAACCAGATAAGGATCAAAATTAGAACATTACCTTTGAAACAACCATTTTTGACAAGTCATAGGAGACGCAATATTGAATATCTTCACCATATTCTAATTTAGGGATTACAGGAGGAAGTCATATCAATACACATATTATTGCTATCTCTGTACAAAGTAAACTCTTGGTACAAAATATTGATACACACAAAAGCTTTCTTTCAGGAGGTTAACACAAATATTAATGAGGACAAAATATTTTTAAAAAGCAACTAATAGACCAAGTAATTCAAAATATTATATCCAATTCAAATGAAAATTTAGAAGTAGAACAATAAAAAAGCAATAGACAGCACATTCAAATCATTTTCAGTTCTTTCCAGTAGAACCAAAGCCACCTTCACCACGTTCTGTATCATCTAGAGTCTGAAAGACAACAATTGTAACAAGCTTGTTTAGAGTTTTAACTTGCCTTCAATTCCCATATAAGCAGTATTGTTTATCATGCAGACAGTGCACGTACAAGGGCTGCCCTGAAAGTTACGCCTGCTATTATGTTGGCTCATGACATCAGAGGCAGACGTTGGTGGGAGGGCAGTGGAGGCTGAACCTTCCCACCAGCTTGCCTTTACGTTTTGTTGCTGTGTCACTGATGGCAGCAGAGGGGCAGTCAAAGAGCATGCCAGCACAGTGAGGCAGCAGGTGGTGCATTTCAGCAGTGGTCATTCTGCTAGTGCAGATTTTTGTAAGCGCAGCATGCAGCGTCTTATTCATCACTGTCAAAAATGGTGATAACTATGCTGAACAATGATGTTTTGCAGGTGAGAATTTGCTCTATCAACCAGTGTTATTGTACTCTTTGTATCTGTTGTAGTTTCCACAGCAGTACATAGGAGGCATTGCTTTCAGAGTGACCTGCGTACTTGGCTTCTCACAGTAGATCAGAACTGTCAGTAACTCGAACTAAACCGAAATATTTTATGAGTCAGTTCTCAATACCTTCCGTAAAAGCTTAAATAAATCCCACACTGAGAGACTACAAACTAGCATACACTGAAGCATTTCTCACCTACTTGCTATTTGTGAAAAACTTTGAAATAAAAAAAAAAATAAAATAATGCATGCGAAGCATAAAGGGTTTTGCATAAAAAGTAACAGAATCACGGCTTAATAGTTAGAATAGTTTTAAAGCAAAGTATTTACCTAAAGCAGAAATTCCATCTTATCTACAACTATCTTAAACTACTAGTTGTTGAAAACAAGCAAATATTTCCCTTTGGCAACTTACTTGAACTTCTTCTAGCTCAGGATAGAAAATGCGTTCGCAGATGAGCTGGGCAATTCTATCTCCTTTCTTAACTACAAAGAAGTTAAATTATTATTATTTCCTTAAAAAAATCCATACAAGTTTAGATGATCTCTTTCCAAGAGTTTCAGAATGTAATAAAATACTTATTCGAAATTTAGTTCAGCAAATATTAGAAACCCCAGACAAATACAGGCTGTGATAAACTGTGCTTAGCCCTTTTACGTGAAGTTCCAGCAGCAATAGCAGTTTAAGGGAAATCCCCTCATTCCTGCTGCTATACCAAGGCATCCTAAGCACTGTTGTGCATAAATACTACAGAGACTCAGATAGTTGCTTGTATGATGTAGCTCTTGTGTGGATTCAATCTAAAAACTTGTTTCCCTGGGGCATTCTATATTCTAATCCCTGGGGATTCTATTACTCTATGAAAAAAAATAACAAAAAATTGAATGGATAAAAGGAAAAAAAAATCTATGGCTAGTACCCAGCTTGATTCACAGAAGTTTTTTAACAGGCTTGTGCTGTGAAGTTGCAGAAAAAGTTGTAAAAATATTGGCAATATTTTAACTGGGTCCTGAAGCTTAAACCGATGCATTTGGGAAGGGAGAGCACGATTAAGGGAAAATCATTCTTTATTATTCATGTTTCTCAGAATCACAGAGAAGTTTTTATCTCAAAATTGTTTATTGTTGATAAAGAAAGAATCCTAATACAAAGTTGCATTTCAGTAAAGGTCATCTGGAAGGTTTAACCTTCAGTAAAGGAATCTGAAGGTTAGCTAAGTAGTTCTTTTCTGCACACTGGTTCATTTACTAGGAGTGCAAACTTTTCAGATTTCCTTAATAGGACATTGTTAAGTTGCCAAGATTTTGTTAACTGTAAAAACGGTCTCAGATAAAACTGCCATCTCACAGATTTTGAAAGAAAACTTAATTTCTCATTTCCCACCAGAAGTCTAAAAACAGGCTTTGCTTAGCTTGACGCTTACCTTCAAAAGTCTCCTTGCCAAAGTTGAAGAGCACCACGCCAACGTTTCCCCTGTAATCCTCATCAATAACACCAGCTGATAGATGGAAAAATTAAGAGATATCCAATTAATAAACATTGCCACTATTTTAAACAACACAAGTTTACATTGGTAACAACTGCAGTACCTCATGCTGGTACACTTTATGCTGCTCATGCACAATTAAACACAGGGTCCAATTTTCAATGCATTCAACGTATTTTGAAGTCTGCTTACACAAAGTTACATGTCCTTCCTAGACATTCCAGGTACCATACATACAAAATACTACCCATAGAGACTATAAATGCCAAAGAAAGTTGTAGTATGACTACGTCTTGAAGGTTTATTACTGATCATATATACTTAACAATAGACACTTGAGGGTTTTTATTAGTTTCTTCAACTGTGTGAAAATACTGCATTATATATTGTTCATTACATTACTGTATGTCTCTGGACCTGAAAGTGGCAATTTTTATTTATTTTAGACCAGGCACCAGTTAATTAAGTGCCAATTACATAAAGATCTTGCTGCAAATGCTGAATGACTGTTGAGCAGCCCTCTCCATCCTTTCCTGTCCAATATGCAGGTTTAACAGATACGTTGTATGTGAGAAGAGCTTGAGCACCACTGAATCTTGCCAAATGACTTCAGTAAAACACAGCTCCTCAGGCACTATACCTTTTTTTGCCAACAAAGAAAGATGTAAGTAAAAGCTAGCTTTTATATTTAGCAGCAGCATCTACAAGAAATTCTAGACCTTAGCATTGCTCTCTGAAAGAGCTCTGGCTACTTTTACTTCCTTTCATTTGAGAAATTCTCAATTACTTTGTAAATGTCACTTCAGGCATCAGGCGTCAGAATTCAGGCGTCCTTCTTTGTTTCAGCAAGCTTACCACTGGGGACGATGATCTAGCCCCCCAAAAATGAAATGATGTGTAAAAAGACAGATAGGTTAGCTCTCTAGGAATTGAAAACTGTGCGATACTCAAGATAGAAACGACTGATGAATATTTTAGTGCTTAAACTGAAGTCAGTGGCATTAAGTCATTTGTATTATTCACCAGAGGGAGAAAAGCTTTCACTAAGCATTCAAATTTTGTAAGCTTAGCTATAAAGTAAACTACATTTGTAATGAATCTACATACTGCTTCAGACTTGTTCTCTAGCAGGCAAGAACTGCACTTCCCACTCAGTTCTGAGGATGAAAGCTTTCCAGAGAATACAGAGAGGAAGGATAATCTTCCTCAGCTGTACATCTAATATAAACAGAACAATAATATATGATATAATCAGACTTGAAAACCATTATTATTAAGAAATAACTTTAAAAAAAAAAAATCTTTGTGGCCAAAACTACTACTCTAAGTGCTGTGCTGAATGGCTGTGATATTTACAAAGTTACGATTGATTCAAATCCGGGTAGAGATTTTCTGAAATTAATTGCCTTCCAAAGATTTTCTCTTCACATATTATACTCAATTGGTCTTACTGAATTTAACCACCACCACCATCTAGATTTTGAGTTTAAACTACACTATTTTTATTACAGAAACACCTGAACAGAAATTCAGTATTTTGGGCATGCTGGCAAAACGTGGTATCCAAAAGTTTTCTCTCTTGGCATTATTATTCCAGAACAGCAAGTTGCAGTAACTATATGCACTGCTGAGCACCAAGGCTGTTCTAAAATATGTGTACTGGGTGGAAATCATCTAAGTCATTTTTGGAAAAATTGTGCATTAGAACTGGCAGTGTGACATATGGTCTTACTCTGTCAGAAGTTTGGCATGTCATCTGTTGGGAAAGCATCCACACCTAACAGATGTGAATTCTGAATGTGTTCTCGCATGATCCCTTATTTTTTTCTCTAACCCAATGATCTGCAGGACTTCTTATTGTGTATTTTTCCTTAAATGGATAACGGCTTTCATTGTGACAGAAGTACTTGGGAAGGACAATTAAAATGTTATAACTGGTTTGATTTTGTTTTTCCAGAAGTCCTCTACTGTCAGTAATAATTTCACTCATTATTTTTAAGCGGTTTTTTTTTTTTTTTTTTACAAACTGAGTGCAAGTCATCCTGCTAAGCACTGTTTATTTCCTTCAAGCACTTCCTAGTCTAACTTTTGGATTGGAAAGATTGTTACAGAGGTGTAGCAGAAATGCTAAGTCATGGCCTGAACCAGTGATTGAGCACCTGGTGGGAAGGCAGGGCCAACCCAGGGGAGCTCAGGTGCATGCAATGAAATGCAATGCATCTGAGTAACTGGAAGGGGTGCAGCAAGGATCCACCCCTTCCCAGACCTCATTTAAGGGTTGGCAGTGGAGGCAAGGGGGTCTTGCTGAAGATTCCTGCCTTCCCTTGAGGTCTTTTGAGGGTAAGTAGATTGTTTCCTTTGTTTCTGTGTCCGTGGCTGCAGTATCTGGGCTAATCCTTACTTCCTGCAGCCAAGGACTTTGTTAACTTGCTATTATTGCTGTGCTTTTCATTATATTATAGCGTTACAAGAGAACATATATTTATTTCATAAAAGTGGAGAAAAAATTTAGAAATATTATCTGTAAGAATCACACTACAGTAGATGATGTATACTATGGTGTTTTGGGTATAGAATGGAGAAGCTTTGATTCCCATGTTAGGTTTTTTTTTGTTTGTTTGTTTTTTTGGTTACTCAGGAAAGCCTAAAAACACCAGGAGGCCTAAAATAATTCTGATATAACATAAAGCCTAAATAACATAAAGCTGGCATAGATGCTCTGCTTTAACCTGATAGCAGAGGCATACAGCAGATACTGCCAGTCTTTCATGTGCCACAAAGCAAACCCAATAAAGAGTTCTGCAGCAACTCTAAATTTACTTAGAGTTGCCTCTGCTTTATGGCTAGCCTGGCATCAGAGAACAATGCCTGCAGTTACCATCCCTAATATCCAGAGTTAATCCTGCCTGTTAGCAAATACAGGCTAAGCATCATTCAGTACTAGTCTGAGCTTGTAAGTCGCTCAGTACTTACACCTGGGTTGTGTCAATGTCTCACTATCGCTACAAGCCGTGTGACAAAAGAACTGAGCACAGCTCTTCTGAAGAGGACATGGGGGACTGGTGGAAGGCAAGCTGGATGTGACCTCCCCTATGAGGATAGGTTAAACTACCTGGGGCTGTTCAACCTGGAAATAAGAAGGCTCTGGGAGACCTTTCAGTATCTAAGGGGGGGGGGGGGGCAACAAGAAAGAAGGAACAGACTCCTCAGTGAGTTCTGCTGTGGCAGGACAAGAGGAAATGTTTTGAAACTATAAGAAGGGAGACTTAAGGAAAAAGTTGTTTTACAATAATGGTGGTAGAGCACCCTGGTAGGAAGTAGGTTTTTTGTTTCACTTTCAGACTTTAATTTACAAAGTTAGAGCTGGAATTCTATATGCCTTCATTTAAATTAATTCAAATCTTACACCAGACCAGAAAAAAAATCATGCATAACTCTTCAGTGAAAATGAAGAAAAACAGACTAAAAGTAATCTTTAAAGCCTAAACCAAAATATAATTTGTCAGACATTGCTTACAAGATCATTATCAATGATTTTCTTATAGTAGCCTTATAGTATCTTGTAACTCATCAAGTTTTAAACCAACTGTGATTTGTTGAGTCTCTGTGGAATTAATCAGATTCTCTCCTTTTGCCAGACAGCTAGTGAAGCTAGCACTATTTTACACCTATATGAAATTAGGGCATTTTGCAATTAAAATTTACAAAGTTATAGTAAAAATAACAAAAAATCTTACCACCAACATCTATGAAGTGCTTTGCAGCTAAACCAGAACGTGGTGCTAGAAAAAAAGAATTATTTTTGTAAGTGCAATACGAGATACTTATAGATTAGTGTGTTTGTACAAAGTTGTGTTAGCAGGAACTGTTCCCACAGTCTATCAAAAATAAATGTGACTTTAGAGGAAAGGCTATAGATATTATTGTATATACAAACAAAACCAGCTGCTACAGACTACAGTAAAATTGACACCTTTGGATGATTCAAATTCATCCTTGATTAGACCACCAAATACAGAACAGGTTTCTTCAAAGAATGCTGGAATAGGATGTTATCCACTGTTCTGGACTGATCTTAAAGGACTATTCTGGCAGTCCACTCTAGTTATGATTGAAAACAATATTTGACAGTTTACTAAGAACACGGCATACAGATAAACTATGTGTGGGCTTTTTATATTCCTTGGTCTACTTTGATGAGATGCTTAAATGTTATTGTTTTCAAAATTTTCTTTGTTTAGGATAAAATAAATGCATAAACACTCTCTTTTTAAAAGAAAGAGCACAGCAAATTGAGTATTTCCTTTCACCGGGGTAGAATATCTTGTATGGGTTTTCTGACAGGCTTTCTATGATTGTCACTAAAAGTAGTCTATTAGATGAGGTTCTAACCTCAGGACCAATTTTTAAACAACCTGTGTGTTTTCCATATGCCCCTTACCTTTTGGTCTTCACCTTCTTAATTATAAAACTGCAGGGAAATAATCAGTGATCAATCACATCACACACAAAGCTGTAGGCAGGATGCAGCTCTCTAGCATGGGGCTTAATAATTACATAGGCATGTGAACTTTTTTATGTGTGTAGAGTAATTCTGAAAGCAAAACCTAAATGTAAAGGCAGCTCCAAACCTCCCTGGTATGAGATCTCAGCTTTTTTTATAGCCTGTTTGCTTACCTACTCGGCCATAGCATCCAGCAGGAAGGGCAATCTGAATGTCTGTTTTCACGACAGCCTTTTCCATGGGTGGGATGATGTAGTCATAGGCACTGCGTTGTGGGAAGAAATACTAGTTTATATAGAATCCTTAAAAAAAATAATAGTAAATGCTGTATCTCAAGGTACAAAGTTATTAAGAATTACTCCTGCTGGGCTGTGGCAGGCAGCACGACCTACCATCGTGAGCTTATCGTACAAGAAACGCTTATAGACCGACGATACCGAATGCAGATCCTTACAGACGAGATAATCTCTTTTTGATGGCGCTAGCTTTCCGTACCGTCATTTGGATAGCGTAATCATGAGGCTGCTATTCTTATCTGCTTTTAATTGCTAAGAGACATAAAGCACGCAAGTTTAATTTGAAATCACCGCGGACTCGGGGCGCGGCCCCTCCCTCACCTGTACAAGTCGTAGCCCGCGGCTCGCGCAGAGCCCTTGGACGGAGCGCAGGCATTCTCAGACAGCTTGGTGAAGCGGAGCCGAGCGGAGGGCTCCCCGACTGCCGAGCCTTTCTGCCTCTTGCTGGGGGATGGCTGCAGAGCGGCCTCGGAGCACGGCATAGCTGCACGAGGGGGTGAAGGCGGGAAACGAGCTTTTGAAGCAAAAAAACGCGCGAAAAAGCAGCAGCGCCCACAGCAGGCGGAGGTGAGTCCCGATCACCGAACCCCCCGCCGGTTGGAGTGGCCTCGCCCGACCCCTCCCAACAGCCCACCTCCCCGAGGGCCCTCCCGCTGTGAGTTCCCGCCCAGATGCGCTCCCCGCCGAGCGAGGCAGAGCGAGGGGCGGAGCGGTGCGCTGAGGCAGACCGCGGTCCCCTTTCGCGCCCCCCTCCCTCCCCCCCGCTTTACTGCGCCAGCGGGGCCGTAGCAGCTGTTTGAGGCGCAAGGCGTGCCTCAAGGCGGACGCCATACGGACAGCGGAACGCGTCAGGACGGCTGTGCTTCCTGCCGCCGTCCGGCGGTCACAGCCTCCCGGGGCGCAGCGGGGGTGTCCGCGGCCCCACTGCTCCTACGCCTGGGCCGTACCTGCCATGGGGCGTGGCGGGGGCCCCAGCAGCGGCACAACGGCGCGGGGCTCCCCGGGACGAGGAGGGGCGGCGCCGCGCAGGGCTGGGCGGACCCCGCGTGGCTCGCAGCGTTGCCGGGGGAAGCGATGGCGGGTGCACGGCGGGAGGAGCCAGCCGGCAGAGTCGGAGGGGCTGCGCCGAGCGGTGTGCCTGCGTGGGGCGGGAGCGGTTCAGGTCGCCTCGCTCTGCCGGGGCATAAAGCTGCTCTCCTGAGGAGGCTGCAGATAGGAAAACCCCTTGCTGTCATGGCTGCCCGCGTGTCTCAGCTTAAGCACGGCTCTGGTGAGATTTCGGGGTGTTTAGTTGTGATAATCACTCCACCCGTACCACCCTTTCTAAAGGACTTGCCTGAGTTCGCACACACAGTCATAGAAAGGCTTAGATTGGAGAGGACCCTACAGCCCCCCCAGCCTCTGCCACGGGCTGTGTGCCCCCAGCTCAGCTTCCAGAGCCACTCAGCCTGGCCTTGGGCGCCTCCAGGGATGGGGCACCCACGGCTCCTGGCGGCCCATGCCCAGGCCTCACCACCCTCTGAGTGAAGAGCTTTTCCCTCACATCTAATCCCAAGCTGCCTTCTTTTAGTTTAAAGCCATTCTTCCTTGTCCTATCACTATTAAAAGTTGCTACCCTTCCTGCTTATAAGCTCCCCTGAAGTATACTGGAAGGCCATGAGGAGATTTTCCCTCGGAGCCTTCTTTAAGCTTTCCTGATGTGGAAGTGATTCCTGCAGGATTTTTGGCTACAATACCTGTGCCTGGTCACTTTGGATTTCATCTCTGCATGAGATCAAGTGTATGTGATTGTTCTTGCTGTTACAGTTCCTAAATGCAGCCAGGTGGCAGTGAAATCATTGTTGCACGCTGCTGGTCGGTTGTGAAAAACAGTATTCAGAAAAACATGCAAATGTGGAGTTTCTTTATTGCCGTTCAGCATTTTTAGTTTCAATAATGTGCACGGTTTGAAAGAGAATGCTTGTGTGTCATAGACATGTGTGAAAAAAGCTTAGAATATCTGACTTCTGATATAATTGGCAAATTGAAAGCTAACTGGATTTCTAAGTTCTATCAAATGAACGCCTAATTATAAGTGGTTATTTATGCAAGTAAAACTTCACAATGATTACAACTACATCCTGCATTGTAGTGAAGGCATGGGGTGGGCTCAGTTCTGCCTGCAGCTAAGGTAGCCTGAAGCTCTGTGCATAATGTGGAAGAGGTCCTGTTGTCATCAGGAGAAAGTTCTCAACTGCCCAACGCTTTTTTTTTCCCGATCACTGCTTAAAGTGTGGCAGATTAGCCTCAGTACTGGGATTGTGCTGTTTGCTCAGGAGATAAGCAGTCATTTGGTCAACATTTCTGCATTCTTGACTGCTGACTTGTGCCTTTCTGTTAGGCATGTCCTTCTGGCTTTGAAGAGTAATAGTGAGATAAACTGAAATTATCTGCCTTTTCCCTAAAAGAGTGGAGGCTGCTTTCTTGTACACAGAAAGAGATGCCAGCTTCTTTTATGGATAGTAATCCGTAAAATTCTCTGCACTGAAGTTTTGGTGTTAGAACGAGCATTTTTATTAGGAGAAAAAGATGCCTTTAAAATAGAGATTTCCTTACATTCATTCCTGTCTCACTTAAAATAGCTGCCTCTCTCTCAGTGATTAAGATGTGTAATTTAAAAGGCTGCTGTGGGGGAGTTTATTTGCAATTAAGTTTATTTTTGATCTTGTGTTTTGCTGTACTGTGCAGAGGGCTGTAGAACTTTGTCAGTGCCGTTCCAGAACAACCTTAGTGCCTTGTTTGAAACTAAAATTCCTCTGATGAAATGCCAGCAATGGCGTAATTGTGTGAATTGTTGCTTTTATTATTTGTGGAGAATGCAAGCTAAAATCTGTTGCATTTGGTTGTGGTTACACTGGCACAGCTCTGTACTCTGTGTTTCCCAGCAGCTGAGGTAGCGTGCGGCGTTCTCGCAGCACTGCTGGCTGCATGGCTACACTCTGCCAAGTGGCCCCACCACCCCACCCAATTTAGCTAAACTGTGTAGCTGTGTGCACCATATCTGGAATTTCAGAATTAATCACACTACCTGTTGCCATGTCTGTCACTTGAAGGCTACCAGTTGCCAAAACTGCTTTTGCCTTAAAGATGAATTTGAAATACCATGCAGAATTGTACAAAAATGAGAAAGGATGAGGTATGTCCATGCTTTCTGAGAATGAAGGTTAACTGTCATATTTTGTTTTGCCAGAAAGATGCAATGAGAATAGTGTTGTCAGTAAGAACTAATCATCGTAAAATCTTTGTGTTTCCATAGATATATAGCAAATATGTACTTAGATATAAGTCAGGATGGCACTCCTTGAAACTGGTAGGGTGATTAAGTAGAGGAGAGATGAGATGACTAAACGATGATGAGATGACTAAACTTGCATTTGAAGATAGGAACATCTTCAGAACGCGTGTGGTTAATTAGTATGGCTAGTTAAGTCAGGTAGAGAGATGAGTCCTATCATTAATGGACCCATGGAAGGCCAGAGCCTGTATCAGGGTGGTGGTCAAGTGATAAGAACAGGTATAAAGAAGTGCTGCAAATACCCTGGAGTGTGCTAGCTTTGTGGAAGATCACATGGCACCCAAACTTGCACAGTTCTCAGTGAGTCAGTATCTCAGCTGTGTGTGTGAGGTTGGCTTACTGCACACTGGGACTTTTTGGACAACAGTTTTCTAAAGATCCAGGTGCAACAGCTGAGAGGCTTTGCCTGTACTGACTTGCAGCAGCACGAGACGGGGGACTGATGGGACTTCAGAGCCCACTGGCCTTTTGTTAGGGGATTCCATCAAATCCTCTCACTTGCTGGGGTGATAAGTGACACTTAAATTGAGATACTGACCTTACAGTGTCAGGGCAGAATAAGAGGCTTTCATTTTGTTGATTTTGTTTGGTAATTAGCCAGCATTTTGTATTTGGTCAGACACATGGATGCCTAAGAGTAGGGTATGTAGGCTTTGATTTTAAAAAAAAAAAAAAAAAAAAAAAAAAAAAAAAAGTGACTTGGAAGTGTGAGAACTGATCTCAGAAAGATGAACCTTTTTCTGAGAAGGGACCTTGTCTGGTACTCCTAGCAGCAAGCACTGTGGTGAAAGTAAAAGGGATTAACTGTTGGGTACATTACAGCAGGAGATAGCAGATCCACAGGAAAAATGGGGAGCTGAGGAATCAATTCCCGAAGCTAAAAATCAGGAGAAATACATAAGCTGCCCTTGGAGCAGTTTGAATACCTTTTTAGGAGTAGACTTTACTCAGGCAATATCAGTTTTGCTTTTGTAACTGATTTTACTCATTTTATATTTTACTTAATTCTCTAGTTATACAGTTTCATTTAAAGAAATAAATGAAAGAACTAATGGAGTAATGCTCCTCCGTTACCTTTGGGGGATACAGAAAACTAAGGGGAATGTATGGAACCAGGGAACCCAAGGGATTGGGATCTGTTTTGTAAAATAATCCAAAAGGCAATTCAAATTGCTAATAAGAGCAATTGCTGGGATTGTGCTCATCTTCTCGAACATGCTGAGCAGGGAATTTCATTAGCTAATATATCTTGGAGAAACTTGTGTGTTGGGACAAATTTTACAGTTGGTGATGACAAAGGAGTGGGAATCTTTTAATTGGGAGGTCCAGTGCGTTCCACTCCTTTGCTCTATGATTTATTCCTTTGTTAGGGGTGAGTGAATTGGAAAAGGGAATCACGAATATGTCAGCCACTGTAGAAGTAATTCAAAATACAACAACGGGTGCTGTTTATGCACCACAGAAAGAAATATCTCAAGCAGGAACGGAAGCCCTCTGAAATAGAATGGCTCTAGGTATGTTGTTTGCCCCAAAAGGAGGGAGTTGTACAGTAATTAATATAAGTTGCTGTTGCTTATATGTAGACCAAAGTGGTAAAACTTCTACAGATTTGGATGAAGTTTGGAAGCAGGCAAAAGTATTGCACGAGGTTCAAAAAGACAGTACTGCTTAGAGGTTTGACAGGTATTCAAATGGTTGGCTTCCTGGTTTCCTGATTTAAGTTTCTGATTTATGAAAGTCACAGCAGCTGCCTTTCTGGTAGTGTTAGCTTTTGTCTGTTTATATGTTGTATTGAAGTGTGTATCTTAAGTGTTGCTTGATGTTAATTAACCAAACTTTGGAGAGTATGAGATTGATATAACCTATATTGTTAGGTAATTCTCAAAGGAAGGAATTGTCAGTAAGAACTAAACTTTGTGTGAATCTTTGTATATGAATCCTTAGATATAGAAAATACGTACTTTTCTCTACTTGAAACTGCTGAAGCGATTAAGAAGAGCAACTCTTAATCACAGTGAGGTGACTAAACTTGTATTTGAAGATAGGAACATCTTCAGAACGCGTGTAGTTAATTAGCACAGCTAGTTAGCCTGAGGATAGGGAGATGAGCCCTATCTTTAACTGATCCACTGAAGACTGGAGCCTGTATCAGGGTGGTGGTCAAGTGATAACAACAGGTATAAAGAAGTGCTGCAAATACCCTGGAGTGTGCTAGCTTTGTGGAAGATCACATGGCACCCAAACTTGCACAGTTCTCAGTGAGTCAGTATCTCAGCTGTGTGTGTGAGGCTGGCTTACTGCACACCGGGTAACGAATCTGCCTTTCGGACAGGAGCAGCACAGTAAATTTGCCCATTCATAAACCTCCACGAGTGGCTGAGCCGTATGTTTGAGCCCTTAGGCTGTAGCTTAGCTGTCTGAAGTGTAGGATGTGCATTTGAAGAAATTTCAGAATATTTTTGCTCTTGCTTCGTAGAAGGGTGTTTTCCATCTTGCATATCTTTGGTCACCTTATCAATGCTTGCTTTTGTTGTATCTGATCAAATCAACGCTAGGTTATAAAAATGTGTTGAGTTGGTAGTGTGGTGTATGCTCAAAATGTGCTAGACAGTTTTAGAGCCACTTTTTTTTCCTAGAGTTGTCAAATGTGTAATTAAAATTCAGTTACTAACATAGTGATTAAAATTCAGCAGTTGTTTTATGCATAATGTATGCTAAAAAAAATGGAAGTATCTGTTTCAGAGTGGGAAGGGAGCTGGACTGATAAAATTTTGCAAGTTGCAATTCGAGAGTTCATAATTAGCATTTTCAGCACATTAATTGTGCAAACGTGTTAAAAAATACTGTGAGGACGATGTAGTGGAAGCTCCTTGGAAACTGCTGTGTTGAAATGACTTGTCAATTTGTGGAAATAATGCTTCACTTTAAGATGGTAAAGCACTGTTGTGCGTTTGCGTTGCTGGTTGTAAATTCCACAGCACTGCGGTGTGGATACGTCTTTAATTTATCTCTGTAGTCTGAGCAAGGAGTTTTACATTGATGTGTCTGGCAGTACTTAGTTTTTGATGGCTGCTCATTTAGAAATGAACCTCTTGGGATTCATTTTTGCAATGCTCACAGCGATGTTTGTAGAGAAGGTGCATATAGTACTGAAAGTGCCATTGCTAATGTGTATTGTGATTTTTCTCTTTTTAGATCTTCTTAGGTCCCTGCCATCAGCTTGGGGCGATGTTCCCCATTGATTGAGAATTTGCAGTAGTTGAGAATATTTAGGAAGCTATCCTTGCTCATCTACCTTCTGTGTCTTGTGGTAAGAGGCTCTTGCAGAAGGTCTAATTAGAGCCTCACTAAAAACTTGTTTTTAGATTATATCTGCTTATTGTCTGCAGTGAGAGACCGACAGGGTGGTGGCCATTGCAATTCTACAAATGCAGAAGGACCTGACAGCATGTAGCAAGCTCCTTTAGTATTGCTAATGTCAGTGTGAAGGATGGAAATAATTTCCATGTTTTGCAAGTGCAGAATTTGAGGTTTGGTTTGCTCAGAGCTGTGAAGAAGTCTTATTGTATCCAGGAAACTCATATATCTGTGTCCTGCAGTTAAACTGCAAAGTGATCCTTCACCCTGGTTGTAAATGTGTAAGAAGGGGCAAAGGAAGAGCATTGGGAGAAAATATCAGTATTTCATACTATGCCTTCAATAGCTGGAGAAAATAAAACATGGATTATTGGACTATATTACCATGTTCTGCTGAATTGCTGCTGCTAAACTTGAAAAATATGAATATCAAGCGTTTGGTGTTTTTGGAGATGAAGCGCTAGGTCCTCCGCAAGTTATGTTCTCATAATTCAAGCAGAGATGGGGTCTGAGGCCTGCTTTGTGATGAGCATTTAGAGAAAATCAGGGTCCGCTGGCTTTCCTGGGGCTTAGATTTCTGTTAAGCTCTCTAGAGGAGCTGCACTCCTTCATGGTCTTTAATTCAAATAATGCTTACCCATTGGATATAGCTTTCCCCATTAAAAGGAGAATCTACTTTTATTGACAGCTGAAATGATGAAGTGCTATAATGGTGCAGAATAGAAAATAGAAAAATGCACAGCTTAATGGACTTATTTTACTTCAAGTTGATGTATAATGAGTATTATTTAGAAAGTCGAGGAAATATGAAACTATGTAAAACTTTATATAAATAAAGAATAACTCAATTCAACTCAGCTAATCAAATTTATTTTGTTATCTAATCACTTGCATGAATCACTGTATATATTATCCCGAAGTATAATCTCAGATTTTCTTAACTCATAACATTCATAGCAAAAATTGTCTGAATATTTAGTAGCTCACTAATTTCCTTTTGAAATTTACATACCACCTTTAGTTATTGCAATCATACATTCCAGTCCATGTCAGAGCTTGAAAATTCATTATCAGCTCTTGTCATATAGAATCCATCTCGTTATCTATGCAACTTTTTTTGTTTGCAAGTTAATTAGAAGCATTTGAATTAACATTGCATTAAATTAGCATTACAATTTAGGTAAAGGCATCTGCTCTAGGCATAGGTTTTAATTTGGCAATATTATAATTAAACAGCGTCGTGGGTATTCTGCTTGCTTTATATCACTTTATGGCTCTGACCTAATGGATACCATAATTTTTTTTCTCTCCTCCAAGTTGGTGCATTTGATTTTCATTCATTCTGCTTTGTGTTTGCTAGTAACTATGACCGTGCCATTTGGAAGCAGTATTTATTTGCAGATTTAAGAATAGAAAGTCAGTACATTCTTGTGGTTGCCCCTGACCATTAAGATTGGAGGAAGGTTCTTTGAGAGAATTTCTAGCCAAGCCATATACAGGTAATCGGACACTACTCCTTTTCTTGCCACTGGCAGACTCCTGTTCAGATAGATAGAAAATCAGCATTAACATTATTAAGAAAAAGGGAGACATGCATTCTCATTAAATATTAAGCAGAAAGTGTTGGCTATTCATGTGCAACTCAGAATGTTCATAATTAGTCTGTATGATTATTTTCATCTTAGAGAGCACAAAGCTAACACCAGGTCTTAGTCTTGCAAACTCTTGGCTTAACGTGGCTATTTGTGGTGAAATTGAACTGCTTGAGAGTATCTTTCCCCCCGAATAGCTAAAGAAGCATTTTGAGCACCATCAAGCTGCACACACAGTGAAATAATAATAAAAAAAAAAAAGTGCAGTGCATGCACTTTTTTGCAGTCCATCAGTATCTCCTGATTTGTAGATACCGTAAGATGGCAGGTTGGATGTGTGATTCCATTTATGGTAAATATGACACGATCGCTCCTATTTTGAGACCCAGTTAAGTGGGCTAAAGATGTTTATCTCTGCATTGGGAATACTGATTTATGGACTACGTTTAAGAAACTGTTTAAACTTTTTGAAAACTGGTTTGAAAATGAGTTTCTGTATCTTTATTGGTGAGATTTTCCTTTATGCAATTCATCAGCTAATTCAGTTTCACATAACTTGAATTCAGTCTTGGCTAACAACTCTATTGATTGTGTGCAAACCAAAATAATATTTTCTCACACTTTTTGTTCTTAATAGCTTGAGGGAGAAGAGGGGAAAGGAAGCATAATGAGTATTTCCTGCAGGTGGGTAAGCAGGTGTAATGCTCGACATGTAGAGTGGGGTGTGAAGATGACATTTTTGATACATTTTCAAAGATTTACTTTAAGCTATGAAGAAGTATGAGGAAAGATTCGTATTTAGAGTAGTCCCAGAGAACTGTCAGCCTGGATTTAAGCTCTCAAAATATGCTTAAAAAGTAACTTTCCCCTCAGTGAGTTAATACAAGTATTTCTGTTGATCTACTCCAGAATCCCTGCTCACGTCAGCTTATTCTCCAAGTTAAAGATAAAACTTTGCTACTCACAGGACAATGAGGTTAGCTGCCCTCGAGTGCTCTTGTAAGAGTTCATTCAAACGAACTTGGCGATAACTCTGTTTAAATCAAGACATGGGTTAAAGAAAAAGATTCAGCCAGTGATCTGCAGTCCTTCCTGTTGCCCATAAGGTTTTCTGTTACTGTATTGGCAGCTCTGGAAGCCAGGTCTGCTCTGTGACCCAGTGCGACAGAGATGGCAAAATATGAGCCTGTCCTAGGATGTTCTTCTTGATTTGCCTTGTTACCCAGGGGCCAGAGTCATTCCCATCTGTTTAAGGTTTCCTAGGAATGGAGATTGGTTTTGTACTGGCACAGTACCATGTCTGGATCAGATGTAGTTTTTAAGTATTTGTTTGGCTGTGTGATATAGCTGTTTGGGAACTATTCAGAGACTTTTGTACTATTATTTGATGGTGGATAATATATTAATTCCAATATCTGCCAGTGCTGGGCTACAAATGGATGAGGCTGGGCTCCTAGTGGTGCATATGGCCAAAAACTCAAACACAGAAAGTTCCATACAAACATGTAGAAGAACTTTGTTGCAGTAAGGGGTGACGGAGCACTGGAACAGGCTGCACAGAGAAGTGGTGGAATCTCCATGGAGATGTTCAAGACCCATCTGAACACCAAGCTGTGTGACATGCTGCAGGGAACTTGCATTAACAGGGGGTTGGACTCCATGATCTCTTGAGGTCCTTGCGATTTTATTTTATGGAGATTTAGCCTTTATCATACTGCTGACTGCTTTAAACATGGAGGTTTTTCTCTTGGTTCTTTAGTCAGTGACCAGGCAGGACCAAGCTTAACCATTATATAAATGTTTGTGTACTGATACTTATTTTTGCTCCTGTTGCATTGTCATTGTTTCTGCATACAAGAGCTTACATCTGGGAGTCTTTTATTATGGAGGTGTTATAAAGACTCCCAGCCTTTGATTTATGCTGAGTGCTTTTAAAAGTTTTCTGCAGGCAGCTGACTGCCGTAACGTTATGCTGGCTATCAAATCTGTGAAAAGGGTGATACTGTGAGCAGCCAGTCTGCTTCCCAGCTGCTGCCGTCAGTACTACGGTGTGTGATCTTAAATCGGCATTGATTTCAGCTTATGTTAATATGTCAGACCGTGACCCTTGACAGCTCTGAGCTCTGACTCACAGTCCTTGCTCCACTTGAGGAAGTTGCCAGCACCATAAAGCAGAGATAACTAAACTCCAAGTGCGCTCAGGTTAATCCAGCAGGAGCCATAAATGAGATTCCTAGATTCATTCTCTGAGAGTTGCAGCAGAACTTGTCTCTTAAGAATGAATGCTTCTCAATAACCTGTCAGCACTGGCCTGATGAAGCCTGGCAGATCACTGCTAGAAGGGTGCATTCCAGCAATATTAAAGTGCATCCCAGTCTCCAGTTTACCCAGTGGATTAGCCAGCATCAGCCTTAAAATATCTCCGGACTGTGGGAGAGTTCCTGCATTATTGGCAGGTTTAAACTTAGCTCTGCCATTGAAGTAAGAATCCATGTTAAATCTTGCCTTTTGGGCAAATTCCTAGAGCTGGTTGCAGGGTCTGGGCTCAACTCTAATTTCCCAAAGTGGTTAATGTTTTGAACTGTTCTCTTTTTAAGACATTCAAACTCTAAACAGTGGAACTGTCCAATAAACCTCTCAGCAGATCTTATTAGCTCAGGCTTAGCACAGTACTCTGGCTTCTGGTTTAGAAGTGGCTTTCATCTGGCTGGCTTTGAATGTGGGCAGAGCTTCCCACTGGCCTTGAAGATACTTTGTAAACATGCTGAGGTGTTACAAAGTGCTGATTAATGCAGTCATAACACACCTCCAGTGTTCACAACATAAATCCAATTTGCAAATAGCAAATACAGGTTATTTCATGTCATGATTCTAATTTCATATCTCGTATTTCACATTTTCTTACTAATAACTCAAAACATCTGGTCTGAAGCATAAGAATAGGTACAAGAGTAAAAAGGTAGGCCAGGCTTTACCTTTTCTTTGAATGCTTCCAGCTCTGCGTCGGTAATTTTCCATGGAGTCTCTCGCTTTAATTTCTCAGCAGTTGTTATATCTTTGCAGCTTTCACGGAGACGATATGGTTCAATCATCTCTTCAAAGAATTTCCAACTGAAACAGGAGTTACAAAGGAGGCCTTGCTTCAGGATATGCACTCGCTAGCTTATTTTGTAGACGCTGTGTATGGCAGGCCCTGCTGACTATAAATGTGGCTTAAAAACATGCAAAAACTTTAACTGTTCTTTGCTGCATTATGCCCCAGGTTTTATCTGTACTTCTTCAGTATGTTAAGGTAATTTGAGGATGACTAAAAGGTTATTTGAGGATAATGAAACACTGTGTTTAGCCTGCTACAATTGCAGAGAATTTGCTGCATTTTCCTGGTTATACAGTTTTACTGTCACAGATGTAATGAAATAGAAAAACAGACGATATAAATCTCCTGTAGCAAGGGGTTGAGGGAAATGCTGCAGCTTTGGGTGTTTGTTGTTGTTGTTGTTTGTTTTTAGTTTTGTTTTTTTTTTTTAGTTTTTGTTATATGGAGATCAGATTTGTAGTCATTTTCCACCTTTTCCATAGTTTCTCTCTTAATTTGTTCTTGAAGCTGTTGATTATCTGGAGAAGTTTATCATCCTGCCGTACATCCCTGCTTGTCTGTTGGTTGGAAATTTCTAGAATCCCACAGAGACTCCAGGAAGTTTATGTTTTGTTAATGCAAATGTGTTTCTATTTCTGTTAATGTGTGTTTTATATTCTATGCTATCTGTGGGGAAAACCGGAGCCTAAAAGAATTAAGAGACTTAACCTTAGGTTGCTCAGTGGAAGGCTCTGGGGGGAGAAGAGGAGCCCTTTGACTGTGAAGTATCTATGGACTATGGGTGGGTTGGAAGGGAGGATAGTAAGATGAGAACATTCTTTAGGACCAAGAGCAATATTATTAATTAGGATTTAGTTGTTCCTAGAGCAAAGCACTATATACTTTTGTATACAAAAAGTAGAAGAAATAGGCTATAGTAATAGAGAGATGCTTTAGAAAGCAGGGAGTCTTGAATATCTTGGATAATCTCCAATGCATGGAAGGAGAAATCCAAATGTTATATGAGCAAGCAGATCACCCTTGAGCAGAAGAGAGAAGGTGCATTTATCCTTTTTACTGGGCTTTTTTACAACAGATTCTGAAGTAAGGGCTTCCTATAATGTGTATATGGAAGGCATTGCTATATGAAGTGCCAGAAAAACCAGGAGACATCTGTGAAGGTCAGATTACTATTATTATTTTTTATAATTTGCTATGGAGAGCAAAATGTTTAGTAGCTGCAGGATCTGAAAATAAGCGTAGCTAATACAGTTGGAGGTGGAGTTTCCTGAGCACTATCTTACCAACTTCCTAACTCACCTGAGAACATTAATTCCATAGATAAATAAAAAATTTTAAAAATGTATTTGAGTTATGGGGGTGTATTATAATATTATTCTCAGGGGAAAGGAAAAAGTATGCTTGTTTTTGACCAGAAAGTTGTTAAGTTTATGAATGCATGGTAAAATGCAGAAAAGTGAGTTAGCAGAGAAGGGAACTGTGACTAACTGGCTAATATGATGAAGTGTATTGCAAACTAATGGATATGAAAAGCCAGTATAAACTGCCCTGTTAAATGTAGTGGCTCTTAAATATATTGTCTGGTTAGTCTTCATTAAAATTATGTCTTACCATTGCAACATGAAGAAAAAGGCTGTCTATAGTTTTGACACTTTGGATTGTGATTGTTAAAATGTTATTCTCTTTTTTCGTGCTCTGGGTACTTGGGAAATTATTGCAATAAAGTGACTGTTATTTCATCATCTTCTTCTTTTTTTTCTTTTTTAAAGCTCAGCATACAAGAAACAAGCTCCTGATAAATGCCTGCTGCTAAATAATGCATTTTGGTAATTTTTCTTACCTCTCTTTGTTGGGTTTCATATTGATGTCACAAATGATATTAATGTCAGCAAATTTTATTCTAAATTTGCTTAGAAGTGAAGCCATCCTGAAAACAAAAGAGATAATATTTTATCATTGTATTTCTGAGTGCCTTGCATCAAAGAGAACGTGTAAATGAGTTAAGATATCAAACGCACTTGTCTCATTACCTTTAACTATATGACAGAGTACTTTAAATGCCCTAGTTAGTGTTTCAGTTTCCAATTACAGAACTGGATTGATGTGATCGCTTTGGTATAATTTATTTAAATGATGATTTATGAAAATAACAAAAACTGAAGAGTGTTTACATTTTGGAAAAATGCATGGATTAAGAACAATTCTTAGTGTAGTTGGTAGTGTATGTTCTAGTGAAAATGTGGTCCAGAATGTTGATATGAAATACCTAAAATATTTTTATGCACAAGTTTATATTGATCTACTCGAATGTTGTCTTTCCATATTTTCATAAGAGAAAATACAGTGCTCTTCTGCACCAATTGACAGTAGGAATAGTTTACAGCTTTGTGTGCTCATGCTGAGTGTAGAGAATCAGTTGTCAGTTTTGCCTTTGGTATAAGTATGGTTGGGAACTCCTAAATTTATTTCTTTTTTACAAACATGTACATATCTGTTCTGCTTAAGGACATTAACTTTAAGGGTAGTCCTTGTAACTGGCAGTACCACAGCAGTGAGGAGGAACTCTCCTCCGTAAAGGTTTCCTTTATGTGGAAACAAAACCTGTGGCAACTGTCTTGATGGGGCACGGTGCTGTAATCCTAGTGATACTGGCTGAATTCATACTCCTGTTCTTGCATCTGTCTTGCCTGCTTTCCACTGGAGTTTTAAATGGAGATAACTAACTACATAGTGCTAATATTTCTTTAAGAAGTAGCATCCATCCCAGATTTTCATCCTAAATTGCCTACTTCACCTGGTAGTGAAATGGCTGTGCCTGTAGTGTGTAAAGTGCTTCAGAAGAAAAGGTCCTACATACAATGATGATAATAAGCTTGTATGAGTACCTTTCATTTGCTTGAAGGCAAATGGTTATGAAATCTAGACTTCTTAAAAAAGTTAACTGACTTGGTCTTTAATTGATTAACTTGATCTTTACCTTCCTTACATTTTTACTATGGTTAATTATATTCATGTGGGCTATGATAGTTGCATATGAGAAGCATCGTGTGCAATTTCACTTACTGTTAACTAGATAATCTCATGTAAATCCCATAAAACAAGTGATAATCTCATTACAGTGTGCAGAGTGCTCTTCTCAGAGAAAGGAATATGAGCTGTTAATGGGAAAATATCTGGATGTGAGTTTTCTTTGGTAATCACCATTTACACTGAGCCTTAAGGCTCATGCCATAAACTCAGCACCTTTCTGCGAGGTACTTTGTTTTTCGTTTAGAACTGCCCATGCTACAGCAAACCTGTTGTCCTGAGTAATTCCAGTTTCTGCTGTATATGTGTTATATTCATCAGTTCAAACTCTTTAAACAGTGAGGCAAAGTAGGGATATTTACGCTAGTTTTTCTTCTTCAATCCTATTGACTTTTCCTCCAGTGAAGATCCTTAATTTGCAATTTTTCCACTTTTTCCTGATAGTTAGAATGTAAGGAATTAGGATTGTTAGACCTAGACAAAGATAGAAAATTGCAGGAAGATAGAATTAGTGCATTGTATGGTAAAAATGCTATCCTTAACCCCACCAACGTTGGAGATGCTTTTTGTCTGTTTATAGTATTTCAAGATAAACTTAACTACATAACTGTAAAACAGTTTTGTGCAAATTCCCAAGTGTTTTTGCGTGGCGACATAGAAATCTCTCTTCCTGTGGTTCTTACATTAATTCCTTACCTCCATCATCGAACAGCCACCAAATGTCAATTGTGCCTTTTCCTTGTTTCTTTTTAAACTGAGTGCTGGCTTCTAGAAGCTTCTGATTGAATTCTCCCACATGCATTGACTGTACTGTGTTAATGGTGCTTTCTGAAATGAGAACAAGAAGATAAGGCAGGTTTCTGAGAAGCTGAATAGCTGTAGGGAGCCATTGGAGAAAAAACATCTGGACTTATTTTGTCACTTTCACATAGTTTTTTTAGTTCCTTTGTACAAAAATAAAGGAGAAAAAGATTTGTGAAATCTTGTTTAACCTTGCCTTAGTTCACCTTTTACTTAGGAACAAGCTGTATGTTTGGGTTTGTCCAAACTCAATCAATTGCTTCTCTAACCTGGCATGTTTGTATGACGTTTGCTATCAGATTCTAAAATCAATTAATCTGCTTGATACCTCAGATCTGTGAGTGCCTCTATAAACTTAGGGAAGTAGAATTGGCTGTTGTTCCCACAAGGAACAAGAACTCATCTTTCTGAAATGTGTGGTTGCATTCTGTTGCCTGAATCAAGGTGGGCAACTAGAAAAGTACTTGTTTGCTGTCACATGGGTTTGCTTTCTTCTTTAGTCTGTCTTGTTAAAACAGATGTGAAATATTTGTGTAAAGACATGACTTGCTTGTGCTTTAATTCCTGTACTCTAAAACTACAGAAGTTGACAGCACAGGTAGTATGGACTCCTAATGTACCAGTACACACAGGAAACAAACCTTCTGTAATATTGTGTCACTGCATCATAATGTCTTCAAAAAGTTTATCTGATTATCTGTTCTCTGGATCTTGTTAACTATCCTAGATTTCACTGGCACTTTCAAAAGCAATTCAGGACTATATGATAAATTTTAGAAATAAATGCCTATTGTTTGGTGTTTGTTTACAAGCTTATCTTCTGTTGGAAAGTACAGAATTTCATAAAGCTAACAGTTAATACAAACCGCTAACTGGTTCTAGCAAGAACACACATTAGACTAAGACTGGAAGGCAGAAAACGGAGGCAAGGATGGCAATTTCTGTGTGCTTGAGAGGGTTGTTATTTCCTGAAAATAAACTTTGCTTCCTGCTCTTTGCTTGGCTGTTGTCAAAAGTTATGGTCCCGTCTATGCACTAATAGCATCTCTAATTCCATCTTTTGAAGCCTGTGGCTTTATTACTGCTTCTCTTCCAATGACTTAAAAAAAGACAATCTCAGAACAGCATAAATGGAGCAGACAGGCTTCTGTAGAGATTTTACTTTGCCGGGTTGCTTTGTTCTGTTTCCTATATTTCTAAAGCATGTACACAACAGTTCTAAAGAAGCTGTGCGCTTTCCTCTATGATTGTAACATTTGTGCTAGAAGATGCAACAACTTTGGGGAGGAAGCATATTATATGATTTGTGCCTTTCTGAACTAAATAAGCAGGTATTTGAAGAAAGGGTGCACATCTCTTGGCGTTTTTTTAAATAAAAATATATTTTACTGAAGCCTGCAAAATGAACTGAAGTCTGCAAAGTAAAGAATAACAACATTTTGTGTTTTCAGTCTGTAGATCTTCTTGATACCTCCAAGAGCTGCGTGCACAGCCAGATGTAATAGACTCTGCAGGTGAAAATTCTGAAAATACTTATCTGCATACAAGCGTAGCTTCAGGTGGGTCATTATCATTGCAGCCTAGCAATTCTGAAATGAGACCTTTAATTTTGTCTGTACTTCTGTCTCATTTTACTATATCTGAAACGTAATTTTGATTTCATATGCTGTACATTTATGTTGTGTTAATTAGTTATTTTACCACATGCTGTATATGTACTTTCAGTATTTTTACCATTTTCATTTGTACATTTTTGTGAAATTATGCTCAGAATATAGAGCAGTAGTGCTGTTTTTACCTGTTTTCCAGATGGATTGTGTGTGTGTGTGTGTGTGTGTGAATGTTGAATAAAATGGGATTGCTTCGTATCTGAGTATTTTGCATGTGTTCCTGTTTTCTTTAGAGGGGGAATAAAGTGGCTTTGTTTAAAAAGAGAAAATACCTGTAAAAAGTAAGACTTGATCTGTGTTCCTCAAGCATTCATAATCACATACAATTTTTGGCAGATGGACTTTTCAACTGAGAGCTTGTTTTTAAATCTATGTAGTGAATGGGAGCAGACAGGAGTTGTGTTCTACATGGTCTTCTACCTCAGGAGGATGTGCTATTCTGGACTATATTATGGCCACTAGGGCATGTTGCACAAGAGAGGCCTCATTCCAGGAGCTTCTGTGTGGCTCGAGAGATTTGGCCTTGGAGTTGAAGTCCAGTTTTTGCATATTGGTGAGAGTGTGATGAATTAAAGTGTCAGGGAGAAGTTCTCCTTTTGAAACTTACCATTTTTTGTTTCATGTTTTGTGATATTGAGCTTTCTGGCTTTTCTGAAGAATCCACAGATGCCACTTCTTTCTTCTTCAAATTCATTTTCTTTAATTGTAGCTTCCAGTACCAATCTCTCCTGCTCCAGCTTCTCTAATTCCTCTGTATATTGGAAAACGTAAGGGAACTGTGAACACATCATTTTCTACTTTAAATAAAATCACTTATTGAAATAATAGTGATGTTATAATTGCTGTTGTAGCTCTTAGTACAAAATGTAAAGCTGCTGGAAGAAAGTACTTTGTTCTTGTGCCAATAGGGAAGAGGAAGCTGAATTAATCTCTGGAATCCTTAACACAGAGTGCCCATGCCTTTTGCAGCAGTGGTGTGTACTAAAGGATTAGTTAACTCTTCCCAGATTTCCTTTTCCAGGCCAAATTCAGTCTTACTGCACTTGATGGTCACTTAAAGTACGCTATGTATTTAGTTATGTTTGTGGGTTGTTTTTCTTAAGAATTTGAAGACACTTTAGGAAAGCTGTTTTCATATAGTGAGAAAGCTGATGTATTTGTTTTAAGCCCTTGGGCCGCTGGACTAAGAACAGGGCTGCATCAATTTGACTTGAGATTCGTGGAAAAATGTGAGGGTACTGAATACGTGATCGGTTTCTATGCTGAAATATTTCTTATTTATTCTTTTAGCATTTGCTGCAAAGAGTTAAGATTTAGCTGAACAATTCTGTAAATTCAGTAATGTAAAAAATAATTCCATCTTAGCAATATTAGACTTCTGCTGAGAAAGGAGAACCATGTGTTATTATGGAATACACTATGGTGAGGTGCTAATTAATATGATACAAACATTTACCTTCAGAAGGCTTTTTTCTAGAGGGAAGGTCGTCCGTTTGAGTTGTATGTGGGCTAAGAGTGAGGTAAATGTTAAGTTGTTTTTTTTTTTTTGTTTGTTTTAAAACAAAGAAAAAACCTCATCAGCTAGACATCATCACCACTGCTGGCACTCTCGGTTGCCAACATAAATGAATATAATTTCTTTTACTTTAGAATCCATGACAACCATATGCTTCTAATTATTAGAGCTGATGATAACCACTAACTTAATGGTTATTCAGAAATAGATTTTCAGTTTCTCTCTTGAACAGAATTTCATAGCAAATAGAAAATAATCATTTTTTTCCATTTCAGAGACTGCATCTGCTTCAAAGCACTTCTGTATATTTGAGGATTTTCTTTGTTTCCCTACTGTTTCTAACTCTCATTTCTAGCGTCTTAATACTTTGTACTTGCTGTAGTTTCACTGGTATTCTAACTAAGGTATTTTTTCATCAGTCAGTTTCTGACTTAGAGCATGCAAAGAGGGTAGAAAGTTCTACTGGAGGTATTAGAGGGGTTGAGGAAAGCATAGATCTTTTGGGTCTATTTTCTTAAGTTCTCGTTTTGTACTGCAGCTCTCCATGCACATCAGGCTGCCAGAGAGGCTGCTTGGTAAATATTTGCATATTCTTTTTTGTGTTTCTGGATCGTTTTAATTCTTAGGTGATTTGCTTTTGAGGGCTGCCTTACCCTAGAATCCATCCTAGAAGGAGGAAAGGTTAGGTAGGAGCTAGACTCAGTTTTATTTAGCTGAGCTAGGATTCTTACGTCCTTTCCGGGTGCTCTTTTAACAGCCGGGAGCGCGATCTGTCAGCAGCTCGGGGATGCTGTGGGGAGAAGCTGGAGGCAGTTTGCAGCAGGCGGCAGCAGAGAGTCGCCGTTCTCCTTTCCTATGAGCATTTCTGCTCTTTTCTATAGGTATTGTCTATAGCACAAAGACTTTCTCTGGTGAGAAGAACATGGGGCTCTGGGAGTATCTCTAGGTTTAGGTTGTATCTGCCTGCTCAAGTAGAGAAGCTTGCAGAAAGTGGGAAAGTTATCATGCTGAAAACATAATTATTGTTCTAATGGGGTCCCTAAATGGAGCTGTTCCCTCCCCAGCATCCATGAAGAGCCAGTTGGACTCTTGTGTCCTAAAGAGGAAAACCAAGGCCACCTCTGTATGTCATTCCTGAAAGCCCTTTGTTTAGATTGTCTGTGTGCTTTCTCTCCATGTTTTCAACCCATATGACATTCTTCCTGAACTCCATGGCAAAAGGTTTTTGAGGGAAAACTCTTTCCCTGAGGGAACTCTTAAAGGGTATATACTGCTAATCTGAGGAAGAATGAACAAAAAAGTGGAAAGGGGAATTGATTGCTTCCTGTGATTTCAAGATTTTTATGGCTTTCTGGGTCACTGAAAGCATAGCTTCCCAATTCCCAGCAGCCCATAGGTCTCAGGTAGGCAGTGAGGAAGATGTGTCAAAAGCAGGAAGCAGCCATGCTGCACAGTGACAGGCTGCTCTGGCACAGCGTGATTTTACTGCTTTAGCTTGTGCCTGTGCTAGAAGTGCTTTGGAAGTTGAGTTATCTGGTGTGTAGAACTTATAACTTTGTGAGGCTTGGCCTTCTCTGCAACTGCCAGAGGATGTTGGCTTTAGCAAGGATTTTTGGCAGAATTGAAACTGAAGAAGCAATGAGGAAATGTAGAGGTCACGTGTAGAAACTACTCTATAAGCTGGATAGTGGCACTACATGTATTCATCAGTCTTCCTTGTGCAGAGCCTGTAGCAATTGTGCATGTGAAATATAATTTAGATGTTGAGATAACACATACCTTGAACCTGGAGTACCTGAGATATATCAAATCCTTGGCTAATTCTGACAATAATCATGCCAAGTTCAAAATCAAAGGCATCACTGCAAAAGAAGAGAATATATCCTTTTGTATCATGTATGTTGCTGATGGAAAGCTACCTTGAGCATCTGCTCAGTGTTAGTACTCAGTGGGAGTTATTACTGCCGTGTGCTGGGCTGTTCTGGATAAAATTGCAGGAGGTATTGTCCAAGATTAAGTACTGTTCAGTATCAACATTATTTTTCATTAAAGAAAAAAAAAAAAAGTAAGAGTACTACTACTGGGTATGGGAAAAGATAGGCTATTCCTTAAAATGGGTCTTTCATACAGCACTTTTTAGGAGCTAGGCTGCCAGTAGGTAATTTTTTCTCCCTGCTCTAAGGAAATAAAAAAGCTGCGGTGGGTTTTGCTGCAGTTTTGCAGGTGAATTTTGAACAAGAATCCGAGAAGACTGTTTCTAAATGACTGTTTCTGGCTAAATCCCAACCCACAGAGCTGCTGAGCCTTTGGCACACAAGAGATTTGAAGCAAGGCTCTTTGTCTGTCTCCTAGGCTTAAAAGAAGAATTCCATGATGTTCTCTTATTCCCTAAGTATGTGCATTAGGGTTGTTTTTCACTGAGCTCCAGCCTACAAAAAAAAAAGGGAAAATATAGTTCTGCAAAAGCACTGCTGACAGCCGTGCAGCTTCTTTATGTAACGTTGTCAAGCCACATAATCTCTGATTGTGCCAGATGTTTGCTGAGCAGATCTCGCTAGGTGCGTGAAGCCGTGGAGCTTTTTGTAATGAACAGAAACTTCTGTTTTAGAGCTAGCATTTGTGAACCCAGATCTCTAGGTATATTCTTACATTGTTTCTACTTGTCAAATTCTGTATGTAAATGTAGTATTAATACAGAATAGAGGGAGAAAATAGGGGTGATGCTGATCTGGTACTTACTGTATAACACCCACATAGTTTTCAACTTGTGTGACAGCAGCACTTCTCCAGTCCTTCTTAAATCCAATCACCAAAGTATTTGGTTTCATTCTACCCAATCCTGAGGCCTATCAATGTTAAAGCACTTCATGAGAACATACACACACGCGCTCTTACTGTAAATGAGAAGTAATGGTGAAAAATAACTGAAGTAATGTAGTGGAGAGGCTTGTGCCTAGATTGCATTTCATGAATGTCCTTCACGCTCATACCCGTGTAAAAAGATTAGCTCTAAATCATTCCAACTATAAATGATTTTTAGATGTCAGAAATGTAGTTTTGCTAAATTAGCATTCATTTGCATTTCTTCTGACATGCTCTTATTAAAATGGTTCAATAACTTGGAATCAAGAGAGAGTTCAAGTGCTGTTTGTATGCTCATTCTAACGTAATAGCATAAAGCTTTTATCAGATTTGGAATACCCAATAGACGGCCTGTCTTCCTTTTAAATACCTCAGATATGCAGAGAAGGCATACCCTCTCAATAATATATATCCTTTTTGCCTTGAGCTTAGAAACTGCTTCTATTCTGTTTGTCATATTCTTTCCAAAGGATTATCTGTCCAAACTAGCTAGATATGCTTTATAGATAAAAGTACAGTTTATAAACATGAACAAATGGTTTGTCAAGATTTTAGATCGTCCCCAGAACTGAGTCTGGATACTAAAACCTGAAAAAATAAGGGCTATCAGGTCTGTATTCAGGTAACCTAACTCTTACAGAAATCTAAATACTCAGTGTATGGGGGAACTTTGAGGAGGACACCCACAGATACACTAGCTTATAACTTATACAAGTTACTACACTTGCCAATTTTTACTGTAAGCAAAAGGAAAATAGATAGAAATGTAGAGTCTTGGAGATTGTTTTTATGAGGGCCGCTCCAAAACTAATCCTAATCCCTCCTGTTTTAGTATGTTGGCCCACAGGAGGCAGACACAGGTGGTATGACAGTAGAGGCTGAACCTTCCTGCTGATATTTCATTACGTGTTGTTGCTGTGCAACAGATGGCAGCAGAGGGGCAGTCTGGTAAAATGGTGCTTGACACAGAAGTCTTGCAGAAAACATTGCGCCCACTGAGATTTGTTGACACTTGCTGAACATTTATGGAGACCAAACAGTGGAAGTGAGCACAGTGAGATGATGGGTGGTATGTTTCAGCTGTGGTGCCAGTGCCATGAAACACAAGCCATGTTTTACATGGCAGTGCCCAACTGTCCCGCTGTGAAATGAAGAGCATTTCAATCAGCTCATCTGCATGAATCAGCTAATGATGGTGAATATATTGAGAAATAGTATCTTGTAGCTGAGAACTTGCTCTCATAGCGTTACTGTGCTCTTTGTATCAGTTGTGATTGGAAAGAAATAGAAGGCATTACTTTCAGAATGACTGAAAATTAGAGTAGTACTGTTGCATTTGCATTGCCTTAAATGATTCACTGCTTGACAAACCAACACAGGTGTCCTTAGCATATCATAATGATGATAAAGTTATCCTTTTGTCTGCTGGAAGGGAATAATTTGTGGCTTAAATAGTAACAGAAAGGAAAAGATCTGACTATGACAGTTCTTAGAAGCATTACAGGGATCTCCTACTGAGACAATACATAAACTGAGGGTGAAATATCCATGTCGGGTTCTGATAGAATGAATTTTCTCTACATTTGTTCTCAGAATGAAATTTCTCTACATTCTCCACATATTTAAATTTTCAGATATATGAGAGAGAGAGAGGGAGATGGTAAGTACAAAAATAGGGCTTCTGTGCTACTTTTGTTGAAATCATTTTAAATTTAAAAATTCAAGTTAATTTAAGTGAACTTTTGGAAGTGGTCTGCTGTATTCTTAGAATAGGAGAAAAATACTGCATGCTTGTTTAGATAGCCTTTGCTGTTAAAAAAAAAAATGGTTATTACACTGAATTTTCAGTGAACACAGTAACATTCTTAGATACTTAATCTGTTGTGTAATGCCATGCAATCAAATTGATTTGAAGTGTATCATGTGACAGCTGCACAGAGATTCATGCTGTCCTGTAGATACCTATCTCTCTCTCTCTCTCTTTCTTTTTGTAATAATCCTGTTTTGTTCATTTAGGAAACAATTAGCCAGCCTAGTCTCATAATTCCATAGCCCAGAACTATACCTTATTATGAAATAACCTGTGTTGTAAACATATGTACCCTCAGAATGCCCTCTCTACTACATTTTCCATATATATATATATGGGACTTGTTAATAAGCAAACAGAAATGCTTTCCAAATAAGGATGCTTTGATGTATCACTCTTGTGTGCATTCTGTAAACAAAAAGCTTACTTGAAGGAGACTTTTCACTCCATCTCTGAAGCTGTCAGCTGCCACTGCTGCATAAAAGGCTTTTCTTTTGTTCTTTGTAAGCCAGGCCTGCTTTTTTGCCATGCCACTGTTCATCTCCTTAACACACAGCTTGCGTGGTCCCTGTGTGATACAGTAACATATTATTAAGAATGCTATGTATTATACATCATAGAGTGATTTTGAAGGTGTTACTTTGTCTGCTGTGGGACCGGGGAGAGTAAAAAAAAAACAAACCAACATGCCATATTTATTGTACCTATCTCTAAACTATTCATTACCATGTTCTCTGAAAATTTCTTGCTGCCCTTTGCAAAGAGGGAATGGGAGATGTTCCCTTTAGCACAGTATCTCAAAACATTATGTGTTGCTAGCAGTGTGTCCACTTTAAGGCAAAATATTGGACGTTACTTTTATGGCTAAATGGTCTTGCTATGTTTGTTATGATATATACTGTAGTTTTCAACATGGTGTCTGGGTTCCCAGTCCTGGCTCTTTCTGGAGCCCTGCAAGCTTCTGTGGCAGTAAGATATCTCACAAGGTTGTATTGTGCCAGCAAACTGCTTCTAAGTGCTTGGCATTCCCACTCTCAGAAATTTTATTATTTACTTGCGGTCATGGTTCTGTGGTCTGTGAAGGTTCACTGTGTCACAGCATCATGACCAACCAAACTAAATTTACTTTATGTTACTGAAGAAATAATAATAGTAAAAAATGCTTACTCTTGGAAAATAAATATAGGTTTTTTAATAGACTACAGTGAAATCTTAGTTCTACGTAGAAAGTGCTAATTTTAGAGAAACATCTAATAAATCAGGAAAGTTGCTGAAACTCAACTTTATGAAGCTGTTTAGTTTCAGGATCTTATTGGGTTTGATTCTGTACTTAGTGGATGCAGGAGTAAGGCTACAAATTATGGTAGAGAAGGATTACAGTCATTCACTTTTTATAGATTTGTTCAATTTGGAAAGAGTCACATTTAGCTCTTCCATACTCTCTTTCCTCAAAGTGACAGCATCAAATGAATTATTCTTATACTCATGTGGAAGAATACACTATCTTGTCTGGACTGGTTCTATTAGTTAGATTCTGCAGCATGTTTTGATGCCATGAGCCTTTTATTTTTTTCCCCTCAAAAGGTTGTTGTAATATTTAAAATACATCTTCTACTACGAGCCCATCTATTTTAATTCTGTCCTAATGAGAGGCTAGGTGATCATCCTTTATAAGTAGACAGGAAATTATGAATTTTAGCTAGAAATATACTTTGCTTCTAAGAAGATCTAAGAAAAGCATGTTTATCCTCAAAAATCAGCTTTGTTACAATTTTGGAGAAACCACTGCACAGAGGTCTGAATTATATGCCAAATCCCAGCACTGCACATCAGTGACAAAGCTAGAAATAGAGCTTAGTTAATTTGACTCTTTTGCTATATTCCTGACAGAACTCTGCCTCCCTAATTTTATTTTTTAGCCTTACTGTATCAATTAAAAAATATATATATTCACTTGTAATGCTTTATTTTTTCAAACCTTTATCGGTTTTTTGGTTCGTCTGCTATGAACTCTGAAATGCATCTCAATGAGGCATTTACCAGGAGGCTCTGTATCAGCCGATAGCTTTCTTGTCAAGGCTTATGACAAAATTCATTCTCAGTACGAATCTTTTTCACGGTCTGCACAGAAGCCCATCAGCACCATTGGGAACATTTTGTGCCAAGTGAGAGTGGAATGTGTAATGGGGATCTGCAGCACCCACTGGTGCTGAATTTTCAGATCTATATGAGTTGACCTTACCGTGTACACTTCACAACAGATGCACAGACCATTGTTCTTTGTGAAAGTGTGTGTGATGTCGAGCAGAGCAGGCCTGATCATAGGAGCTCCTGTTAATGCTATGCACTGGGGTCTGTTAGGAGGGAAAAGGTTGTATTTAATTGGGAGATGTACTTAGCCTGAATAAACCATTCTATTTTGCACTGGAAATCTTACCTGAAGTTTTTCACGTGATCTTCCACTGTAGCTAATGCCAGTGCACTGTCTAAGGCCTTAATATAGCAAAGAGCCTGTGTGGAAGAGCCCCAGTTTACTTCTGCATATAATAAAGATAAATAATGCATGTTAAACCATGGGCTTTTCTCTGTTCTGTTACAAAGGTCAGGAGTCATTTACCTCTGAGCCAAAGCAGGGTATATTCTATTGTGCTTTGTCGATACACATCTATCATTCTTTGTGCGTCATGAGAATAGGTTTGGTTATGCAAACATGCAAATAAATCATCTCATTCTTTCAAAGTAAAACATAAGCAGTGTTTTTCCTCTGCTCAATAAATGTTTTCTTCTCTGTTTCATAGAGTTTGTACCCTTCTCCCATGTATAAAATGGACAGCCCCGAGTAATGCATTTGTATTTGTATGTAACGTCATGAAGTTCAAATTAATCCATTAGGAGGCATCATCACCAGCTCCAATTACTTCTGTTCTACTATATGGGTCAAAAGTTGCTCTCCAGAACCAATTTTGGCATACCTATCCTTTCTTCTCTATTGTACAGCCATTTGGTGGAAGGAGACAGATGAAAAAACAACCTTTGAGGAATATTAGACTTTTCTGAACCACTCAGTTGTTGGTAGGTGAGTGCTGAACAGAAGTTATTATCCTTGGAGAGCTGGAAATTGATAGCTTTTGTACAGTGTCTTCAGTGAATTTAACCAGACCTTAAGCTGCTACTTTGCAGCAAGGACACTGCAATAAGCTAGGAGAAGGATAGCAATCTTCAGATGCCTTTCTGACACATTGCTTTTCACAGGTGCATTCCCTACAGCTGATGATCTTTACAGAAAGAGATCCACATGCCATCTCAGTAGGTATGAGAGCAAGCAAAAATAGAGAAAACAGAGAAAAGGAAAACTTAGGAACTTAGGCACAGACCAGGTGCTGCTATCCCAAGATGAGCAATGAAAGTACGTCTTATGTTGGGAAACTCATCTTTTTTCCTTGAATTATTTATTCTACTGAACAAGTAAATCAGATGGTTTGCATGAAATCTGAATGTGGGTTAATTTAGTCTAGGAAATGAAAAAAAGACTAAGTGGTCTCATACTGATGCTGTACTACATTAGCGCACAGATTCCTGAGCACTGCTCCTGTGATTAACTGAGCTACTAAGTAATCTTTTTCAACAGTAAAATGTTCCTATTTTTCTTAATTTAGTGAGAAATTGTAGCAAGGCACTGGAAAAAGATCAGTTCACAAATAATGCATCTTGTATTGTTGTCATATAATGGGCAGAAAGTTTCTCTTTTGAATGAGAGTCCCAGATAAGACAGCTAAGAGCACAGCAAAATTCAAGCAAGCTTTTGTGGATGGATGAAGAAAAGTTACAAGTGGTAGTAAAGCAAAAGCCCAGATTAACTCTTATTAAAGATGTGGGAGTAAAATGATGCACTGGGATGTTTATAGAAAGCCCTGAACCATTTTTGAAATGAGTGTTTAACAGTGAAAAGTTCACCAGGATATTGTCTTACTGTATATTATGTAAAGTGGGATTTAATATGGTGGTTCAGACTTTCCTCTAAAGAATGGTGCTGAAGAAAAAGGACGGTCTATTTCTGTAAGCAGAATTAATTCTGATAAAGTCCAGTGAGGCTGCTAAACATACACAAAATAAGTCTTGTGGCCTTACCTGGTTTCTTATATGTTACATAAATATATAGAAAGAGTTCAATGACATAAGTGATGAGAGCTGCCCACCAGTTGATGACAAACATAACGCCACAGCACAACAGGGCTCCAAAAAGGGATATCCACATGTTATAATACCTGAATGCAGGTCTCCAACCTGTTTAAAGAGAATTGAAGGGATTGGAAGGGTAGAAGATAAATTGAGCAGATGGCAATCCACTGACTTTGCACATACAGACCCACATGCAGTTTTTTTCAGCTCTGTCAGAAGGGGTGGGAAAGATTCATGCATATTCTCAGGCAGTTTATCAACAGGTGCTTCCAGGTATTAACTGATGTAGATTTCTATCTGCACTGAGCACTGGAGCTTGCAAGGCTTTCGCTATAATGTTTTCTCCTATGTCCAGCTTGGCTTTGAGTGGCTGTTCTTTTTATACACATTTTTACCAAATTAAAGTTCACTGGTTCGGAACTGAAAATAGGTTTTCCTTTAACTCCAGTAATAGGCTATTATGTCCTTTTGATGCATATGTATAGAACTTATTAATGGAAACTAAATGCTTGCTGAGAGGAAAGTATATACTAATATTCCAAGTACACGTGTATTTTAAACTTGGCAATTGTCTGGCCTTGACGCATAAAAATAAAATAATTTGCAGTTGTCTTTAAAGAGATATTATTCCTGCTGCTCTTCAGCTGCAGTATTGAATCCTTCCCCTGCTAGCAATTAAAATGAGACAAGCAGTGAGTCTCCGTGGTTTGCAGGTCTCTGCCAGGTGTTCTGCAGAGCAGACCCTTCTGGAGAGAGGGAAAAACACTGAAGATACAAGGAGAGGCTGAGCAACCCTGTCTTGGATCGTCTTTGTAATGAGGGAATGGGAAGGTCCTGCTGTGAAGAAATTTGCTGTCCTGCAGGCTTGCAATTATAATAATCTATCACTGTGAATTGGCAGAAATTAACTGGGGGAAATGAGAAAAGAAAAAAAATGGCTGCAGTTTTGTCAGAAAATGTTAAGTAGTGGCAGAGTTGAAACAGATGCACATACACAAAGTCTGTAAAAGTAATTTTTACTCAGCTCTAAGGCCACATAGAGCAGATCTGCATTTGTTCAGCTGTGCAGGTAATTAGCAGAAGTGCTCATCTTTTCTGCCCTCTGAACAAATGGCACCATGCAGATCTGTAGGAAGGAAGTTGATGTAAGCATTTATGCTACCACTGCAGGTTTCTTCACACTGGAAATAAAAAATGTATTCCTTGCTTCTAGAATTGAATAACTGATTCATAGTAGCAGGAAATTGTCTTTCCTTTTTGCCCACAGTCGTGCTGCTCAGCTGATTGACTTTTGTTCTTAATAATGATGTTGAGGTGGATTATTCTGATGTGGTGATGCGTATGCCTGTAAGCCTGTATTTTCCCTTGCAGTGCAAATGTAGAGAGTGACTCTCAAGATATCCTTGTACAGGACCTCATTGTACTCTACCCTACAATTCTGCTACTAGCCACTGCGGAGCTATCTTAATGTTGGTCTGGGGAACTGTTCTTGTTCTGTGTGTTTTCTTCCAGGCTGTATCACTTCCATCACAATTACTGTTCTTACAAACTTTCTTCAACTGTGACTGTAGTTTTGGCAGGAGGGCATAAAGACCCCATTTCACCTTACTTACTTTATGTGGTCAGAGATACTATACGTTTTTTATCCATCTCTGTTGACTGATAGTGAGGGGAAAAACACCCTAAGGAGCAGCTTTCTTGCTCCAGTGAGATCCACCAAAGCCTTTTTCATCTTACACAACTGCAGGGAACATAAGGGAAAGAGCCATTATTTTTGTCTTTTGGAGATAAATAAAATGTCATCATATTCAATGGGAGCAGTAAAACCTGAAATCACGTAGCTTAGATGTTTTACAGGTACTGCAGCTTTCTCTGACACACAGTCAAGAACTTGCAGAGATGAGTTTGTGAAGCCCACACTGAAATCACTGGTGAATACCGACTCACCTGGAGATTTTGCGTATGAGGCATGAAAGCAGGAGAAATTAATCAAAGCATATGAAGCCAGGAAGAAATTGGAGATGATGGGAGCAATGGTGTTCAGTTGAGCTGCAAGACACAATTCAGACGTAGGTACGTAGGTTCCTAAGTTGTGTTACAGCTTTTTCCTGACAATACATTAAATCTGTATACTGTCTGGATTTGTTGTCCAGAGAGAGTTCCAGTATTTTTCTGTGGAACTAATTTAAGGTCACCTTGATATACCTCATTTCATACCAATGTGTCTGTTCATTTATATAATCTATACTCTATGCAAGGTTATACTTGACGCTCTGATTCTACAGATTGCCTCTTAATGATGTGGAGCTGATGTAAGTTTCAGAACTTCAAATATGTAATTTAGAGGACAGATGTGATCCTAAAAAGGCTACTATTAATTTGTAGTTAAAAAGTATTGTTTTGCTTTTTAAATGGCAATCTGGATTCTCCTAACTACACTTTGCATTTATTGACAGTGCCACACGATTTGAAATTGAAGTCCTGGAGAAATCAATTTTAAAATTTCAACACTTCCAAATGTACTGCTAATATATGATTAATATTGTATGTGATAGCACACTCAATACAGTAGCTGGGATTTTCTGATGCCAGTGCTAGTAATTTGAGCTGTGTTTTTGAGCTAATTACAGAGAAGGCTTGGCAGAGCAGGCCTCCTAATTGCATCAAAATTATTTCACTTCTATATGCAGTATAAACTAGAAATATATTTTCTAAGTTTGCCATATTTGACATAGTTTGGGTGTGCTAACTTGGTTGGAATCTTTTCTAACTATAGCTAATCATTGTGTTAAGATATCAGTTTATAGAATTTCAGAACATCAGATTGTTGCATTTATGTAACTGCATACAAACCAATCAAAATGAACGCCATAGCAATCACAAAAGTGAGTACGTATCCTCTGATTGGCTCGTTGTTTTTTCCGTATCCTTTGGCAAAGAAGTGGAGTCCTTTGTAGACATTGTCCTTGCAAAGAGCCTGGGGGACAAATCAGAACTTAATTCTGCTAAGCAGGGCATTCTTGCATCGGAAGAAGTTTTCTGTGAGTGACAGCTTACTAGACTTTAGCTAAACAAAAATTTAATCTAACTTAGTAGTTTAAATACGTCTACTGCTATGGCATATAAACATTCAAATAAGGTGATAAGCGAATATCTTGCCAAATCAAAACAAAATCACAGACATTTAACACTTATTCAGTGCTTTAAAGAGACATTAATAGAGTATCTAAACAGAGCTTAAGTTGATGGGAACTGAAGCAGAAGTCAGATCTGTGCAAGTTATCTGTCTGTCCCGTGCCCTCCATTGCCATTCTGTGTGCGTTGCTGCTTCCAACAGCTTGTGGACAGCATGTCTCAGCACACCTGCCAGCACAGGAATGAGAGCTTCTGCAGATTCCTGGCATTCCTGAGGCTGGCTCTCTCAGGAGATAGTGGTCCTGAAGGTAGCCTTGAAGTTAACAAACACGTGTGCATCCCCCTCTCCTCTCCTGCCACCAAGCTGAGCTCTGACCAAAGGCATGCAGCAATCCTAAATGCCCATGTCTGTAGCAAGGTGATAAGACCTGCCTATTTCTGTAGAAATACATATATCAGCATTATTCAAATACCTATTGCACTTGGCACATAGAGTTCAGCTAAATTGTTTATTTTTGAAGTAAAATAGAGTATAAAGAAATGGATACTTGGATTTCTACCTGAAAAACTTTGGGTGCGCTGACCAGAGATGCCAGAGCTGATGACAGAGTAGCAGAAAAGATGCCAGCTGTGATGAGAGGACCGAAGCCAGACACCATACTCATCACCTGTAGAAAAAAAAGAAGGGAAAAAAATAGCCAGGCTTGCATTTGAATACATTTTTTAATCACAGATCTGTTTAATTAGTATGTTTCTGCGTGTCTCAGCTTTTAGTAGTCCTAAATTCAATATATATATATACTACAAAGCTGCTGTGAGGTATGGGAATACTATTATTCATTTTTTAGTGGAAAGCAACTGAGCCACGGCCAAATGTGAATACAAACCTGCAGCTGTGTGCAAGGGCACATGAGTACTCTGAGATTTTCTTACCTCCTTCACTAATTTACTGCCATAAGTAACGGCCTCTGCTTGACAGGTAAACACTTGTAGCAAGAAGGGAAAGTGGAAACAGCAGGACAGAACCCTGAAGTATTTAATATGGTCAAAGAGATTTGTGTTTGTTGGGGTTTTAATATTATTTAACACAGCTAAAAAAGGAAGAGAATGTGCGTCTGTGCTGGTACAACAGCAGTTCTGCAAACAGCAGTGGTGGGCACCATCAGGCCTCTCTTTCCTGGGGCCTTTCCTGGCCTTCACCACCATTAAACCAAAAGGGTTGTTAAGTTCAGAAGCAGCAGAGAAGGAGGTAAAAAGATGAAGTAGATGGATGTGATTGCCTGATACTTTTGGTGTGTTAGAAGTACTCCAGGAAAGAGAACAGTTAATTCTAGAGATTTGTCAACTGAAAATTTGGCTTTTCTGACGTCAGTCTGGCAAGGATAAATGCATAAAATGAAATTCTGTTCATGCTTTTGGCGAGGTCCTTTTTCTGAAGGGTTCCCCTGAGTTTGAGCATCTGAGCTCAGGTGGAAATGAGGATGGAAGGAAAGCAGTCTGCACTACAGATAGCATATCCCTTTAAAGGTTTTTACCCAGCCCTGTCATTTAGCAGAAGCAGTTGGGAAAAAAAGCAAGTGACTTTGAAAGCTCCAAATGGCGAGTTGAAAAGCAAGTGCAGGTAGGCGGTGAGCTCCTCTGGTGGCTGTGAAGCAGAGAGGCTGCACAGACATCTGGGAGCAATGGTCGTGGTCGTGCAGAACTGCTTTACTTTGATCCTTTGCCTAAGCTTTGTTTTGAAGAATAGAAATGGCGCTCTGTCTGGCCTTGGAGAAAGATCTTGTTACTTTTCACTTGGTTTTTCACTTGACTATTTCAGATACTTTTTTAGAAGAAGTCTGAACTTTGGCTTTTGTATTGTGGATTAAACCTTTAAGAGCAGCCGCAGCACCCCTGAGGTGAAACCACATCCATGTGTTAAGAAAAGTGAGATGAACTGCTCATCTGGCAGGAATTCCAGATGTCTCTGTTAAGCCTAGGCTTCGAGTTTGAAGGTGTTGGAGGATATACTCCTGCATGGTACTTGTTGAAAGAGGTTAGGATGTTACCAGAGTACTGGGAAGACTAGTGGCGTCAGTTAGCGTCCATGAAGCTAACATGAAATGCGCAGACTTTTCACATTACTCCTGTTTTTTGATTTTTACTAGATAAAAGTGAATTTCCTATTGCTGTCACTTGTCAGTAAATAATATCTTCGCATGTTTGTACTAAAGTGTTTGTGCATCACTTATGGTTGTATATGTTATTAAAACCTGAAAATTATTCATCAGCCCATAATCACATGGCTGACTTCTGCATCTGGAAAAATCATAGCCTAGGTTGCAGGCAGATGATCCATTGCAACTCATCCCAGGTGTAACTGTATCATTGATGTTCCCAGTAGCATCTCGTACAACACAGGAGGCTGTGGAAACAAGAATATACTATTACTTTCCTTTCTTGTGACAACAGAATGATGTTCTTGCCATGCTGTGATTGTTGGTCTATATATGTTTTGTTCAATCTCTACTTTAGCATCATCTCAAAAAGTAATGTTTTGTGTTAGGCCCAATTTACTTCCCCGTATTATAGATTTTCATGTTATTTGTAGACAGCTATTTTCTTCTGTTACTCTTAAAATAATAATCCAGTTGACTAAAGAAGACATGCATTTATCTAAGAGTAGAGAAACAGATGCTCTGGAGATCAACAATGTATTAACTAAGAAGTATATTGTCAGTCTGACGCCACTTTTCCAGGAGACAGTATTCAAAGGTATCATTGCAGTGAGGATCTTAGGTCTAGGCATATTTCTTCTGGTGTATCAAGGGCACACAATTACTTTGGAGCCCCAGATCCTTAGCTGTTTAAATTGTCACAGCCCTACAGATACTAATACAGCAAGAAAAACTTCTAACAGGAGTAAATTGTCTATGTTCTCTGTGTTTAATAAGGGCATATTTATGCTGTCTTTTTTTGTTTGCTACCAGAAATGGAAAAAAAAAAAAAAACCACCAACAATTGATAACTACATTTTTAGCAGCCAAAATGTGAATTTACATGAAATTTTCAAATATGTTGAGAATCCCAAAATAAACATCATCTCCTTAGAAACTAGATAAGGAAATAGGAAAAAGTATTGCACTGAAAGGTAGACAGCTCTGAAGCTATTGCTTATCAAAACAGGACAATGCAGTAACACAGGTTTATAATAGAAAGTGAAGAATAACTGTTCCAACTGTAGTTGCAGGTGAAATTTAGGTCTAAATGTAACATCTGACTTGGGTATTCTGCCTTTTTGCATAAAGTACAAAAAAGGGAGTCCCTGCAGGGCTTTCATACAGTGCTGAGGTATTTGCTCACAAGGAAGAGCATCATTTACAACACTCTTTATTACAGTACTGTTCAAGTAGAAGAAAAATCTTTATTTCTTGAACAGAGGTTTATTGTATCCTTGTAATGAGAATGTAATTCTGTGTTCTTCCAACACCAGTTCATGGCTGCAGTACAGGCCTCATTTTGATACCTGTGTGCTTTTTTGTTACCTCACACTGTAGAGCAGTTAGTGACATAGCACATCTTCATGGAGAGATACAATTGGTTTTAATGTTGACACACAACAGATAAAACAAACAGATAAAACAAACGTTGCCACGTCACTTGTGAGTGCTCAGTAAGACTAAGGAGAACAAGAAGAAGCCATGTGAAACCTCAATATGAAGGAAAAACGAAGATGAGCAGATTGATCTGAGGTTCCTTGAATGCACTCATGGATGCTACCAGATAGTTGTCTTTGATGCTGAATCAAATGTAAAAGCAATCAAAGTACATGAAAATCCATCTTCTATGTGAATTAAAACAGGACAAATGCCACCCGGCTTCTGAAACAGAGACTTTTGTTTCTGCTTATTATTTCTTTTAATTCGCTGTTCTTACATGCAATAAAATCAAAGCAACTACCTCTACATAATAAATCCACAGGACTAATCACTCCTTTGTATACCAGGCTTTCAGATTTTCTTAGCTGTATAAATTAAGTCACGAAACAGAGGTTCTTTGCTTACCTGCACATACCGCAACGGCTATGTAAGCAACTGTTGTTATCAGAATGGCCAGCATTGTTCCTTTGGGTATCGCACCCTGCGGATCCTTAAAATAAAGCAGTGATCCAAAAAACACTGAGTTCACATGCTGCACTCTGTATACTGGTGAGTCCTATCACACTGTGATATGGAGAAGGTAGATTTTTATCACTTAGAGCTGCCCATATCTCCTGTCCCTGTGCATGCATAGCCATGAAGCGGTTGTTGGTGCAGTGCTCCTACCTTCGGCATAGTGTAGGATTTTCAGCAGGAGTGGGACTAACTCTGCATTTCTGAGTGCTCTGAACTCCCCCTACACTGCAGTGAGCTTTATTTTAATGTCTTAATGGTGAAATGGTACATAGTTGCTGAACTAATCAAACTGCTTGATTCAGTGGGTCCAGATGATGTTCATTTTCAGGCCATGAGTCTATTCCATTCAACATGATGCCTTTTCCTCTGGCAGCAGGACGCAGTTGTACAGGCAGCCACTTTAGGACATGATTACAGCTCATGTTCCTATAACAGCTTGGCACTAAACCTTCTGCGCCTTCATAAAGATCAGGCTTTTGGTGTAAGCAATTGTTTAAGCAAGTATAATGCAGTTCTGCATTAATGCAGTTTATGAAGTTGCCTTGACACTTGTGTGGATGAGAAGATGAGACTGTTTTTGGTTCGTCAGCATGATAGTTGCACATAAGTTACGTGGAGCAGAATACAGGACTTCTGTGATTGGCAGCTAGTGATTGTTAGTACTTACGCCTTGACAAGACACTGCTGCTTTTCACTGTTCTGACTTTGAATTTGGAAGATTTAATAAGGTGGGAATATCATGCTTATAAACTAGTTCCCAAGAATTTTGACTTCATTCGTCCAGCTGTGAGTCCAGTGATTTGCATTATAATTTAATGTGTGTTTGTTTATGCTAGAATGCACTTGGTGAATTGTCTTCTTAAGTTTCTTCATTGAGATTTATTTTGGTTGCAGATGGTTTATTTTAAGTTTTCAGTGAGGTTTATTTTGGTTGCATACATTTTAAGCCATAAGTTGTTGTGCTGTTATAACAACTATGCTCATTGAATGGAAAAAAATATAATTTGGTGAGTTGTGTGAAATGGGGATGAATGACTTAATTGCATTTAAAAATTAACATAATTTTAATGAGGTAAGGATTTATTGAACTGAAAAATGACTTTGAAGTCATTTCAACTCTGTAAGATCTTTACCCTTTAAATCGTGGTAGCTTTAATATGTACAGTCTTGGTGTGTGTGTCATGGGTCACTGTTTCTGCCAAGTCTTATGTTGCAGTCTTAAACACCTTAACCTTAAATCTTAGGGTTTGAGCTTCTTACTGCCTTACAACTTTTAAATTATATTAGCAATGAAACATTTAATATGTTGCTAGCATTTTAATATCTGCTCCCAAGCCCTCTGCAGTCCCTAGGAAGACAGACTCTTTCTGTGAGTAGGCTTTGAACTAGCTCACCGCTTGAATGTGTAGTGTCTACGGAAGCCTCTGCATAGCTGTTTACAAGAAATCTAGTTTGACAGTTTTACATCTAAAATAATTCTTAGCTTGTCCTTTAGATTTCTGGAGAAGGTGGTTAATTTAATTAGACCTGTCTAATGCATCTAAATATGCTCAGTGGGGAATCTACAGCCTGGAGGAGCTGGTCATAGACCTCTACCTACTGCCAGATTGGAACAACTGCAGGGAGCCAACAGGAGAGTTGGTTCCTTTGGTCTGTTCAAACTCTTTCAAACAGCTTATGAAAGAAGTGCTGCTACTTTGGGAGTTTACCATAGATAGAGAGCACCATATATGGCAAAATAATTATTTTTGTTTGTTAAAAAGATGGAGACTGTGAGGCTGATTCAGTCTCAGTGGGCAGAAGTACAATGATTTGCTTTGTTTTCTTTTTAATTAAAAATGGAATCTCATAAACATCATTATTAGTGGCTCCAATTCCACCTATTTCTCTCTGTGCTTGGCTTCAAAGCAGTCTTCTGGAAACTAAGGAGATGAGGCATGCAATCAGTGTAAGGGAGGGAAACAAATCTGATTATCAGGGATGGTAGGATCCTGATGAACTTGTGACTGCTGTGCCAATACAGATTTAATAGATGTTTGGTTGAATCCTTAAGGTAGCAAGGACAATGGGTCTGTATGATAAAGCCATCTCTGGATATGCTGGAGGAAGCTAGGTTTGACTTGTGTCCTTTTGGTGACTTTTTAGTGTTTTGGTTTATTTGCTTGTTATTTTGTGGGTTTTGGGTTTTTTTTTTTTTTTAATTTTAAACACTAGATTCCAAAACTTGAGTCATGGATACCCACCCTGGTACATTTCTAGTTTATTGTAATGCTATGAAGAATTGCACTGCTGTATATTTACTAGAGATGTTTTACAAAATGCTTTGCTGAGCTTTGAATTTGTTCATTTTTCTATTTGGCTGTAAACACTCTGCAATATACTCGCTGTGCACAGTCATGAAAACTAGAGAGCACTCAAAGTTATAATTAATATCTTGTCTCTGACTTACCAGTTTGTTTAAATACTGAAGTACCATCTTACACAACTGCTGTATTGCAAGAGGAGAGTGAGAGCTTGACAGAACAGCCACAGCAAGACATTTAGTTGCCCTTGGACCTCCTTTCCCTTTCTCCTCAGACTCCTTTCTTCTGTCACAGCTGCAAACTTGCATTTTTTCCTTTGAGCAGCCATAGTGACAAGGGATTGGGACATATTTGCTTTCAATAAACGCTCTGTTCATTCTGCTATGACCCTGAATAGAAAAAGCTGGTCTCCCGTGATTCTTGTGAGTACAAACACAAGCTTTACAGGTGTGTTTTTTTGGGATGATACAGATTTTGCAAAAATGCACCAGGAGATACACACGATTTCTCTGTGTAGTGTTCTGCAAATGGCCCATTAATGCTACATTACTGCAGCTTATGGAAATATGCTTTTAAATTATATAGAAACCCAAATCTGAATGCAATAATTTGTGTAAATACTCATAATCTATTAGGAAAGAAAATGTGAACTGGTAGTTTTAAATAACATAGCAGATATTTAAAAGAGAGTTTTGCTTCCAAAATCAGGCATGATTTAAAACTGAATACAGTGCTGATTCATAATTAGTTTTCTTGTTCTTTCTTCACCCAAAGCTAGTATTATGAAATTAATGAAATACGTACTTTCAGATCTCCTGAGATGTTGGCTCCTGCAAGAATGCCAGTTGCAGCTGGGAAAAAGATGGCAAACACTGAAAAAAATCCTTCTCCACTTCTGAAATCTGGTCCAAAGTTTTCTGCAAATATTGATGCTGCAAATACAGGTGAAAATGTAAGAAGCTGATGGGATTTGATTCCAAAGTTACTTAATGAGGGGGATGAATAATCTAGTCTTTCACGTCTGTACATTTGGGTTTGAATCTGTCTCATATCATAGCAAAACGAATTTGATTTCCTCAGTCTGATCCCCAGTAGGATGTGCTTGTCTGCATCTCAGAGCTACAGCTCCACATTGAAGTGACAGCAGTGTCACTACAGCACTTGCACTTAGCTCTGTGTAAAGGTTTGTGCTCTGCTGATATATATGTGACTCAAACTGCAGCTAACTTTGCTGTCAGCTTCAGCAGCAGAGAGACAGACTCAAAATTGAAGGTGAAATAAATTCCCTTGGTTTGCAAGCCTATTTAAACTTGGGCTAAAGATCCTGATCTTGTGACTTTCAGTAGAATCCTCAACTCAGCGTGCAGCCGCAAAGAAAGAAGTTACTGTTCTGTGATAGACAAGCAATACTTGCCTTGGTAATTAAAAAAGCCTTTTGCCTTCTTTTCGTTATTGGTAGGAATAACTGTCCCAATAAAGAAGTTTGCAATGGCAATAAGGAGAACAATTAGAAGAATAACTTGAGCCTGTTAACAGAAACAAAGATTTCCCCAATGATTTTAATTTACATTGACAATGGAGATGGCTAAATATAAGTGATTAAGTGATGTTTGTGTTCCCTATGACAGATTACAAATTGTTATAGACCTAGAAAACACCAGGAATTGAAACAGCTGAAGAAAACAAACTGCTATCAGCTAATTATAACAGCAGATAGTTTTTACTAACAGTGTTTATAAAGTAGTTATAATTTAATTTATTTTATATTTTTTTCTTCAAAGGAAAAAAAGAAAATGAAAAAGTTAATGCATAAACATCATGTATGAGACATTTTTATATTGTTATATGAATTGTTTAGTTGCAGTGAATGGTCACTTGAAGTGTTATAATATGTAATTGGTTTTCTGATATCTTTTACAAGCAGTTCTGAGCTTTTGTCACAGCAGAATACGAAAAGAGAAGTCCTATTCTAGAACTGATTTCTACATTCTGAGGTATTTTCATTTGTATTTCCATTTTTAATTTTTTTAATGTAAGGTAAAGGAATAGCAGAAATCATCAGAGATTATGGAATGGACAGAAAATGGAGCTTTCCTGCTAGGCAGAGCTTCGGAGGGTACAGTGACAAAAACATTGTTTTAACTGCTACTTATTCTCTCAAGCTGCTTCAAAAATAAGGACAAAAGGGGCGCTTACTCAAGGCTTTAAATGATGCCATGGCTTATGAAAATCAATGTAAACAAGCGGTCTGTGGAACGTAAACTTCCTTTTTCCCTCTTAAATGAATGTTCAAGGAAGAACATAGAGTAGTATTGCTTTCATTGAATGTAATGATTAAGCTGCTTTGCTTTTAGAAAGGTTAGGCTTCCCACCTGTTGTACAGCATTCCTCATGTGTTAACCCTGCACAGTATTCTAATATATTCTTTGCTTGTATTTAGTTTTAAAGCTTTACCTTTGCTTCCCATTCCATGCCAGCAACAGAGATGCCAAGAAGACATATAACAGTTATGGTACCTATTATTCTGATATCATTGGACTCATCTACCATTATCGAATCACTCTCCTGAAAAGAGTAAGAAATACTGTTAAAACCAGCCTTTCTTAATCAAGCTGGTGGGGTTAGGTAACAAGGTGAAATAAAAGGAAATGAGTTGTCACAGTTTAAGTAGTTTCAGCACTTTGTGAGACAAACTATTCATATTTCATGCTTCAGCTTGCACTTAGCTGGGGTTATTTGGCTATCTAATTGGATGGATATCTATCTCCTTTCCTGACTTTTGAGGCTCTTGTTGAGAAATCATTGGCATATTCATAAGACAGAAATAATGGAGAAGCACTGTGTCACAGTTAGACAGACCAGCTTCTTTCCTGTTAAAGGCATTGCTTAAAGTACAGCAAAAGTATCACAATTTAAACAAATGCTAAAAAAAAAAAAAAGAGCCCCAACTTAACAGTGTACATGAAACATCAGTATTTACCTTAAGAAGCTCTACGACCGTTTCAGCAAATCCAACTACGTACATAGCAACCGCCACAGCGTTTGCAAAAGCAAAGATAAGTCCTATAGATCCGCCAAACTCTGGACCTAGACTTCTTGAGATAAGATAGTATGCGCCACCTGCAGGCAGAAATTATGCTCAGTGTTTGCTTATTTTTCTCATATAATACCACAGGAATCTACTTTAAACCTAACAGACGTAATAAAGATTAATAGAAGACACTGAAAAATAAGGAATGTGCTTTGTACCGGCTCTGCCTTCAGACTATTCTGAATGCCCTTCCACTGCAGTAATCCTTCAGGACATGCTAGTTTGCAAAACTAGATCTTCAAACAATTTTTCATGATACATAATGTACGTAGGTTGCTCTGAAAGTAATGCCTCTTATTTATTTCCATTTATTTATTTCCATGGAGGCTACAACAAATACAAAGAGCGCAATAACACTGTTTGAAATAGCAAATTCTTAGCTACAGAACACTATTTTTGGATGTAGTCATCACCATTAGGTGTGCATTTTCACCAGTGATGAACAAGAGTGCATGCTGTGCTTGTAAAAATTGTATCAGTGCAGGTGACCCACTGTTTCACAGGTGCTAGAATGACATCATTGCTGAAATCTACAACCCACCACTTCACTGTGCTCACTTCCAGTGTTTATAAATGCTCATTATGCACTGACGAATTTCAATGGGTGAAATTTTTTCCATGTGGGCGAATTCACTTCCACACTTTTCCTTTATATGCGCTTCCATGTCAGGCACCATTTTGTCAGACTGCCCCTCTGCTGCCATCTGTTGCACAGCAGGCAACATGTAATGGACAGAAGGTTTATCCTCTACTGTCATACCACCAACATCTGCCTCTGACACTGTGGGCCACTCTACTGTGGGTCACTCCACTGTGAGCCCTCTACAGAGTAGAGGAAACTTCACCTCAGGATAAGTTCTACCTTACTTAGATCCATCCCAATTTAGCATGTATAATCTTATGCTGTGATACATTTTTAAAGCTCCCACAGAGGAATGCAATGAGTCATTAATCCTTTTTTGTGTGTCACCATAAATGGAGCATATTACTTTGCCAGTTAATTATTTCATCCCCTCTTACATAATATTTTTTTTGCCAAGAAATGTTTAAGACTATAAATGTTTTAAATTACTGTTGTTCCACTGAGAGAGATCATCCCAAATATATTTATTTATTCTTATTTTGCTTATAACATACTTAATTCCCACTTTTTTTCTAATTCAAATCTGTAGAATTCTGTATTTTTCCTGCAATGATTTTCACTTACCTCCTCTTACTACTCCATTGGTGCAAATGGCAGACATGGAGATACCTGTTAAAGTTGTTACTACTACGCTCAGAGCAATAACTATGATTCCAAGACCTGAAAGATTCGAAAAAGAAAGTATATTCAAGTGTATTCAAATACCTGTTCTGCTTAAATGATGTAGTAAGAAGTTGCTGTTTTCCACAGAGGTTTAGCATGGACTGGTTATAACTTTAAGGCTCTGAAATGTACTGAAACCTTTTTTGATAAGATATCTGATGTGTGCTTTACTTTTCCAGTGAAAATATTTGCTCATCTTCTAAGGAGGTAGCTGAAACGTAAGGGGTATTATGAAGAATTATACTGGAAGGAATTAAATTGAAGATATCCACCGACCTGCATCAGACTTAAAAATAAGAGGAAGAGTGCAGTGCTTGTTTTGTCCAAGGATGTCCAACCTGAAAGGCTCTGAATAAGAAAGACCTGCTGAAAGGTAAGAATGAAAAAATTGCAAATCCAGATGCCACTCCTCACTCTGCATTTGGCAGGAACTTCTGAAATGTACTTCAGAGACTGAACTGAAATGTGGAATTTATGAAAAGTGACAACTCAAACACGCAGTTAATTGTGATTAGAGCTGTCTAGAATTGTTACCTCCCGGTCCTGTAGATCCATCGTTTGGTTTAGCGTCCCTCTGGTTTGCATCATATGAAAAATAATACATAAAGATCTTTTGGAGCTTGAAAGCATTAGTAACCCTAAAGATTTTACCTCCACGGACAAACCCATTAGTTGCTATTGCAGAAGTTGACAGCCCAGTAATTGAGGTTACCATCGTGGCGAGGAGAATTATGATTACTCCAAGACCTGTCAGTAATAACAAGATAAAATAGTTTACTCATGTTCCATGATTCCTACAAATCATTCTCTATTTAAATGGAATTTTCAGGCCAGAATCAGAGCAATAAACGGAAAGTTGGTTTGTTGACCATTTGGAATTTGCAGAACGCTTCCAAGGAGCCCGTGTGCCAGCAGTAAATTATTCCCTTCAGTCTCCGAGCAATGATGATTTCTGATAGGAGCACCCTAGCCAGAAGCCCCTTTCTGATTTTATATTTTTCTTCAATAGCAGAGTGAAATGAGCAAGCAAGTATTCCTTGGTCTGAATGCTTCTATGTACCTTTAATATACATCCTGGCTCTTCAGGAGAAGAGATTAACCAGATTTCTTGTAAGAATGTTTCTGTCTTTCATCAGTTAGTTAAATATTGAATTGGAGACAGACTGACTGTATAGTTTCAGACAGGACAGGACAAGGAATCTATCAGGTAGAGAAACAAGGCCTGAGTATGATCCTTCAACATTCTTATTTGCTAGGCTGTCAAGTGCTGTGCTAACCTACTCTCTCTTCATCTCCTCCTTTCCCTGCAAAAAGCAATTTTACTGTAACACAAGATCAAGATTCAAAAGTGGAAATGTTGCTTCCCAGATTTCATTCACTTTAAGTAGCCTGTAATGGATAATCTTCAATAATTTAGCATCCTTTTTTAGCTGACATCAGAAAATTATATAATTAAATGGAAACAGATAAACATCTGAAGATCAATATTACTGACAAGTGAACTCAATTTCAGTAAGACTTTGAAGTTTGAGTGTGTTTCCAACTGTGAAACCATGCTAAGTGTCTAGTTTGCTTTAGATTTCTAGAAACATCAGTTGGAAATGACTTCTGAAGGTGTAGAGTTCAGCCTCTCAGCCAGAGCTGAACTATCACCAACACTGGATTAACTCAGTGATAGATTCAGATTGTTGGATCCCCCAAACCTCCATAAGAATCCCCCAGCCTCTTTGGAGTTACATGTTGGAGTGCTGGACGACCCGCCCATGGAGAAAATATGTCCTTATGTCCTATCTGGACCTCCTGAACTACAATTATGGCCTCTGCTTTTGCTATGCTTTCTGGAAATATGGAGAAAAGTTTGGCTCTGTATTTGAAGAGTATTTTCTTCTTTCAAGTCTGATGAAGAAATAAGATACTTTCTCTCAAATTTATAGCTTATATTCCCATTTCTAGCTACGAGACGAGAAAAAAATTGAAATAATTATCATTTGGAGAAAAATTTTGAATCAGTTCTTAGTTTTATCTGAACTTACTGACACTTTTGGAGTAGCTCTCTTTCTGTAAAGTACAGAGGTCTTCAGTGTGGAACTGAAGATAATATATTGCCTATAGCAGTACTTATTGACCAAGGCTCCTGCAAATTGGAACTTGGATCCTTCAACTGATTTCAACTAGAACTACAAATATATTGATTCATCTGCTGTATTTCTACATCCCGGTTTCTAGATCAGGTTACTAACTTCTATTCATACTGTATGGTTATAGACATCCAGCCTATGAGTGAATGTTTTTCACTGCTTAAGTTACAGACTTGTTATCACAATCCTTTGAAAACAATGTAACACAGGAATACAAAAGTTTTATAGCACAACATAGAATATATGAAGTGATTTGAGACTCTAATAAATCACTTTTACCCTACTGATTTCTGAACCATTTTATAACAAGTCATACACTTATTTTGTACGTAGTCCACATTAAAAAAAAAATAATAATCCCAGTGGGCATTTCTTTTGGTCAGCTACCACCACATGTTGCATAGAAGGATCTTGTTGAACTGTATACATTTTGTGTGCAAAAAGTGGCTGAATATGGCGATTAATCAGCTGTTACATCCTAAATGGAACATCAGAGACATTATTCTTAAAGTTGTGCCAAAATCGTTTGTCAAGTGCACATTCATCCTGAGGACTATTTTTTCTGGAATTTCCTATTAGATTTCACAGGCCATATTGTAAATGTATATGTTAATTAGGGGCACATATTTTCCTAATCTGATGAGTAATATCTGCTTGGGAAGACTTAATATTAATTAAAAAAAAAAGATTTTTTACATTTAACAAGAAAAATGCATAAAATAATTCAAGTGACACAACCAAAACATTATTGTAATGTAATCTAGTGTAACACTGTTGTAATATTTGGGGCCACATTTTCAGTTAACATAAACATGGTGCCTCAGTGTCTTTGGTTAACCATTCTATGTTTAGGTACAAATACAGATGGAGAGTACCCAGAGATCATGAAAATACAGGACTGGTTGTGGACCTTGATTCTTATCAGAATCAGCCTGTGCCTTTTGTCCTACTTGATGATAAACCCAGGCCCTGGTTTTTCCTTCTTAGAGCTTTTTCCCCAAGACAGCCTATTAGGATATGGAAATAATGGGTTTTTCTCTCTTTGGCCCGGTAACTATGGGAATATAAATGGTACCTAGATGGTAGGTTGAACATTTAATTTTCATGTTAGTAGTACTACTGTGTGAAATCCCCAGGTTATCACGATGTTGAGCTTCTATCACTGTTCTCTTTAAGTTTTGGCTACAGATTTAAACTCATTGTTTACAAGACATTCTGAAAACGTACTGAGAGATTATCCGAATAGAATTTGATGTTTCATTTTCAGAAGTAGTAGAAGTAACATCCTTAAATAAGACATGCAATTTTAAAAAAGCAGGGCAATAAAGCATAGGAATAGAGGATCTGCTTATCTGTGAATTAAAATGGTAAAATTAAACATGAAAGCAGAAATGCTACTGATGTTGGTGCAAATTAATGCTAAAATCTGATTAAAATTTAGATTGAAACCTAGGTGTATGGTTGCTAAGTAAGTTGTTCTAAAATGAATTACTCTTGCCTATGGCTATTCTCACACCTCAAAACAAAGTAATACTTCTTGATGATCTCAATAAGTTACTAAACTGCCCTTAAAAACTAATTTTGCATGAAACCCCAGAGCAAAGTCTTGGCAATATTAAGATGCAGAGTTTTCATGGCAAGGCATATACTTATGAGTGCCCTGGGCTGCGTGCTCTCATTTGGTATGCATCATAAAGTCAGCAAGCACCCCTTTGTCAGGCACAGTGCTGGAGCCATGCATGGAGCACTGCAAAAGTAGGTAAAGTTCTTCCGCTTAGTTCTGGAACTTTTATTGTGTTGGCTTTTTTTCCTTCTTGTGCCTAGAGGTTTGTGGCTGGATTTTATTTTTTTTTCCCTTAATGAGTATTTCACTTGTATCTGTTTTTTTAAAGTTCAGTCTTCCTCAAACAAAACTTATGTAAAGTTAATGTGTTTTGCTGGAAGTTCCACCTCAGTCGGGCAAAATTCTGGAGATGTTTCTGTTCAGTGTTTCATTTCAGCCAATAACAAATCAACCAGTGATGGTCTTACTCTGTCTGAATTTGAGCACTGAGTTTTGTCCAAGATGTGGTGAGCTGAGACCCAGAGGCCAGACTTTGGACTCCAGCTCATGTCTACTCAATATTTCCATTCTGTGAGAATACAAACTGAAATACTTGCCATTGGCCCTTTGGATTGGTGCTTTTTATGATGTCTAGATGTTAATCAAAAATTAGGGCCCCATTTTAATTTTAAGCATGTAACACAGTGACACTGCTGTCATGGTTCAGTGTGTGTTTCCTCTCAACAGCAGCTATCAAAAGGAAGTTGTGCCACGCAGCAGTTAATGATACCTTCCTGGGCTGCTTCTAGTTGTGGGAGGTTCTTGCTGTGTTTTGAGCTCTTTTGCACTGATTGCTCAACATACTGAATGGAGCCCCTGAGGCCCAGTCTCCCAGGGGTGCGAAGTGGGAATTGGGTTAATTAAAATACAGTAGAGAAGCGAAGGTACAGCAGGCTATGAGGTGTACTTTGTTAACAAAAGAGGTAACAAAGTTTTAATAAGTGTAGTATCTAGTGCTCTGCTGTAGTTAAAAATAAAATCCTGATGAGATGAGACCTCCTTCCAATTCCGTTTTCATCTTTGCAGACAAGTGTGAAGAAGTGTTGTTTTTAATATGCAGATGACAAGGTTTGGGATTCACAGATAAGCAGAGTGTGAACTCTTACAGGTTAATTCTGTACACACGTATTAGAAATTGGCTCGAGTCCCAAAGTTTACATCTGTTACAGGATCTAAATACAAATTTCAACAAAGCTCAGAAATATTCAAATGTGATGATCATATGCATAGTTAACAGATCTATGCCTCTAAGCAGTAATTTGGCTGGTAGTCTGGAAAATTCCAATAGTTTGGAGGATTAACATATTTTACCCTGGGAAGCATTTGAAAACATTATTTATTTCCACATGCAAATACACATCTCAGATTATATATTAATCACAGTCATGTATAGTTTATCCTCTTTATTCTTTTCACTGTTGAAAATGGTATTAAATAAGATACATACCAATTCCTGCTTGACCTACAATCCAGGAAAGTCGAATAAAAAGCATCACGCCCCAGATATTGAGCATGCATCTTACCTAGGTTTTAAATAAATAATATTGCATTAGCATAACACTGAAAGTAGTGTTAATCAGAAACATGATGGTACACAATGAAGGCTCCTGGGGACCACCCCAAACATCCTTCAATTATACCTCCCTCTCTTCTTAAAAGAGCTTGATATTGTAGGACTAATCCTACATTTTATTTTATTTTATGTTTTGAAAATGCAGAAAAGTTTCTCACCAGCACACCCTTCACCCATCCAAACTTGACAAATCCTGTTTTCTTTTCTTCTTCCTTGCTGGCTGCTGTCTCATCTCCAGCAGTGCTTTCTCCATTAGCCACCCTCTCCACTGAGCCAGTGCTCACAGCTATGTTCTGAAGGATCACAGAGAAAACAAACACACTGTTGAGTTAGAAAGATGTAGAATAAGGCAAATCCAAGAAAAATTAAGCTTTACTGTCCCATGAATAGAGTGCAGTACTCTGCTGGCACCAGGCATCAACAGGTGGGCTTGCTAGCTAAGACAAGATGATAGAATCACTTAAGCAAAGTAAATGTATCATTACCTGATAATAAATTGGTTTTATTTTAAACTCTGTTCAACGTATGTTATGTTGTGTTGATATTTTAGTAGATCTCCTAATGTAATGAGGGTCTCATTCCTGTCTTTCGTATTCTGCTGCAACAATTTATGAATGTTAATAAGTGTAGAATAGAAAGGAGGATAATGACTGACTGGTGAAAAGAGATCTACCTGCATGGCAAATAAGTTGTGAGATGAACTCTGGTATTTTCCATTGATGAATATACAAACATAATTCCAGCAGCAAATGTCCTCGAAACAGCAACGCATTCTTGAAAACAATCAGAAATACTGGTGAAATGTGATTAATAATGTGGTAAATGAATAACCCTTCATGTGTTTTATTCAGCTCTTGTTTAACTGTCCTAGATAGGATTAAAAATCAGCACATTTGCCATGTAACTAGAATAAATAGCCCAGAATTTTGGATCTTTCACATTCAGTTACAGACTTAAATCTGTACTTTATCTCATCAGTTCTGTTTAGCACCATGATATGTTTCTTGTGGCTTGAATAGGAATTAGTCACAGTGCTGAGGTTTATACTTTCTGTCACTGCTGTTTTCTTTCTTGTAAAAATGTTTATACAAAGTTCTGACTGGCTTTGCTTAATCAGAATTAGATTAACTGTTGCTAATGTTGTATGGGTCCTGTGCAAGGACCTTCAGGAAGGACTGTGTGCATTGCCACTGCCTGGCAGACTTTCAGGAGTGTGCATCACTTCTGGAGAGGAATCAAGGTGCTTTTAGGATTTGGAGAGGGATGAAGATGTTTCCAGATTAACTAAACAAGTTGAAGAGGGGAACCATCTGTGATTCTGGGAAACAGATGAGGTTTTTAGATCTTGCTTATGTTTTAAGGCTCTTTCTGTGTTTGTACATAGACTTAAAAAAATAAAATATGGTACAGGCACAAAGACCAGTAGTATGGGATATTTATGCTGATGTTTGGATTCCTCATGGATGGGTCTCCAGTCACCACAATGGAAAATTTTAGAATGCCTTTGACACAATAAATTTAGGCTAGTGCTCACAGATGAGAAATAAGTGACTGGATAATGCATTTTGACATATACTCAAGTTGGTGAATATGGCCTTTTTGACTCTAAGCGAAATGGGAATGCAAAATCTATTGAAAACCTGTGACTGAGCTCCTGAAATATTTATTTTTGACAATTCTCACCCAAAAATAACAATGCTGTGTTTGCTCTAAATGCAGTACATAATTAAAATGAATTATGGAGAATTATCAGAATAACGTTTGTTTGTTTTTTGGCTTGTTTACATACATGCTGGTTAGAATTTCAAAGGCAAAAAAAAAAAAAAAAAAGAAGTGTTCAGTGTTTGCACTTGAAACAAGTTGTTTCATTCACACTTTGAATTAATTTGTGCTCTCACATGCCATTATCATAAATTATGGCCTTAAACCTTCCATAAATGCATTTTAAATTGGTGTGCTTTAGTCAATGATTGGTTGTTTACTAAGTAGGTGTACTCATGCCCCTCATGCATGAAGTATGTGGAATAAAGTGGCAGGATAATTTGAAAATCTACCAAAATCAGAAGTAAACTTTATTGTTGTTGTTGGATTTTTTGTGTGGGTTTTTTTTTTCGTTTGATTGATTGATTGATTTTTAAATAAAAAAGACAGAAAAAATCAAACACAACATTTTCCTTTCCATGTTTCAGAACAGGTTAGCCTTCATCTCTCCTGAGGATAAAGATGATGAGCTCATGAAGTCATCATAACAAGTGTGGAGAATAACCAAGATGAAGAAAGGTTAGATCATTTTTTATGTAGGACATATATTAAGCCCAAGTAATTATCACCATCCATCAGCTGTGAAATAGCACTTGGACTATTTTTTAGGTATTTAATTGGTGTTTTGTGGCTTAATATGTGCAAAAGCTGACATATCTTGCTAAAAAAGGATGCACATTTGATTCCAGCGGTGTGGGAACTAGATATCTGAAGTTCCTTTCAGCCTGCCTTAGATTCTGACATTGAAAACTTACATATTAAAATGTATTAAATATTAATATTTATCTTCTGAAGTTAAGCCAGCATCAAAGCACAATGGGAATGGTTATGTGATGTTTAGAAATCTGAAGTCAAATACATGCAATTTCTTATCAAAATTTGGCATTGGTTTTTGACAAGACAGCTGTCTTCAACAATTTCAGTTTCAAAAAAGCTGGGGAGAGAAGGAATTGCCTTGGGGTATGTTGTGGTAAATCCAGACTTCGGTGTAAAGAAAAAAGGATTAAAGCATCATCTCTGGATGTGCATCCTGGGATATTAGTCTAAGCCCCACCACACACACTGTGGCATTTCATCCTCTCCTTCGGGATTGCTATAGAGCCTGCTACAGCTTCAGCTGCACATTCTGCTCTCGCCTGTTAGTACGAGCTCAGTTTTTTCATATTATTGTAGTGCTCATCTCTACTAAGCTACTCTTTGGTGATCTCAGGTTTATTTATTGTATTGATATATTGATATATTGTAATATCCCTGTACTTTTTAACCTGGCAGCTGCTGAATTTCTTCTATCTTAGGAACTATCCTGTTCAGTGCTATCTTGAAAACACCACAAAGGTCTGTCAGTCCAAGGTCACAAAATGAGTCTGTGGGACAGTCAGGAATGGACTTCAGCCATGCTAATGGTGGGTTGTTTGTTCCAGTGATTCTCAAACCAAGGCCTCACTGCACATATGGGCACAGCAGATTGCCAGCATAACAAAAATCTCATTACCTCTGACATTCACCTTTGTATTGTGAGAAGCATAAGATTATTCTTCTGTAAGCTGGATAATAGGTAATAGAAAAAGTATGGGGACAAGTGAGCTAGACGATGCTCTTTTCTCATCCCTTGCAGTCCCAACCCATGAAGCAATTTTCCATTCATTTTATTCTAGAATGGAAGATGCCTTCTTTTTAACCTTCTCTCAGTGAAAGTTGTAACAAAGCCCAAGCAATTTGTCTGTTCATTTAAAACAAACAAACCAATCTGCTAGCCCAAATGAGATGCCCAATAGCAAAAAACCTGAATTTTCTGGTAGTGTTCAAAACTGAAAATCCCTTAATATGCTCATGTTCAGTACAAGTTCGTTTAGCACTGTGTTCAGAGCCAAAATACACTATTTTTCCCTCTACCTGCCTACCACTGATGTAAATTATTTCTGTAACAGGAAGTTTCTTTTGAGCATGGAAATGTGTTTAGTTTCTTCAGTAGCACTTACTCATCTGCACATCTGGCAGAGCAGAATTCATATTCACCCCTATTCACATCCACTTTGCATTCATTTATGGAAATATAAGTGATTACTCAGGTAACTTGTTTCTCCTTTCTATGTAAACCATTTTATGCAGGTTTGTGGAGACCTTAAAAAAGTGGGACTGTAGACATTTAGCTGTCTTAAACGGATACTATAGAATAAGGTCCTAATTTTCCTAGTATTTTTCTGCTTCATTTCATTTATTTTTATTGATCCTATTTAGGACAGGTGAATCTCCAAAGAAATAGAGTTTGAGTAAGATCTGGACCAAAAAATAGATGCTTATCAGAATTATTCAGACCTCAGAAGTATGTAAAAGACAGTGGACAGGTAATGAGAGTGTTTTTTTTCTATGGAGATCTGTCATTTCAGTATTGCCTGACACAGAAAAAGAGTGAGTGGTGGGTTGTTTGTTAGTTGTTTGCTTGTTTTTTTTGTCTGCCCATTGACATTTTCAGTGTGTTTGAATATAGTGGTGATCTCTTTCCAGCCCTGTCCTGACAAGCGCACAAAAGAAACTCAAGAAAGGTTTGATTTTAGTTCTGTAAGTGGGAGTATCCTAGGGTCTCTCCTCTGCTTTTTTATGAAGAATTTATTATTATAGCTCAAGGGGAAAGAATCTGATTTCATCAAAGTCAGTTGAGTATTGCAGTTATTCCAGTAATGCTTAGCAGTAGATTTTTGAATAGTTTAATTGTTTCAAAGTGCTTAATCTAGTTGTTCCTTAATAATTTTCCATGCTATTTTGCATGGAGATGATTCCTGGAGTTTGGAGTTTGAGCCTTAAAAGCTCTATAGATAGGTGAATTTTGCTGAGGCAGGATCACACATGGTACTGAAATTCTGAAATCTGATATCTAATGTTGCTAGCTTATCAAATTATTTGCAGTGGAAATTTTGAATCTGCAAACCCCAAAGATTATATGTGACCACTGTATTTTCTTCTGGTAAGAAGGTATAGAGGGTGACAAACCTAAAAGCTGACGAGCTTCATGATAGGTTAGAAGCAATTCAGCCAGATTATTCTTCGATGAATACTTTATATGTGGTCATTCCAGAGACTCTTCAGATTTTTCCCAGAATCATTGGTACAATGACCAAGGACAAAATTCATTCACTGAATTGGTACCTGAAAATTGTTGTCTACTTTTCTCTTTCTCCATGTGTGTTCTTGATTCCTTCTTGCTATCTGAATGGTTACTGCAATAAACAGGAAGTGCTTTGATTTCTGACTGGTTGAAATTGCTTTTATTGCTCATAATATATTTTATAATAACTGTAGATATATATTTTAGTGAATACAAAATTCAGGAGTTTGTGAAACTTTGTTACGCATTGATGTTAAATTTAAATTTGGAATAAATGTGAATTGTGTAATTTGTTTAAATTACGGGTTGATATTCATCGTCTGCCATCTTAAGTGAAACAGAAGAAATATGGTAGTTTTACATTTTTAGGGAAGATTAAGCTATGATTTCCTGCTAATCGAGTTCATTGCTATCAGCATTTAATAAAAATATTTGCTTTAAGCAGGTCATAGGGCAGAAAACATACTGCAGCTACCATAGGAAATATGGTGATTAGTTGTACTTTTGTCTTGGGCAAGATCCACGAATTTAAGGACCTTTTCATATTAATAAACAGAATTAACAGCCTGGAAATGGAACAGAGAAAAATCGAGTGTTTCCTTTTCACTTACCTTTGCCAGTTGTTCATGAATTTCTAATAAGCTTGGTCTGTTGAGCTTATTCCCACTGACGCTGCCAGTGTTTCGATAATAATCAATTTTAGGAACTGGATCCATGGTGTTATGGCCAAAAGTTTGTAGATAGTACATTTTATGGTGAGTATCACAGGGATGTAAACTGGCTTCTGTTTTCTCCCCATTTTGAAGAAAATTGTCATACAATTCTCTTTTTCCCGGTCTGTAACTGATTCTCAGCCTGTTGTGTGCTTCCTCAGTAAAAGATGTTTCTTCATAATGTGGTGGGTCAGAGCCCACGTCCTCTTGGGATGCTTCGTTGCTGTCATGGCTTTCATTAATTATGTTAACTTGAAACCGATTTGCATTTGGATCCAAGAATACATTTGGAGAATTATTCATTGACATCTTCAGGACTGGGACAGACTTAGGTCACTGAGTCTTCTGATCTGTGGCTGCAGGTACCACTCTTCTAGCTGCAATAAAGGGCTAGTGCTGTTACAGATGAAGTCGTTGTTCTTAAAATAATAAGCTTCCTAAGCAGTCTTCCTAAATTTGTCCACTGTGGTTCTGCCATTACAAACATTTATGAGTAAAACATTTCTGTTAACTTGCACAGTAAGGTAAATTTTCCAAAAAAAATTTCCCTCTTCTATGAGACTGTCATCCTGTGTCAAATAATCAGTAGTCCCATCAAAGACGAAATTTGTGGGGATTTTTCTATCTTAATAAAATGGGCTATTGATCAGATTGTAAGTGCTTGAAATTGTATTTCAGATACAGTACTTTTCTTAATAAGGCAAATTTTGAACTGAAGCCTGTGGAAGTGTAGGCAGTACGAGAATTACATGAAGTCCATCTACTGTTTATGTTCCACTTACATATGGCATCATAATTCTCCCACAGTCTATAACAAGTACATTGGCCTAAAAATCTTGAATCAAACGCGCTTTTTTAAATTAGTTACAAAAGTTAGACTTCAAGTTTCAACCATTCCAGAATGGCAACAGTTTATAAGCAGAGAATTAATACACTGCAATTCATTTATTTTCTATGTAAATAAAGTTAATGACATATGAAAGAATAGATCAACAGCTGAGCCATATGCAAAAATAGCACTAGCTTTGCCAAACTAAATAACTGGAGTATAAATCTGTGCTGAAATATTAATTATTGAGAAATATTAACAGTAGGTTTAGCATTGAAAGGTTCATAGAATTTTATTGTTTTACACTTGTACACTCAAGACACCCTTTAAGAGAGTTTGATAGAAAGTGTAGCAAGTCATAGAATCCCACAGATTAGGAGTTTAAAAGTTTTATTTAGTCCAGTATCCTGCTCAAAGCAGATTGAACACTGAATGTAAATCAGGCCTCTTAGTGCTGTCATCAGTCAAGTCTCCCAATCCTGTCCTGCAAGGATAAATTCCAGAACTGAGGGCAGCTATTCTAATACTCATTTGTCCTGTCGTGATTTTTTCATGTGCACCCAGTTAGAACCTTCTGTGCATTACTTCACGACCGTCACCTCTCACTCTCCTGCTGTGTACTTCAGGAAGAGCCTTGGTGTGCCTTGTCGGTAACCTCTCCATAGGTACTGGGGCTGCGCAATACATTAATACATTTTCTTCTGGCTAAACAAGCCCAGTTTCTTTATGTTCCTGCCCCTGACTCTGCTAGAAGCTCCCCATGTGATGCGTGCAGGTTTTCTATGTTCTCTCTTACATGGGGAATTGCAGGGGACAGGTAAACAAACCTAGAAGCTGGCTTTCAGGTGCAGATTGATGAGTGTGTAAAAGAGGGGAATGATCACTGCGCTTGGTCTGCCAGCTATGGTCCTGTTAAAACAGCCCAGGACACTGCTTTCATTGCTCTCAGGGCATGTTGCTGACTGTGCAGGCTCATCAGTCACTGCCTGCGGTGCTGCTACCTGCCAGTGAGGTCCCATCCCCTACAATGCAGGGGATTGCTGTCCCAGGTGCAGGACTTGCATTTGTCCTTGGTGAATGTCACGAGATTCCTGTTGACTCGTTTGCCTAGCCTGTCTAGGTCCCTCTGAATGGCAGTCTGTAACACGTAATACCTGCACTATCTGCTTCCCACCTCCACTTTTCCATTCAGATCCCTCAAAAACAAGCAAATAAATAAACAAAAACCCCAAGAACAAAAGGGGTGCTAATATTTAAGGCCTTTAATTGGTGAAGTATCACTGCAGCATGTGGGATGGCCTACATGGCCCTGGAGTGGCATGCATCACCTGTTGTTTTCGAGAAACTCAGATTATATAGAAAGCAATGGCAATGTATATGTTTTCAAATGTTTTTCAAAGGAGACACAAGAGTGTGATTGTATTGACCTGTATAATTCAATAGGAGTCTGGGTCTAACAGTTTCGGCCTGTTCTGACTAAAACTAACTAAAAGCCTATTTAGATATTGAAAATTTGCAAGTTTGCATAATAGCAGAAAGCTCTAAAAATATATCTATAAAAATAATATGTGAACTGAAAATCTGGGTAAACAAGCCCATTAGAATAATTCGTTTAGAATTTCGTACTTTCAGCAAGAGGTTGGACTAGGAACCCTCAAGATATTGCTTCCAATTTAAAATTTTCTATGATTTTGTGAAATGCATTTGGCTCTGGCATTGCAAGATAAAACACTGTGTTGATATTTAGACCTTGGCAATGTGTATTTTTGTCTAAAATCGTGTATCAAAATGATAATTTGAAGAACAGATAATCAGATGTCCTCCAACTTCAGTGTGAGGTACAGCTAAGGCGTATTTCCTCCCTTCTTCCATCAGCTATAAATGACAATCTGCTGTAACCTCCCTGCAATGCAAGCACTTTACAACCCTCTCATATTTCTGTTACTTTTCCTGCTTAACATTTTGTAAGTTTCACAGCAACGCGTTACATTTATTGAATTCCTTTCACTTCTGCTTTTGGATGATCCGCATTGTTATTATTACCATAATTACACATTTCTCATCACAGTATTCCTTCAACCTTTTAAAATTGTAAGAATGTGTTTCATCTTCAGGCATGAAAGAGTGAAAACAAATCTTTTGTCACTAAGGTCAGTGAAATTAAGTTTGTTTCTGTCCCCGTGACTGAGTGAAATCACAATTATTTGATGGCAATGAGACTTTTGCTACCAAATAAAATAACTGTAATATCACTGTCTTATTTCCATAATGTTACTGTTTGGCTAGGAAAATAAAACTTCTTACCTTTCTGCTGTTCTTGAAAATAATACTTGATGTTTTCCACAGTGTATTTCCAGAAGTCTCTCAACTGTTACTTGCCATTAATTTTACATTTGATATTCTATCATTATTCAAAAATTATCAGATTTACCTTATTCAGGATAATTTAACTTGCCACTCAACCTTGTGTTTTTTGGGAAGGACAAGCTGCTTCTTTTATTCATGCATATAGCATGTCCCTCACTTTTAAGTGTTTCAGACTGTGCCTTATTGGTCAGGTTTTTCTTCTGCTTAATATATTGAATAAACTGCCCAATCCCTTACTTTCAAAACATTTCTAGATGGTGATTTAGAGAAGCATTCTAGCTTGTTAACTATTAACCAGCAAATGTACCTATCCATTACAATTACTGGCTTTATGGTATTGCAAAATTTCCAAGGGGGCCCAAAAATACTTCTGTTATCTCCATTTCCCTCCCCGCCATGTCCGATGCTGTGCACAGATCATAATCTTATTTTTCAGCCGTGCATATGTTGTAGTGCAGATAGCAAGAATTTATAAAATGCTCAGAGTGCATTTATGCACAAGAGGCTCCGTGAAGTCACTGGGATCCCTCCTGTGCTCTTTAAGAGACGCTGGTGGGTTTCCTTGTCCCACATGTGGTTTTGAGCTAATTACTCCTAGCCCTGCTGAAAGTTTTACTCTGTATACTTAAGGAAAGCCTTTGAAAAATTAGGTTTTGTGCATTTCTTCTGGGAAGGTTGGCACTGATGTTTTTCAGGGATACAGGGAAGACAAGAAAGAAATGGCAAAGCTTTTTAATCATAAGGAAATTTGGTAATTGCTTTCAGCAACAGATTAGGGTCAAAAACAGAAGAAGTCAGTAAGTAGTGGGGTTCTTCAGGTATGTTTGCTGTACTTGCCATGTAGTTTAGAGATAACTGAACTATATTTATCCCAGATAACTTAAGTATCTTCAGCATGCTAACCTGACAGCACAGAGCTCAGCTTTGCTGATTAGGTGTATGTAAAAAGAATGACAGTGTCAGGTCACTGCAGTGGATGATCCTATCTAGCAGAACAGATCATGTGAAACGGCATATCAGTATCTGCCTTTGGTTTTATGGTTAAATTAACTAGGATAAATGCAATATACTGAATCTCTGAGAGTCTGGCACTTTTTTCTTTGTCAGACTCTGAAGCAGTTTTAAAGCTCTTGCATTCATACAATTATTTATAATTTAGATAAGCCAGTGCTGATAGGTGTTGCCTGTACCTATTGTTCTTCAGACAGGAGATTGTGTCCTTCCCTGTGCAATCTGGTATTTCATGTTCCAAATGGCATTTGAGGTTCACTGTTTCACTGGCTGCCTCTGCCTAATATACACAGCAAAAGGAACCACATGTATTTTGCATGTGTATTATGTGCAAAAGAAACCAATCTCTGTAACTGGTTTCTGTCTTTACTGCTTGTTGCAAAGAGAGCTGTTTAGCAAAGGTGGCAGTGCTTAAAATTTTGTTGACAACTTTCTTAAAAGTGAAATTGTATTTCTGTCAAGTACTATCATACTTGCTAAACAGCTGTGTATTTGAGGGTGACCTTGTGGTTTTAGTCTCCACTTTCACTGTCAGTTCTTCTGTCTTGATAAGATTTCCTGTGACCAGTTTTCCCATTTGACACTCAAGATTATACGCTGTGCACAGATGTAGGAGCACAATGAAAAGAAAAAGCTGAGGAGAGGAGCCAGAGGGTACAAAGATTTGCACGTAGCTCTTGGACCCTGGGCGCAAGTGAGTATGTGCAGTGTGAGTGTCTCTGTTTGCCTTGACAAGTTGGTCTAATTACTACTGGGAGCTATTAACCAGACAGAACAGATTGCAACTAATAGTACAACAGGTGAAGTTCCAGATCTTCTGTACCCAAGGAGAGTAAAAATTGACACGCTTTGACCAGTTCAGTAGGATTATCAGGTTAGTTGCATAATGTTTACTTGGTCTCTTTCACCTTAAGTTTTTAACTCCCTGACACTGGGAGAGTAGAACTGTGGTGTTCTTAATTCCTACTGGACTTTTGAGTAGGTAATGTACTTTGAAATACTGCATGTGTAGAATACAAAATATTTTTAATGATGTTTGTTTCCTTTCCACTAGTTCCATTTGTCTTTCCACTGCTGTAGAATAGAAGGAAGACCTGTTCCATCAAGACATACTGTCAGGTGAGTGGGAGGAAATAGAAGTATGAATTGTTTGCAGGAGACCACTTAAATGTTTCACTCAGGAGTTGCAAAGTACAGGTTCCTTACAAACAGTAATTAGTACAGCACATTCTCTTCTTGAGAGACAAGAATTGAGTTAGCAGTTGATTCTCCTCTCATCTCAGCAATATAACACATACAAATGGGCTACTTCTGAGTTTGCAATAAACATTTATTTAACAAAATGAATGCCACAGATACCAACACATCTCCAAAATGTACGTATGCATATGTAACAAATGTACCAACAGTTGGTTTCCAAAATGAAATCAACATCAAATTTAAGGCAGGATATCATGTGACTTTTCATGCAAGAGCATATTCAAAGGTCCCTTTATCCAACCCCTCGACTTCATCTTCCCATGTTGAAGAAGGCATACTACTGTAGGGGTCTAGCAAGATTTTGAAGCATCTGATAATTAGAAGTCCTAAGAAAACACACAAAATCCCCACAAAGGCAAAACCAGTTTTTTGCTCCAAAGTCAGAGGGAAGGCAGACATTTCACTGACGCTCATGCTGGCTGAAGTGTTGCCGCAGTAATTACTGCTCATCATTGGACATCACATCTTGGTGACTCTGTGGGATTTTCACCTCTATTGCTTCTTTGCCTGCATAGAAAAGTGAAATCAGTTACTAAATGGGGTGTGTATGTCTGAGCTCTGTGGCATATGAACAGTTTGAAATCAAAAACAGCTTGGATTTTTGTAGTGTCCTGTTGTTTTTGTTTTTTTTTTTTCACATTTAAGTTAATGTGATAAAATTGAAACTTTCAGCTCCTACGTACCATCCACTTACTAACAGCAGACTCACAATTTTCTGGCGTTCTATCTCCTCAACACAATGATCTCACACATGGCTGTTGCAAATAGCATTTTGTCAGACTGGGCATAAGCCTGCAGATTTTAATTAGACAATACTCACAAGGTATCTGCCTGGATAAACTAATACATTTTCTGGAATGGCTTTACCTCAGTCCTTAATCTAGTCCTTAAACTCATATTGATCTCAAAGGGAATTTCAGCCAAATAGTATGAATTTTGGTCATGTAATTTAGCTTAGAAATCTAAATAAATAGGTATGACTTGCAAAATAAAATGGTGTGTGCAGTTCTAGTCTTGGGCTCCATTTTGAGCTATGCAGGAATTGGAAGTGAATATATTGGTAGAACTGCTCCTTTACCTTCCTCTACACACGTCCATGCAGTGGGTACCACTCTTATGTGATCCAAGCGTGCCTAGGGGCATACACTGTTGAAACAGTTGAGCTTAGAATGTGCTGAGCTCAGGGGATTGACCCACCCTGCCATCACCACCAGGAGACTTTTGTGTATTTCCAGACATGAAATACTTTTGTTTTTATAGCTTTAAGGTGATCTGATGTATAGATTTAAGTTGGGGGGCGGGAGGGGAGGCAGAGGAAGCTGTTTTGCTTTATTTTGGGTGTTCTGTCAGATACTGAAATCCCCTCTCTCTTAAGTCTCAATAGACAGCAGGAAGATTGGAAGGCCTGGGACATCATACCTACCAAAGGACAAAGGCATTTTTATTCTAAGGCTAGAGCTTGGGGATTTTTGGCTCTTGTTAACACCTATTTAACTAACATGCCTCAGGGGAAAACTCTTTTTGTTAACAATTCAACCACCTCCTTCCCCAGGGATTTCCAGGCATCCATTTATTTCTTGGCAGAGTAATTAGGCCACTGGAAGCTCTGTGCTGCCATGACTACACTGATACTGGTACCTGCCCTAGCCAGTTCAAAGAGAGCTCCAGTATCTCTACTCGATGCTGCACTATAGCCATATCTTGACTAAGTCTAGAATTAATAGCAACAGAAGTAAAAACAAGATTTAGTATTCCTGAGAATATCAAAACAGGCAAAACTTTTACGTTGTGTATGTCTCCTTTCTTACTTCAGAAATTGGTGGGATTTTTGTACATGTCATCTTAAAGAATGCAAACTTTAAAACAAAGATGAAAAGGATGGGACACAACTCTTTGTTCTTCTCTTTAGGCATTGATCCTCAACATAGGTATTAAATAGTGTGATTTTCTTTTACTTTCTGTATACATTTTCTAGAGCATACAAACCGTCTATTCTATAGAGCTGTATGTGATCCTTCTTTTGAATGACATTCTGCCCTTTGGGTCAACACTGTTTTAATTCCTGTTAAGTTGAGGAAAAGATCTGGATATAGCCTACAAGAGAAGTAATGTCAACAGTAATCAATATTTACTTTCTGGAAATATAATAGCACATGCTGCACAGGTTTTCATTGTTTATCCTTCCAGTTTTTCTGTAAGTCTGACCTTGTGCAGAAAAAATATCACAAATTGGTGTCAGAAGTCAGTTGATTTGAACAAGAGCCAGTCAAGAAAAGTTATCCTTCCAGAATTCCTAAGACACTGGATTATAAAAACTAAATGAAAGGCTTGTATGGGAAAATGAAATGTAGATGCTGAGGAAGACAGAGCTCACACCTCCCCCCAGATCAAATAACCCAAACAAAACAACACCACAACTAAAAACAAATGAAAAAACAGCAGAGAATTGCTATCTTGAAAGGTACATAGAAAAAATCTTAGGGATGGCCATGGGGAGCCCTACATTGGAGCTGGATCCTGGGAAATGTCACACTCATTTTGCAGGTTATGCACTTAAATTAGCTGGATTTGTTTGTTTATCAGACACTGTGGGACAAATCTCTGCAAGGTTTGACTGACATGGAGTGGTTGTCTTAGTTTTACTTGGCAAGAGTTTGTCTGAAATGGCTGCATGAGAAAACAGTGGGTATTTTCTTCCTGGGGAAATGAGATCTGGGAAACTCCAGTACACGGCTTTGTGTGCTTCTTTCCCCTGTCCTGAATTTCATAACTTGTAATTGAAGCTTTAAAGTTCACAGAACATTCTGCTCTAATTACATATCCCCAAAACTGTGGTACCAAATTGACCTTGAGTGCACTTCCATTGTTTTCACACTTCAGTGCTGCATACAGGTTAGATGTCCTCTCCCAGTTAGTCAGATATCCTTTCAGTTGCTGCAGAGTGTGTGTCAAATCATGAGTCAGAAGACTGTGAATGCTAACTAACATGGCCTGCATCCAAAAATTCTTGAAGATAACCTCTAGGGCAATGTGATGGGGACAGGCATTAAATCAGTTAGAATCTGCAGAGTCATTTTGTAGGGGCTGGCTTCAGACTGATGTCTCCTGACTTTTTTATAGGTGAAGACCACTCGTCCTTTGATTTACTGCCCATATAAAAACACTGGCATAAAGAAAGGCTCCTTAACATCTTGCTGTGAGTAGAAAGGCCATTGGAGGAGGCCCTTGTGAGGCTGGAACAGCGAGTCTAAGAGAAAATAGCAATGAGGAAAATAGCTTGGCACAGAGACCATTAAGGTAAGGGGAATGGAGGTGTGAGCTGGGGATGCTGGCTGTACATGTGTGGGATGAACAGCAATACCATGGCATTATGCACGGAGAGTCAGCTGGAAGAAAACTGTTGAAACTCTTACTAGTCTAGTGGATCTCCAGACCAACTCTGCCAGTGTTTGGTGTTGATTGAGATTCCCAGTCCCAGCTCTTTGGTCACCTTTTTCAGATCCTCATGTTTTGAGAGACACTGAGAAGATTAAATAATTCTGGACTATCCTGAGAAAGGCAGGAATTTCCCTTATGTTTTGAGTTTCATCCTTTCTCCCACAGAACCCCCTTGGGGTTCTGGTTTGGTTGGTGATTTTTTGGTTTTGTTTTGTTTTGTAGTGGCTCAGTAGTGTAAAGGAGTACCTTTGACAGCTGCTCAAACTGGAAGCATTCATCCCATTGGCAGGATTAAGCCTCAGGTCCTGAAAACTCAGTTCATAAACCAGAGTGTGTTACAGAATTCACTAAATCAGTTGCCATCTGTTCTCCCTTTAGATGTGCTGCAGGTCCAGCTGCTGACGCTGGTCATTCTAAAGGCACTTCAAATAGTTTCAGTCCAAGGTCTACGTTTCTGAGCGACAGCAAATGTAACTTGAAAAGGTGTTTGTGTGCTTAGGGACAGAAACTGGCATTTTTGTGCTCAACTACTTGGTCAAAGAAACCGAATTTCAGGAATTGGGCATAGGAGGTGGTAGGGTAAGAAGATTATCAACGAAGAAGACCAAATGAAATAGAGATCAGCATGAATTTGGAATTTTCCAAGGGATCCAAACTGAGTTAACAATGCATGGCCAGAAATGCTGCAGAAGCAGCTCTGAGCACACAGCCAACCTGCCATGTTCATGCACATGCTGCATGCCTGTGTTCTGTACATTGCTGGGGAGAAAACTGCTTGCTCAGGGTGAGGTTTCTGAGGCAGCAGACAGGTGGGTGTAAGGTGGGAAGGCCAGGGCACCGATGCCCAGCAAATGGAGCACATTTAACTTTTGTGTGAGTGTATCAAAGCACCCCCCGACATGCAGTGTTTTTGCAGCATGTAATTCAGGGTAGAAACGACACTTTTCCACATAAACTGCATTCTCCTGCAGAGAAGCAGCAGCTGGGCAGTGACATTTGCAGCTTCCAGGCAAGCAATGAATTGCAGAAATGAGATTTTATCCTTAGTAGATAGACAAGCCTGGAGTCTCCAAGGAACAAGAGACCCTGCGCTATGCATTGTGCTGTGAATTCACGGATATGCGGCCAAGGTCCAGATAACAGAGGCAAGAAAATAAAACGTTCACCGGTGCCACCTTTAACTTGCGAACGTGGAAAACCGCTACCTGTTTCCCTGGGGCATGCAGGCTACAAGAACCGCAGGACACCGAGCACCCGCCGCTCCATGCGCAGCCTGCGCAGCCCCTACTTTCTCCGGCTCCGCGTTCCCCCCGGGGCGCCGCCCGCAGCCCGGGGCTCTCGGCCGCCGGCACGGCCCCCGCCGGCACAGCCCCGCCGCCCTGCCCCGCCCGGCCCCGCCGAACCGCCCGCGCTACCGACCCGTCTCCTCCGCGTTGCCCATGGTGGCGGACGGCGGAGCTCCGGGCCCGGCCGGCCGAAGCCCAGGTGGGAGCCCCGACGGCTGGCACTGCTCCGGCCGCTGGGGCTGCGCGGAGTCCCGGGCGGCGGGGGCGGCTCGGCCGCGTTCCCCCTCGCCGCCCGGCGCCGCGACCCCGCCGGGTGCCGCTCGAGCCGCCCTCGTTAAAAAATTAAAGGCGGCCGCCGCCGCCTCCTCCTCGCCGCCCGCCCCCTTCCATCGCCGTTCGGCCCGTTGGCGCTCCCCTCCGACCCCCCTCGCGCGGATTAAACCGGGGAGCGTGGAAACTTCCTGCAAAGCACTACGTGCGGCGCATCGGTAAGCGGCGCCCTGCGGGGGCGGCCCTCCCCGCGCTCAGGCTGCGGTGCCGCAGCAGCCGGGAGCCCTGCGACCTGTGGAGCCCGCGCGGGCGGCGAGGAGCGCCGCCGAGTCGCGGTGCGCGGGGGCCGAACGCCTCTTCCATCCGCCGCCGCCGCGTCCTGCGGCGAGGGCTCGGTCCCTCCCTGCAGCTTCGGCGGTAATAACGATTAAAGTGCGGAACATGTGGCGACATACGGCTGGGGCCGCAGCCTGGCTCTCGCTTTATAGCCTTTCATTAGCCGCGTTTAGCTGATGCTGATTGTGTATTAAAGAGGCTTCGGTTTGCGGCGGCAGCAGGTGTTTAAGGTGGATAAGGAAAGAGGATTTATTTTCCCAAAGCTGGATCTGTGTATTGCACTAATAAACAGCAAATCTGTTTTTAAATGATAGTGATGCACTATTTGGATGCCCTGGATGGGTGCACGTGGGCCGGTGAGACGGCACTGTATTTAGTGCCAGGCACGAAGAGATTTGTTGAAGGCTGCTGTAGAACCGTTGGAAGAATTTGTTCTGCAGAAAATAATTTGAAAACCCCACGTGTTTCTTACTGCATGCAACAACACTACGAGAGGTTAAGTCTCTTTTATCCTAATACACACTGGGAAAAAAGTTTTGCGTTACCAGGCATTTTAATAGCTGATTGCACTGTTGTGCCTGCAGTTCAGCACTGGCCAGTCTCAAAGCATGCTGTGTCCCTCTGGTAGAACCAATGGTTAAACGGATGGTTAGCCGTGCGCTCACTAATGATTGCTAGTTTGATCATCTAATGTTGCAGTGTCAGTAATTTGGTAAACAATGTCTGTTGCTGAAATTACAAGCCAAGCTAATTTTTGAAGTGCCTCTCATATTTAAAGACCCATGAAGAGCTTATAAATAGATCGTTTCAAATGGTATGACTGTGCTTTCAGAATATGTATATAAGGAGCCTCTTCTGTTCCTAATGAGCTCTAGATTTCTTTTTTAGCCTTGTCCCTGATTAACTTGGGGCCCATGAAGATCTCTTGCTAAAGAGGAATGGCCATGGTTTGGGATGTGGGGATTGGCAAAGACACAAGGCCCCCGTCCACCCTATCCCCACCTAACACAACTAGTTTGGGAGAGTGGCAGGTATCCATTTTTTCCTGATAATCATTGAGCATTGCTGTATTTGGAGAACCTTCCTGTAAGTAGGCCTTTTCTCCTGGAAAAGATTGAGTTGTAGTATCTTCCTGCCCTTAAATGTATTATATTTTTCTGTCATTATTCTTATAGAGGTGAATTTAAGAGATTTTGTGTTTGGTTTTTTGTTTTTGTTTTTTAGACTGTGAAGTCACTGTTTCTCTTGTATGGCAGAAGTTGTTGAAATCGCGTGATCATTTTTGGGAATCTGATACTCACTGTTCAATTTAAAAGAGCTTTCAGTTGTGCTGAAGATCCACTTTTCGTGGATATGAAGGTGGAACAGAAGCTGGCAGCCACAGACAGAGAATGAGTCTCCTTCTGCTGCCAGTTGTCATCAGACAGATAACATTTTTTTTGTTGCTGTTGGTCATTTGTTTTTTTGTTCGTGCTGATACATTTTAAAACAGAAGAAGCAATGGAATAACTTAATTTATTCCTGTATTTCATCCTTTCTTTCACTTAAGGATCACTAATTTTTTCTCATTAGGATCCAGACAGAAGGCAAATGAGATAGCAGTGTATGTGCCCATGGAGCATTCTGAGACAAATGGAGCATTCGCTACTTTTCACTTTCTGCTTCTTTACCACGCCCATCCGTGTGTTCAGCAGAATAACAACTGTTATCAATGACTTCAGTCATATTTCAGATTGATTTGATCCTTATGTTAGGGAGTGTCAAGTGTGTTTTCAATGGGGAGCCCTCAAACAGAAAGAGAGATGTTATCATCAGTGATTTGGTACATTGCCCCCACAAATGGAACTGACTAATTTTAGGCCGGCCGCTTAAAGCCAAGTGGGTGCCAAGGAGGAAAAGGCAATAGGGAGCTCTTTGAGCTACTGTGTGTTAGGACTTCTTAGTGTTTAAGGATCGTTTGAGTGGTGCGTCAATGAAATGTAACTATTTTGAAGGATAACTAACTCCATTGTAGCACCTTTTCCCCATAGCTTCAAAGAGCTTTCTGAGTGTTCCTTCACAAACAAACAAATCCTCTAGAGATTCAAAACAGGCTCACGGAAGGGTAGAGCCACTGAAGAGCATTGTGCAGAAGTATCGTTAAAAACACATCAATTCACAACTCCCCTCATCAGCAAATTCAAGCAAGTGTAAACAAGTTCATGAGAAATTTATCAGCTGAAGACAATAATATATGGGGGAGATAAAAGCAGTAATAGAGTTGGGGGAGGGCACTGAAAAATGGTTATATAGAAATGCATGCATTGAACAGAATTGCAGATGGCAAATATTTTACATAATTTATTCCAGGGTTCTTAATGTTTTAAAAAGGATGAACACCTTTGTTCTACCATGGTGGCTTTTTCGTTTGTTTGCTTGTTTGTTTCCTCCAAAAGCTGTGCTTTTACCAGATACTGACTACATCTGCTGCTTACATGTCCAGCCTGCAGTCCTGGGAATATGTAGGGTACTGCCAAGAATGAGGCAGAGAAACAATTCTACACAGCAATCTCCCTGTGTAAAAGATCTGAGTGGGCTTACAAGGGTTTAGGGATTCGGAAACTGAGGCAGGTTAAGTGTTAGTGTTGGGGAAGGTGGAACGGTGTGTGCATACAGTGAACAGCAACAGTGCCACCTGGTGTGATGGGCCAGGAGGGGGGCTGGGTCCCTCCTCCGCTGAGCTCAGAGAAGGCCCCTGGCCAACAAGGAGAAGGCAGAGGCTTCTAAAGCCTTAGGTGGGATGGGTTCCCTTTAAACCTGCAGGAGGTATTTCCTGCCTCACCATGAAAAGCTGATGGGTATGTGAGGGGCACTGAGCCCCTCATTATAGACTACGTGTTGTGGAAGGAAGGACCAACGTGCAGATTGCTCAGTTTTGTTTTCTGTAGTAATTTCAGTAGCTAAAGAAGTGATCTGGGGAGAGTGGGGGTGATGTGAATTGTTTCAATATAGGACCAGTAAAATTGCTGTCATCGTCTGATGTTGTTATGCAGCCTTCTTAAAAAATGGGTGATTAGATTTAGGCTCCCAAGCTGTGGTTAAGGGTTGCATAACACCAGGGAAAAAATGGTGATAATCTATCGTTTAAAGATTTAAACCCCCACTAAGGGAAAAAGTGGTTTTATCCTTGCAGATCAAGTAGGGCAGGGCTCCCGTTTGTCACTGATGCCAAGTTCTGGGCATAGGATGCTGCGCTGTTTTTCTGGTTATGAGTATACAACACACTGAACTAAAGCCTCAACATGCAGTTTCATTCCTGTATCAGGCATCTGTACGCTCTCTTATCTGGGGGAACTCAGTCAGTAAGTGCTATTGATTTATTCTGGTCGGGGGAGGAAGAAAGTCAGAGAAGGCAAACTTCTCTGCGAGAGGGAGCAAGAGAGGCAGCGGTTGGCACCGCAGCTGCAGGTGTGAAGGTCTGTGCAGTAGGTGGGCTCTAGCTGTGCAATAGCTGGGCTCTGCTCTGTCTCTAGAAGATACCTGCAGGCACACAGGCTGTTGCATTTGATAGCTTGCCCTTCTGAAGTGTAAAATGTTTTCTTTTCCGGAGTTAAAAACCACCACATTTCCCAGACTAGGAAGATAGTATTTAATTGCAAAAGAGAGCATTTAGGGAAGATATTTGTTTTACTTCGGGTCCTGTAGTAAACACCTCTGTAAAAGAAGGTTTCATTTACAGAGTAGTTATTTATTTCTTTTTTAAGCACGGAGTAAAGCAGTGTATGTTAGGTGCAGTCTTAGGCAAGACAAACTGGTTTGGAAATACTTGTGGCTTTGCAGAAAGGAATCTTTAAATGAACTGCAAATGATAACTGGTTTAGGAAGTGTATTTGTTGTTAAAAGCAATTCTCAGGGTTTTCTAGAGGAGGGACAGGTTTAGAAAATGCTAAGCGTGTTTTCATGCCATAGCAAACAAAACAAGAAAAAATATGTGCCATGCATATTTCCACCATACATGCATCATATAGGTGGGAACAATAACTGAAAATAATCTTTCATGGAAAACACTCTCAAGATGTAAATATGTGAATATGAGGAGTCCCATTCTCTCACATCACGTACAGACTGACTTTTAGGAAGATAGAACTTTTTTTGCAGTTGCCACCTGATGAAATTGTTGCTGAACTGCTGTTGATCATGGCTTAAATTCCAACAAAATTAAAACCAACACTGAGATCCCACTGAGTGTGGGGTCCCAACACTGAAGATGCAGAGCACAGCTGGGCAGGGCTCTCAATAGCAGAGCGCAGCCACTTGGGCGTGGGAATTGCTTCCTTTCAGCCTGTAGAACCGAGAGCAGTAAAACGTAATGATTGCAGTTTAAAGTAAAAATTAACTATTTCAGTTGTTGCGTTTGTCACAAACACTGCATTATTTTTCTAATTGATGTGTGAACGCTGAACTCTTTAACGTGAACTTTTTAACCTTCACTGGGTTATGTGGGAGGGGGCTTCACAGCATTTGAAAATCTCAGGTGTTACCAACACGCGGTGTGAGGACTGAGGGACAAAAGAGAGTCCTGGAAGCTCAGAAAGAATTTATTTCCAATACCCGCGTTTGCCCAGACGTGATCGAGAAACGGGACTGTAGAAGCACGGCCGGGCCTCGCTGGGCGGGGCGGGCCTGGCCGCTGTCGCCACGGCAACGTCGTAAGCCGCCGCGTCCCCGCCTCCGCCCCAAACCTCGTTCTCGCGAGACTTGGGCGGCCCGGCGCGGCGAGGCCGAGGCGTTCCGGGCGGTTTTCAAACCGACGGTAGCGGGGCCGCGGCCCGGCCACGAAATGGCGGAAAACGACAAGCCGGAGGCTGCGGCTGCCGTGCTGCAGCGGGGAGCGGAGGAGGCCGCCGTTGCCGGCCAGCAGCCACCGCAACAGCAGCAACCGCCACCGCAACAGCAGCCGCAACAACAGCCGCCGCAACGTGAGGAGGCCGCGGCGGCGACCGAGAGCGGCGGGGGCAGCGCAAATGGCGTCAAAATGTGTGTGCCGGGCCGGGCGGGGGGTGCGGGGTGCGGCGGGCCGCCTGGGCCGCGGCGGCGGGAACGGGGCCGGCAGGCGGCTGGGCCTCTCTTCCCCGCAAACCGCCGGGCTCCTCCCCGCCTCGGGCCGCTCCGAGGCTGGAGAGCCGCCATCCGTGTGAGGCGGCCCGGGCCTCGGCGATCTCGGGTGTCTGCCCTGGGAGCTGCGGTGCGGGGCCGGAGGCCGAGCGGTGGGCCTGGCCTCCGGGGTGCTGTGATGGGCTCTGGCCCGGCACGGTGTGGCGGGAGCCGTGTGCAGAAGTGTGCTGGGACGTCTATGTTTGTGTTTGCTTTTCCAGACGTGCTGCGCTTTGTAAAGCCTTTGGGCTTCTCCTTTTTTGTTGTTTATCTTTGTGGGAATGCTAAGAAAGCCCTATGGTGACTTATTTTACACAACATGCAAAAAAAAAACCCACAAAGTTTTCCTGTAAAAGACAAAACAAGCATATACAGAGTATGTAAGCTGTCTCTTTTATTGTAAGTCCAGAAGGAACGTAGTGCAGGAGAGCCAGAAATGCCAGGTCTCCAGAAAAATGCAGTGAATGGCCTTGTATGGGTTTGCTTGCTTTTGATGTCAGGCTTCAAGGGTTGTAAGTCTTTAGATGAAGTAGATTTTGGCCTCTTATTGTTGAAGTTTCAGCTCCTCTCACAACTTTGTTTGCATCTTACGGGCAAAATATATGTTTTAGGAGGCCTTGTGTTAGAATACATCAAGGCTGTTGGAATCTGGGATCTTTTAATGTGCTCTGTGCAGCCCAGATGTGCTCCATGCCTTTACTTGACTTTCAGGGAAATTCAGAGCTCTGCATTTCAGTAAAACAACATTTCTTTTGTTTTTTTTTTTTTCTTCTTCTGAATCTGACCCTCAGCATTCAGAGTATCTTAATTATTCTACCTTGACCAGAAGATTGTGACCTTTTTGCATTCTTTAAGGCATGAAGTATTTTATTGCCTGTTGGCATTGCTATTGTTAAAATTATTTTTACGTGTCCCTTCTCCATTCAGCAGTTTAATTATTTTCCCTTCAAAATTAATTGCATGCAAATAAAAAATTCCATCAGTCTGCAAGATAGGAATCAATAGGGTCTAGTCTGAAAATAACAGGACGTTCTTGGTAACAGAGTTTCAAATCTTAGTGTTTTGTGTACAGTTTCCAGTCTTTCTTGAAACAGGTATACAAAGGATGAAGCCATCATCATGGAGTTGAACTGTGCTGCCTATTTCAGTGCCAGGTTTGTTTAGTGCTCAGATTGAGTTGAAGAGGAATCATGCTTTCAGCTTGCCCACCTCCCTAAATTTATTGTATTGAGCAGCGGATCTGTTGAACTCAGTAAACTTGAACTGATGTATTCGTAATAGAATCACGTGTTCAGTTGTAGAGTCTGCATTTCCATCTCTGCTGAGCTTGTTATCTGTTTGGCTATACAGATGCTTATGTGCAGAGGAATGAAGCAAACATAAAATGTTTAATTAATTAACTTCACAAAACGTGAAGAGTAAAAATTACTATTGTTTTTTTTTTCTTGGGGAAAATGGCAGCTCATAGTTTCCTAGCCTGTCTGTTCTGTGGCCTGTAGGTAATGAGGGGGACATTGTTTTGAATGTCTTCTTTTATTGAAAGTACTTTTCATGTGAGAGCTGCAACCACAAAACGGACTCTACCTCCAGATTGTTCACTCGCCCATTGATTTTGGCAGATGAATTTTGTAAGGATTGATTCTTTTTTTTTTTAATCTGTATTTTCAGGAGACTAGTTGTGATTTCTAGACTAAATGAAGTGTTTTCAGTTTCCCAGATTTAAGAGTTTATTGCATCCTCTCTGCTCTCCTACCGGTTCATACAGTCAGTTGTCAGAGCCAGGGGATTCTCTCTTTGGAGACCTGGCACTTCCTGTGTACCGCATTGAACATGCCCCGGCTGTTTCATAATCCTTTAAGCAGGAAAGAGCTTAAAAGGCTAAAGAGAATCTGTTGGTCTAATCCTGAAAACCAAGGAGGAGCTCTGGTTTTACTGAGGGTATCACAGTATATCAGTTTTGTCTTCACGAGTGGAACTGCCTTGGAATGAATGGGACTGACTGGAAAGCTGAAACTCGACTCTTTCCCTCTTGGACCCCCCTTGCTCCTACCTGTTCCCTGCGTTGTCCCACCCATTTCACTTCATTACACATCCACCCAGGAGATATAGTGCCATAGCAGACAGGGTGGTGTGGAGGAGTGGTGGTGCAGTGGGAGCTGGAGAATGCTTGAGCTAGATAGTGTATTGTTGACTTGAATGTTTTAAATTTTACAAATTCTTAACCCAAGTGGTGTCCTTGCATTTCTCAGTTGCTAATCCTCTTTTAATCCGCTTGTAAACACAAGGACTGTGAGGTTAATATCATATGAGTACTTCAAATTTGAGAAAAAGTTGCGAGAGAAGAATGTGCATGTTTGAAGTTATTCCTCTCTGAAAGGTGTCCAACTTTGAGTAGATAATACATTTAACTTAATGAAGGGCCATTTACGTATGTTCTGAGTGCAAAACTGTCACTGTTAATAATTATGCAAAAAGAGCTGAAAATAATAATTTCAGTGCATAAAGGTTGGCAGTCTTGCCATGTGCTATGGTTGTAAAACTAAAATGCTTGTTTTGTTTGGCTCATTTTACACTAGGAACCACCTGTAGTCAAAGTGAAATCAAAGCAAAGCCTTCTGAAAAGCAGGAGGAATTGTAGAGATAGCGCTGTTAATTAAGAAAGAGGGTTCACCGTCCATCTCTTTAACAGTCTTCTGTGAGACACTGCCATGTTCTTGTTCTAATTTGAGTGGCTGGTGACAGCTCTTTAATATAAAAAGTCCTCTTGCACATGCTTTCAAGTTTATTGTTAACTGCAGTGAGATTTGAACGAGTCACAGCATCTGCTTAGTGGGTCGTGTTTGTTTGGCTTCGTTACTGGAGGCTTTCAGTGCGGTGGTTTGGGCGCCTTGATCCTCTGTTAGCGTGCTGAACACCTCACCATAGTGACACTTTCTCAAGTGCTGAAGAGGTTTGGCTTTTGGTTTGGGTGTTTTATCTAATTCTGTACATAGTATATAATTGTACCGAGGTTGTGAAATGTGCTACATGAGAGGAGAGGAAGCATGCTGTCCTAAGAATATGAAATGTTTTTAAAAAGCAGGCAGCTGTTGTTGCTCCATTTTTGAAAGGCAGAGGGCAAGAAAGGAAGCTTTGTTGTTTTTAATGGATGATTCCTGGTGACTTAATTAGTCTTAGAGGCAAAGCATGTCTTAATAAGCCTATTTCCTATGCGTTTAGAATGTTTTCAAGTTATAGTAGTGTTAAGCAGTGGAAATAAAAAGAGCATTTGTTCTAAATTAAATTCTATTTTCTCTAAAAGCAGTCAGACAAAATCTGTGGATAAAAAGTATCTGTGTACAAAATAAAAGGTAATTTGCCTGCTGGGGTCGATTGTATGCATTTATTAATACACTGACTGAAGTATACCAAGCTGTTCCATAAATTGGATCTTTTCAACTCTTGTGTGGCAAATATGGTGCAACTTTGCCAAGTATGAGTTGAAGTTCTTTGAAGTACCAAAGTGTGGATGCTGTAGGCTATTTTTCATCTGATTTCTTGAATTTTGATCTTTGTAGTAGTTTTATAGCACCTTGTTCCTCAGTATTGACAGACTTAATGGAAAAGGGATGTAACTGAAGTAGCAATATATGATTTCTGAACTTATAATAGTGCCTAGATCTCTTGTAACATTGATTTTTGTTCTAGGTAAAGCAACCTATTTTGAAACTACGCTGATAGGATTGATGTATTGTTACTTAAAAGGAGGGCAGCTTCCGGGGAGTTCTGATAGCATAGAGTTATAGAGCTGGATGTGTTGGTGCTATATAGTTTTGTAATTCAAGGTGAGACTAACGTTCATTTATGTATTTATTTGGAATGTAGGGATAATGATGAGACGGCAAAAGAAGAGAAGGCACCAGTGAAAGAGAAGCATGCAAAACCGAAGGCAATCCCTTCTCTTGGAAACAAGAATAGATTCCACCCCTATTCAAAGGAGAAGAACGCAGGCAGTGCAGAGAAGAAGGCTATTAATCGTAATAGAGTTTTCATTAGCAACATCCCATATGACATGAAATGGCAAGCTATTAAAGATCTTATGAGAGAGAAAGGTAACTTATTCCTTATAATGCACTCCATGTAGAAAGGGAGGAACTACAATGTATATGTCCTTTGAGCCACACAGATTTGATTTGACTTTTTTTTTTTTTGGCCTCTACTTGGTACATCTATCTTCCTTCCCCCTCTTTCATCCGAGACAATTGCATTGCAGAGTAGGACTGGTAAACAAGGTATTCACAATCTTCTGCCATTCTAGTGTGACAGTAGAGAGTATATGCATGACCTCATGTCTTCTTAAAGAGATTGTTTCATTTAGTTGTAGTCTCGTAGATTTTCTTTAAAGGGCTATTGCATCTAAGCAACACATTTAGTGTGTTAACATATAATAAAGGATGTCTTTCAAAAGTTGTTTTGTATTGGTGGAATCTGGCTGTGGCATTAACTTTGTCTGCATTGTCACTACTGCCACGACTGTTTGTCTGGAGATTTATATTAAAAGCTTGTTATTATTGTTGCAGTTCTGATAGAGTAATCTTAATACCCCAAACTTCTTATTGCAAGTTTTTGGGGAATCTAATGCTAACATTTGACTTCTGTAAAAAGCTAGTTCTGTGTTCTGTCTTGAAAAAATAGATTCTTCAAACGTAATGCAAAGCACACCTGGCTTTTAGGCTGTGAAAAATGCCAAAAAACCCCTTTGTAACTGCTGGTGTATCTGTTGTAAGGTGACGTGACTATTTGATTGGTTTACTTACTGAAACTTCCTACTTTAGAAAGTGAGTGGCTTGCTGTGAAATATTTGATGTGTAAATTTGGTTATTATTGAAGGCAAACTTATGATTGAAGATATTCAGGTAGAAAGTCACCTTAAAACAGGTGTTGTGAGTAGGATGACAAATGTTACACTTTTCAGTGAACGTTGACGTTTCATTTGTTAGGTTAAGGGACTGTGTATATCTGAATTTGTTCACCAACGATATCATACTGGCCAAAATATGATCTGTAGTATGAATTAGGTTAAATATAGTTGTTTGTTTTTAGATTTTGAGAATGTGGCTGCTGCATATTTCTGAAAATTAGCTAAATTACATAGCCTTTGACAGGAGGTACGTTGGTCTGGTTTTGATTGTTGGTGAATAATAGGTGTTTCTCTGTAGAGTTGTGCACAGGGGCACAGAAAAGAAAGATACTGGTGTTTAAATGCATTGTCTCTTGGTATTTTCCCTTTGTATGTCTTATGTAGTTGGTGAGGTTACATACGTGGAGCTGTTTAAGGATGCTGAAGGAAAATCAAGGGTAAGTGCCGTGGGCAACAATCTGCTAGAGGTTTAAAAGTTCCTCAGCAGTTTTATTTTTGTATAATACCTGTACCAGTTATTGGAAAGTAAGTTTCATTTTCACACTGATTTCATTAAGATAGCTTTGAGGTTTCTGTATTAGAAATAGTCTGACGCATTCACACAACTCAAACTAGCTGGCTGTGAAGGACAAAATACTTCTGTAAATGTTAACAAATGGCATTTACTCTTAACTCTTCTTTTTAGCCAACATCTTTGTTTTGGTACAAATCCCTTTTATTAAGGGATGCTCAGTAAATTGCTGATTTTTTTTTTTTTTTTTTTTTTAATGTTACTAGTGTAGTATTCTCTTCCTGGGGACAAGAAGTATAAAATATTAGCTAAGAATATACTGTTTGAAGTGCCTGATTTGACAGCTTTGTATGGTTGGTACTCTAAACACTGGATTAATGCATTTGCTTTTTTAAAAACTAAATGGGTGGCGATGGTTGGTGGCCAACAGAGTACCAGCAGCAATGAGGTGCTAAGAGTGAAGATTGTTAAAGCTCCTCTGTCTAAAGTTTGGCCAACAGTAGATCCAAACCTGCAGCAAGAACATGAGAAATGCAGGTTTGAGTCTTAACTGAAGTTGTAACAGTAGTTGTAAATGACTTTCTTCCATGCTTGCTAAAACGAAATCATGCTTTCAGCCTCGCTTCACTTAAAGCAATCCTAAACTCTGTGGCTTATTAGAAGGATTCTGGTGCAGCCAAAAATGTTACTTTCTTACAAAGTAATCTCGCAAGTATGTTAGCAATACTGAAGAGGTATGCAGACACCTTGTTCATTGTTCTTATGCATATGATGTATGTGGAGTTGAATTTTGCAGTCTGTGGGCAGTGTTTAATGGCACAATGAGTGTCTTGACTGGTTTTTGGTTACGTTCTGGGAGTTTTTTCCTTCCACCCCTTCCCTCCCTCCCCCAGTTTTCCTTACGCAGATCTGTGTGGCATTTTTCTATAGTCCAATTCTGGTTTGGCTCAAAGAGAACCCAATATAGTATAATGCATTTGAATGATATGTATGTTGAGAAAGGAGAAAAAATTCAGCTTGGCTACCAGTAAAGAAAGTTTATTATAAATTTTGAAGCTGAAAATAACTTGATAAATAGTTATTTAACAGGATCTTTAATCTGTAATATACTAACATTTGTGCTGACTGACTTCTTTCTTTTTTTTTCCTCTTTATATGTAATTACAAATCATCGTGGCTATAGGGTTGTGGGTAAGTTTCTCTTTCTATGTGCATATACATGCACTATTAACCAAGCATTCTGTCAATCTTAGTATTTCTAAACTTTATTTTAATACTCTAAATGTTTTTGTTCCCTCTAAGTGTGGTTGAATTCAAAGATGAAGAATTTGTTAAGAAAGCGTTAGAAACTATGAACAAATATGATCTTAGTGGAAGACCACTGAATATTAAAGAGGTATGATTATTGCTGTTGCTTTTAATACAAAATTCTAAAGATAGTCTTCTCTTTTAGTGACGTGAGTCTCAGCTGTGTAACTTTCAATTTCGTTTTTTATGATACTTTCTGAATGGACTGAAGTGCCTGCTGGCTTGCGGAAAGTCTTGATACGATGCCGAGTGATCTGACAAAAAGTGTGTTTCAAAGCTCAAACTATCTAATGCTATTCTCATTTTAAACAACCTGGTCGTTAACTTCATGTTCTTACCTGTGTTGTCTTCTGCTGCTATGTTCATATTCCTTACCTGCTTCAAACAGGAGTTGGAGAAGAATGAGCTGGTTGTGAGACTACTATGTACATGTACAGATGGGATGGAAAGTAGAGAATTGATGCTGATTTGGAAAGTGAAATTAACGACAGCATTTTTATTGTAGTGTTGTAGCACATGACAGTGTCTGGCACAGTTCTTTGTCCTGTTGCAGCTTTAATAATGGTATCAACAAATCAAAAAAGCTATTTAAATTTATTCAGTTCTTGGAAAAAGGTGCTAGGCTGACAGTCCTTTAGATTGAAATCTTTTCTACTTGTCCATAGGCTAGGTACAGCATGTGAAGTGGCAGTGCACGCTTCCTCAACAAGTGCTTTGCCAATATGACTCAACCCTCAACCCTCTGAAAGGACCCACCTCTAGAGGTGAGGGCATTAGGTCTCCGTGCTAATTCAGTTCTTGATCCCTCTGGTATGGACAAGGATGTTAGTTGATAATTTTGATGGGTTTATGTAGAATTTCAAATAGAAAGTTTTTGTTTGTTACCAGTCTTGTTATTGATCACTAAGTTGGGCTTAATTTTTGCGCTTGTTGCAGGATCCTGAAGGTGAACATGCTCGCAGGGCATTGCAGCGTGGAGGAGGACAATTTGCAGGAGGACACGGACCTGATATTGCACCTGGATTGATGAATTTACCACCTTCTATTGTCAATAATCCAAACATTCCTCCTGAGGTTATCAGTAACTTGCAGGCAGGCAGGCTTGGGTCCACTATTTTTGTTGCAAATGTAAGTTTAAAAATGTATTTTAAAACTGTAGTGCCTGATCTTAGTAAAAATATCTTTTATTCATGTGTAATCCAGTTTTAATGGGAGAGGAAATGAGAAATCTTAGTTCACAGTCAGTATATTCAACTAAAAATGAAAAATATTACCCAAATTTTGGGCATGAAAGATGCATTCCAATCTTAAAATTGGCATGGATTTTTACTTATTGCACAGTCACATACATCAATTTAAAAATATGCTTAATACATATTTTCAATATCTACAAATGCATTTCTTCATTATTTTTTTAAACTCAATATACAACTTGTTTATTGTTATTTCTTGCTGGTTACTTTAGACAAACCGTTGGGGATCATCAGCTCTTTACTTGCACAAATGTCAGAGAGAGGCTGTGCTGTGTCTGCAGGGGGCCATTTGGGTGTATATCTGCTCTGTGCAGCAACCCATCCATTTCCAGTGCTGGTACAATAATCAGAACAGTGAAATAGATAGACATAGCATAACTTGATGTTTTCAGTTATCATTTTTGTTAGACTTTGTTGTAGCGTGTGTACATTTAAAAAAAAAATCCTTGCTGTTTACATCAAGCATTTTGAGAATCTGAAGATTTCCTGCAGTGTAGGAAATATTCCAAATTTAATCATAGAACGGGGATGTATACTTATGTATTTCTGTCTGTAAGCTTGACTTTAAAGTTGGTTGGAAGAAACTAAAAGAGGTATTCAGCATTGCTGGAACTGTAAAGCGTGCAGACATCAAAGAAGATAAAGATGGCAAGAGTCGAGGAATGGGAACAGTTACATTTGAACAAGCAATTGAAGCTGTTCAAGCAATATGTATCCTTGGTTTTGGGGGAATGAAAAAGGACCAAATATGGATTAGCCTTTGTTTAAGGTTCCTTATTAGCACAGTTTTGCAAATTGTGCTTACTTGCTTTCTAGCTACTTATAGGCTAGATCTTATACTGTGCAGCTCAATTTTTGTAATAGTGACTAAATTTGCTTCTAGATTGTAAAAAGATGTCTGTGATGATGTTGAACAAACTTAAAATACGTGGACATGTGAATTCGGCTTTGTAGTCCTAACAGCCTTTGAATTGGCATTCTGAAGATCAGATGAGGAAGAGGAGAAAACTGAAAGTGATACAGACATAATTTTTATAGTGGTTCTTTTGAAAAAGTTAAATTGACTTGTGTAGTTAGATTCCTTGACTTGTGTTTCTTAAGCTATGTTCAATGGACAATTCCTGTTTGACAGACCTATGCATGTAAAAATGGTAAGTTGCTCTCATTTCTTTTTACCTTACTTCTCTATGCCACAGTGTTGAAGGAATCATAGCATAGCATCCTTCTTTTTTATCAGGATGACAAATCAGTCCCTCATGAAGATTTCCGCGTTGTGGACAGCAAAGCTCCTCAGTTACCTCGTGAGTACGCTGTTTTTTCACTCTTTGCATTTGTGAATGTTTCTCTGAGGGTACTGCCTACTATTTATTTCCACGGAAACCACAAAAGATACAAAGGCACGACAGTGCTGTTTGATAGAGCAAATTCTCAATGACGAAGCACTATTTTTTGACACAGTTGCCACCATTAGTTATGAATTTTGTGCCTGTAAAAATGTCTGTGGCCACCTAGAATGTGGCTTATCTTTCATATTGCTGTCGCCACTGCTGAACCCCACCACCACCACCTCGCTATGCTGACATCTGCTGTTTGCTCTCTGTAGACATTCGGCTAGTATCAGTGAATGTCAGTGGCTGCTATTTTTTCTGCCTGGGGGAATTCAGTGACACACCTTTCCTTCATGTGCACTTCCATGTCAGACACCATTTTGTCAGACTACCCCTCTGCTGCCACCTGTTGCATGGCAACAAAATGTAAGGGAATATTGGTGGGAAGGTTCAACCTTTACTGCCAGACCACCGACATCTGCTTTTGATGTCGTGGCCCAGTGTAATAAAATAGAAGGCATTACTTTCAGAGCAGCTCCCATAATATATGTTGATGTGGTCTTGGAACCGTTTAGTAGTAGTTTTGCTTACAGTGATCTCCTTATGCTGAAAATCTTTCTTATGTTGATAGCTTTTCTTTTTCTTTTTTTTTTTGAAGGTGGTCTTGGTGGCATTGGTATGGGACTTGGACCAGGTGGGCAGCCCATTAGTGCAACACAATTGAGCATGGGTGGTGGAATGGGGAACATGGGTCCAGGAGGTAAAGCCATGTTCTTCATTTTTAAGTTTCAGAGCTGTTAAGTTTATAATTGTCATTGCTCTTGTCAAGGCCATCCTTGCATAGTGTGTTTTTGAGACACTTTTAGAAATACATCAGGATCTTACCTGTGTTCTAAATGGCATTTGTTTCTTTGATTCAAAGGTATGGGAATAGATGGTCCTGGTTTTGGCGGAATGAATAGAATGGGAGGCGGTACGTGCAGTGAATATCTTTGTATTATGTATCTTTTAAATATTGGATAGAGAAACATTCTTCCTTATTTTACAGGGCTTCCTGGATTTCGTGGAATGGAAGGAATGCCTAACATGGGAGGATTTGGAGTCAGCCGAATGGGAGGTGGGTGAGCACGCTTAGGTTGCTAATCTGCGAGCTTTATTAAAAGCTCTTTCTTCAGATAGAGATGAGTAATGTAGATGAATTCAAAGGAAATGTGGGCAGTGGCATGGATGGGAGCATAGGAGCTGATATGAAAGGTGCCTCTGACTGGTGGATTAAACCTGCTTCCATCTAAACAGCAGCTATGAAACAAGTGTTGTATTGCCATCTACTTAGATGAATATGACAGAGTTTTTCTGTTGTGTGCATTATTCTCTACAGAAATGTTCCGTGGTGGAATGGGAGGAAACATGGACAGAGATTTTGCTCGTAGTGAGATGGCATTGAACCGTGGTTTTGGAGATTCTTTTGGAAGGATGGGTATGGTAACTGTTAAAGTCCCTGTGGCAAATTTCAGTAGTATTGGAAGAGTTTTAATAGGGGGGAAGAAGTAAGAGGTGTGGTTTCATTTGGCCATCTTCCTCTGTCTCACTGGTGGTTATTATAAGGATGTTTATTAATTTAAGGATATTTGTGTTTATTATGGTTATCTCTGAAGATGGAAGTTAAAATGTTTTTTTAATCTGTAACATAGAAGTAGTGATTTGAGGAAAGTATTGCACTTCAGACTGTTAACTGTGCCAGACATTATATCATTCAGATACTAAAACACGTTGGCAATCCTGAACAAGCTGTTCATTCACTACCTCTGTAACTTCCAGGAGCCTTCTTTTGCAAAGACATGCTGGAAAATTGTTCACCCAGGTAAGAATGTAGTAACAAACTGAAGAAGGTTCCGGTGTTAACCGCTTCAGTTTGTTACTACATTCTTACCTGGGTGAATGCATTATAGGAGCCAGCCTTTCTTTTTTCCCCTGCCAGCCCCTCACTGTGCTCCACACCTCAGTTCACTACTGTGAAAGTGCTGGTGCGTTAAGATTCATGGACTCTAGGAAAAATGCAACTCATAGTCTTTTGTGGGAGAAAGAGGGTTGTTAATTTGGACAAGTTTCAGTGAAAGTGAACTATTTTGTGCTTCTCTACAGCTACTGGTAATTGTGTAGCAAGTAGTAGGGATGTAGTAAGGCTATCAGTTAAATTAGTCATAGCGGCTTGGAATTAAGGTCCTTAAAAATTGAGTGTATGTTTTCACTACGTGTACTTGCAACATAGGATGAACATCTGTTTCTTCAATCAAAGTCCAGAGCCAGTTCAGTTAGAAATGCTTGTACAAGCGGACTCAAAAGTCTGTTACTTGTAATACACCCTCTTTGGCCTAACGAATAAGTACTAAGGGCTTCCTCATATGCAAACTATTGGGAGTAATCCTGCTGGTGTTGAACAACCATAGTCTCTTGAACAGCTTGGTCCATATTTCTTTGAAGTCTCTCTGACAGTGTGTTTTCTGTGAGGAGGAAACTGTTTCTCCCAAGAGACTGACAGGGAACCACTGCTGCTGTTTTGAACTGTCTACAGAAAATGAATCTGATGGAAGATGAAAAATGGAAAATATCAGCAGTTACGTTTCGTAGATAGTGAGGCAGTGGTGTCCAGCCCAAATTAGCCAGCAGTTGATCAGTTTTATCGTAAGTAAAAAACAGAGCTGTTTCTTGTAGGGAGAAAATCAAGCAAGAAAAATGTAGTAACTGCCAGTTCCAGAGTCATCTGCAAGTTCCTGCTTCCTTACTTATAGGTAGAAAACTGAAATGATTATGCTACCTATATCCAGAAACATTGCCTGTTTTTATAGGAAGCTCTTCTATGAGGTCGGTACCACTGTTAGACCTGTGGTTCCAGAATGCTGTTTGTAGAAACAAGGTTTGTTGGAACTAACTTTGTCAGTTTTGTTCCGCAGAACAAATGGGAGAGTTTGCTCTGAAGTCTGCGTGGCCCCTTATTCTGCTTGGCATTGACATGAATGTAGTTCTTTGAGTTTTTACAATTCTAGAAGCTCCCTCAGGATTACTTTACTGAATCATAGCACTTCAATAAAAATCAGAGTGTGGGTTTTTTTGTTTTTTTTTTTTTTTCATTAAACCCCACTTTCTAGAATCAGTTTCTCACACTGTTCTGGAGGTTTCATGGTTTTACCTGGCACTTTCTAACTAGTATTGCTCTCTTTCTCTTTTTTTCCCACCCAGTTCTATGAACTTTGCATTCATAGACAATAAAGACAGGCTTTGAGAGACAATTTGAGCTTTTACGTGAGTTTCTTCAGAGTGGGAGAAACATAGTAAGGTTCAAATAGAATGAACCCTTCAGCCTTGAAAATGGGGCTGTTAATCGCAGTGTGGGAAATGGCTTATTTAGTTTAAGGTGTTTGCACTGATAGCGGGGTGGAGAAAAACTGCCTAGAAAGAAAATCAGAGTAGCTTACATCCTGTAATAGGGAAGGAAGAGGTAAAGTTACTTGCTGGGTATTTCCTACTTAGCTCGTGTAACAAAGGCACAGGCTGAAGTGTTCTGTGGAAAAGAATTGCTGGGAAGCACTGAGATCAGTGTGCTTTATCATTGTGTGCCTTGCTGTTGTCACTATCTGGCAGTTTCAGTGTATGTCACTTTATTTTTTATCTGTTTAGGTGGTGCAGTGATTGGTGTTTTTGCCGGAGGAATGGGAGCACCTAGAATGGGCCCAGTAGGATCTGGAATGAGTAGGTTTACTTGTCTCCATGGAACATAAATGCTCAGGCAATGTAATGATCTGGCTGTTGTACGTGCAGTTGTTTCAGCAGATTTGTACTGCAGTGTTTGGTCAGTGTCAGAAGTCTGTTGCATGTGACTGCAAGTCTAATGGTTGTTAAAGCTGTTCTGTTAAGGTGAAAATTCATTTAGCAGGTTTTCCTCTAGTCTTTTCCTTAAACATACAGGTTTGAAATAGTTTGAGCTTATGGAGTGGAGGGAGAAGTGATTGAAGTAAACTTGTGTTCTAGAAAAAAGATGAATGGGCAAAATGAATTGTATGAACTTGATGAAGCTGAGCTCAGTTATTTCAGTAATCTCTTGAGTTGCAGATTATCACAGAGTTCAACTTTGTGCAAAGCTCGGATACTAAGTTTATACTAAGGCAAATATCTCAGTTCCTCAAGCTAGAGCACACGAGAAACTAAAATCTTGCTAGTGGCAATCTCAAGAGACATAAGAGTTAGAGGGTCCCTCGTGATCTTGATAAACTTGTTTTACATTAATTTTTAATTATGAATCCAGAAAAACCAGTGTACAGGATATTTGAATGCCATTGATCTTGGTTCTTTATGTAATGTACTTCAATATATTCTATTGCATGTATCATGGGAAAATCCATACTCTTCACAGGACTTGCAATCATGTCTGCTCTTTGCATTATGTGCTTTTTCGCTAAGACTGTCACTGAGCGTGCTGGGGCTGCGTTGAGTAGAGCTGAGAGTTTAGTTCTCTTCAGTTGACAGTAGTGTGTATGAGTGACTGCATGTACACATTCTTTTATGGCAGAAGAAAAATAACTTTTGTTTATAATATGCTTATGCATTTCTTACTAATAAAATACACTATTATTATTATCATCCTCTTTCTGTAGGTGGTGGGATGGGTGGTATGAACAGTATGCCTGGAGGAATGGGAATGGATCGGATGAGTTCTGGCTTTGATCGAATGGGACCAGCTATGGGTGGAGGCCTGGACAGGAACATCGATATAGACCGAGGATTTGTGCCCGGCCCCATGGGAGGTGCCATGAAAGAGAGATTGGGCTCTAAAGGCAACCAGATATTTGTGAGAAATGTAAGTGTTTGAGAATGGGGAAACTCTAAGCTTATTTTGTGTGCATGTTTCGCTACATGCTCTCTCCTGTCGTAATCTTTTGCTAGTAATAAATATTTTTAAATTCTAGCTCCCTTTTGACTTGACCTGGCAGAAGCTGAAGGAGAAATTCAGTCAGTGTGGTATGTATGCAACTCTTACATCTACTCAGCTCCACTGACTTCACATTCTGTATGATGTTCTTTAGATAAGGGCAGTTTTACAAATAATTTTTAAATTTTTTGGTTTGACAGCATGTGAGACATGGGCTCATGTACAGCATGGGCTATGCTGACTGAGAGTGCTAATCTGCTGTAAACTTTAACCCATTCTATTAATAAAATTACCCTTTGAGGTTTTTTTTTTAATAGGAATAAGATCTCCTCTGGTATGTAATGAAACGTTTATTTTGAGACAAATGCTTGTAGGGGTGTCAGTGTGTCCAGGCCATATATGATTTGCAGTAATGGTACTGCATCAAAGCAGTGTTAATAACTTTGCTAAAGCAGCAGATCTTTTTAGTGCAAGTAGGTGATCCTGATAAGCACATTTGCAGGCTGTAGTGTCATGCCTTCTGTTGTGAAATAAAAGCCCTTCTTTTTTGTAAGATACAGGAGTACTGTGAATATCCAGTAATTCTTTCTCTAATCAAACTTGTATGTTGGAATATGAGGGTGAGTTTAATTTTTTTGAAATCTCACTTTTCAGAATGGTGTAACTTGATGTAATTGAATGTAACGCTTCAGAATTAAATAACTGAATTGTGGATGGCTTTACTGACTTTGGGAAGCAGGAAAGAAAGAATTTAAAATGTTCTGCTGTGATATCTAAGGGAGTCTTCGTGCACCAATGCGTAGAGCAGAAATATTTTAGACCTTGCAGTAGCACTGTGAAAAAACTCAGTGTTCAAATGTATTCAATAGTTACAGGAACTCAGTGTCCTTGTGTTCCATGACTGAAAGTTCTTCTTCAATTATAGCCAGAGCTGGTGCACCAGCTCGTTAGAGAGGAGTTCCCTGTTTTCCCCTATTATCAGGACTGAGTGCTGCTGTTAAAATTCTGGGAGCTGGAAGTCGTTATCCTGGCATTGTACTGGGACAGCACTCTGCTAAAGGATCACATAAACCTTCGCCTCTTTTAAAAACAGAACATGCAGCAGAGCTGTTTAATTCATGTTCAGCATTAAACTTACGCAGTTACGTGAACTTGATTAGCAAGTTAATCTGAAACCAGCGAGGTGTTGTTCACTTCTGATTTTGCTTCAGAAATTTTTCAGGGATTATCTTGTGCTCTTTTTTCTTGCCATCCACCTCCTGCCTTGATTTGAATGTATGTGAAATAAGTTCTTGTGCAAATGGATGTAACTGTTCTCTACTAAAATGCATACAGGTAGTTAAGAAGAATTCTTCAAGTACAACTTCTTTTGCAGATACAGTTGTAGCATCGAGTGACTTATGATAGGAATATCTGTGTTCTGGTACGATTATTTATACTCTGCCATCATCAACTTAGTGCTACATTTGCAGTTATGCTAAGGAATTAGATTGTTTTCTGAGAAATTGATACAGGCAAACAGGTTTTTTTGGTCTTAATTACATAGGCAACTGTCAGAGTTCTGGAATTTTTTTTCTTTCTGGCTACTGTCAGGTGCAGTGATTATGCTGAGTGTTTTTTAAGACTGATAAACACAAATATAAACAACAAACATATGAATCCACGTCTCCATATTTCCTTATGATGCTGGAATGAAAGTGATTGCTTTCAGTGAAAGGCCAGCCTTTTATTCTGTGACATTTAAATATAAAAAGCCCTGTATTTTAGGGGAGAATTTACTGTTCCAACTGGCAAATGAGGGCTCAAGAGTGGAGTGCATTTCTGGCATCTACATAGATGCGTTGTCTTGGGGTTGAGTGTCCAAATTTGAGCAAATACTAAAAGAATTGGGAAGTGCATGCTGGCTTTTTTGCTGTGCAACTTTTTTGCAAAATTATAAGATCGTTGTGGTTGGTTGATAATATTACTGTGATTGTCATACTAGAATGAACATGGTGGACTGGATTGAGCTGTCATTCATTCAAAATATGTCCATTAATCACTGTTCTGGCAATATGACTCCATGAATGAAGTGTGGAAATTTCCCTTAGATTTTTAGGGTGCTTTGTTTCCAACTTGATGTCAAATTAAGATATACTTCATCTTAGTTAAGTTTAGAGCAAAGTTGAAAGAGTGGGTCATAATTTGGATTCTTCACTGCTGTTCTGATTTGTCTCATTCCTGAATCAGTGAATATGCCGTAAGTCTAAAAATGCTATTATTGTATGTTCCCCAAATTATATTTAATCTTTAATATTTAATCTTTTATCACTTCTAATTAGTTCTTTTAAGTTTATAGTACACTGAAGGCTTAAAGTAACTGCTGTTTAACTTGTTTATTCAGGTCATGTAATGTTTGCAGAAATAAAAATGGAGAATGGAAAATCAAAAGGCTGTGGAACAGTCAGATTTGACTCGCCAGAATCTGCTGAAAAGGCCTGTAGGATAATGAACGGCATAAAAATCAGTGGCAGAGAAATTGACGTTCGCTTGGATCGCAATGCATAACTTGAAACTGTGTTCAGGAACATTCCTATGTCTGTTTAGCTTCTCTATCCTAGTAAGTCATTTTTAGTAACATTGTATGCTTACAAAAGCTGTAAAAAGGAACTTTTAAATCCCACCAGCCTTTAACAGTATAGTGTTTAATATACTGTGATACTTGTTAACTGAATCTTACTATGTTTGGTTTTTAAAGACAATTAGCCTGATTTTTTGTTGTTTTTTTAAGAGGCACTGAGCACCTGTAGGTTCCATTAGACTATGGGAACTTTGGATGCTTGGCGCCTTTGGAAAATTAGGCCAAGTGTCTCTCTCTAGTCATTCAGTTTAAATGAATGGTTATACTGTTTTTAATAAAATAAGCCATTTTCTCTGTTAAGATTGCATAGTGGGATTTGTTTAGTGTTTCGTGATTTTTATTTTTTTTTCCCAAGCTCTTGTATCAACATTGTAATGTAAAAACTAGGTGGTTTTTTTTCCTTCCAGAATTCTAGTTTTATGTGCTTGTTGTCATACTGTAATTCTTGACTCTAAAGGAAAGGGCTCCAATTAGGCTGTGATGTTTTTGTTCTACTTAATATTACTTTAATGCCATGACTTAGTTCTGTAAATAAGATTTAGAGTCCAATGGAAGTCTTGGATTTTTTTTTATTTGACTAAATGAAGAAACTGATCTTTTTCTCTGGCTTTTATTTTTCATCAGTACATCACTGATTAAAACTAGTTACCACAGACCCTTGTAGGATTGTTCCCTATGATGCCAAGTTCGTATAAAATTGATAATACAGTAAATGCTAAGTAGAGTATAAGACAAATTGCTCCCAATTTTTTATCTATTTTCCAGCCATTCAGGTGAATTGCCAGAAAAATAAAAACAACTGAACAGATGAGAGAAGTGGCTGTGTAGGTCAGACCACTGCTGTTCACTTCTATGGGTTCGGATGTATTTATGAAGGCAGTTTTTATAAACCAGGGTATTCCCAGACATAGCATATCAAATACGTTGGATCCCACAATGTTAGACATAGCCATGTCTCCGTTTCCTGTAAAACAAGAAGTACAAATAAACCTGACTCGTGTTATACAAAATTGGCAAACTGTTTTGGAGCAATAGGCTGTTGGCCCTCGACTTTTTGTGAAGCGCCCTTTTCAATCTTCTTCTTTGCACAAAGGTAAATATGATTCCACAGACTGTGGTTTTGATACCACAAGCGTAAAAAATGTCTCCCTAAGTCACCAGTGCCTGCGAAGCTGCTCTTAAGATAAGCTAAACAGGATAGTGTAAAATCCAGTTGTGTTTAAAATACCAAGACAGGTTGTGCTTTGCAGTAAAGCTGTGATGTGATCAACAACAAATCACACCAGTCCAGAACACTTACCTGAGATACTGGGAGGTTTTTAGATGTCTGAACCGCAGCTTTTTATGTTTCTTTTTTTAGCTAAGCTATCGTATTTATTCATGGTAAACTTAGAAACTGGAGAAAGTTTTGAAGCTGCTCCTTGAATTTCTGGAGATGCTGACTAGAACTCTGTTGTCAAAGTGCTTTTTAAACGCACCGATTGGAATGAGCCTGACCACCAAGATCTTTACCTTTTCGAGCCACCAGCACACTTGCAACTGTATCTGGTACACTTGTTCCTGCTGCCAGTAATGTGAGACCCATTACTGACTCTGGAATTCCCAGTGTTTCACCTGTAGTTCAGAGACAATGGGAGAAAATATGAGCAAGATTTTTTAGGTTGTTTCATCTGAAGAAATTTATTCAGGTGTCCTTTGCTGGAAAAAGGATTATTAATAATAGTAATTCTAAAATCTGTGGAAACCGTTCACCAATTTAACTTGACTAAACATGCAGTGACTGAACTATGAAGTAGTTAAAGAGTAACAGTAACAACAATGACAGGTTATATTGCTCTTGTTCCTCAATCAAGGAACTATAGGATAGCAAATATCTTATTTACAGCTTTTTCAAAGACCTGAGTGGATGGAAGGTTTTCTGTGTTCAAAATATTAGTTATGGATTGTCCTTCGAGGTGCAGTTGAAATTTAAATTCCTATTTATTCCCTTTTCTCAATTCCTGGAAAATGTAATAGTTTTCTTTGGTTTTGAGACATTTCATCATTGGCACTCCAAAGTGTTATGGAGCAGTAATTCTTATAAACACAAACTCTCCAAAGGGGGGAGAGGAGAAAAAACACCAAGGCATGACTTTGTTAGGAAATGAGGACATTAAGGGTATGGTTACAATATTGTCTCATCTATGTGGCTCTATCACTTCATTCCAGTTAGAAGGAATTAGAAGTTTTTCAGTCTTTGGGAAGAAGCAAAATGACTTTTAAGTACAAGTAGTTCTGTAGAAGTTTCTGTAGTAGTTTCTTTAGATCAACACTGATTTTAAATAAAAATATATATATTTATCAAAGCAGAAATTTCCTGCCTACCTGTATTTTTAGCCCTGTGTGTGCTGAAAGAATACAGGTTTCTTAGAATACAGGGATTCAGATCTTCAAAATTGTAGCAGCCTTTAGTTTTATGTACCATTCATAAGCATCAATACCTTGAAGTACTTGATATTTCTGTTCAGACTGTTAAGTAATTAAAGCTTGTCTTACATTTTACTGAACCACAGAAATTTATTATTGTTTTTAAAACCTGTATTGGTTTTAGTATTCAGACTGAAGAGTATTCAGACACTTCTAAGCAGTTTTCTTAAAATAAGAGGCAGTGTGCTGTAACGTAGCTCAGCAATGATTGCCTACTACATAACAGCTTAGTCTAGATCAACCCCATAAATTTGTTTGAAATTTTTCCTGTTCAAAGGGACTAATATCATCCTCTTGTAAAATATGTAGTGGTATTTATTTTTCCATGGCTTCTAATGTAAGAGATTGGTAGGATGGAGGGACCAATAGGATCAGCTTTTATAAGCTAAGCAAACAAAGCTGAAATATGAATGAACCAGTGTTATGCACCCAGTAGTCGTTTCTAGCCCTCTGAAGTTTATAAGATAGAATCTAAACTCAGGTGAAGCTGATTTTTTTTTTTTTTTAACTAGTAGATAGATTCATCTTCTAGTTGAACTGTAGGGGTTTTTTTTCTGGCAATTGACCATAAAGAGAGAATGGTCTTATTTTTCTAGCCTTCAGTTCATTTTGTGTATCGATAGCAATATCTTGCTATAGTAATGAAAATTTCCTTGCTAGTAAAAAAAATAAAAGTGTACTAAATTAGGTTTGCTCTTGACCATCAAAACGTAGCCCCCTGCGATGAAACTTTTGGCACGTTTGATAGGCCATTTTTATGCAAAAATAGAATATTTTTGGGTCAACTTTCATCAGAGAACCTAGACTTGAATATATATATACAAATACATGTAATTTTTAGAGTTTTAATGTGTAAATAGAACATATTTGACCTTGAAGTAGTGGGACAAAGACCCCAGTGCTGCTTGTAATGACTCTTCAGAGTGGACTAACACTAATGTGCTATTTGGAACTCCACTGTACCTACTTTCATATGAATTAGTGTTTCGTCTAGTAGATGGGCAATAATTTTCATCTGGATCCTGTCTCAGAGGCTTCTAGCATTCAGATGGTAAATCTTTGATTTTTAGATACAAACAGAAAATTGTTTGACCAAGGAGTGAACCTGATGGGTGTTGTATCCAGCAATGTTAGTAACTTCTCACATGTCTACTGTTGTGTAGGTCTGTGTCTGCACTTAACAAGAAGTTATTCGCTGAATTTTTAGTTTGAAAACAAGTTTAGGATGCTGAACTAGCAGAATACTCAAGTAGGGTTAGTGAGCTATGATGTAGAAATGGCAATGTTTGTGCTGTTTCTCATTTAGAGATCTGTTTTCTGCTCGTTCTTAAAATTAAAACCTGGTTGTTTTTTTTTTTTCTTGAGCTGACTGGAGAAACAGTGAAATGGGGAAACCTTTTAATACTTTAGGATATTTTAGAACTGATTTTACATTCATTCACATCTTACCTCACTCAAATTCAGTGCTTTTTCAGCTTTACTTTATGATGCAGATTTTTAAGAGAGAAACACATGTAAGGAATAAACATATATGACACTAATAAACATATGACACTGTAGTGGGAATAAAATAATATGGAAGTTTGGGCACCATTTTTGGCAGTTGAGGTGTAGAAATAATGGATCTCTTCCAAAAATCTGAATCTTTAATTTCAGTCTTGGTGGATTCCATGTTTGCCAGACTTCAGCCTGATGAGTTTGTTCCTGCATACCTCATTGTTTCACTTCATCGAGCAATTTAATGAAACTATCTTTTTAAATATAGGCTGGTTTTTGTAGCTTTGTAAACAAATTCTCTTTCACACAATGGTAAGCAGTCAAAAATAGCTAAATTCTACAGAGGTTTTCTTTAGATGGAAGGAGGCAAACGAAGCAGTCACACACAAGGGATTATTTGTTTTAAGCAAAATACGTGTTGCTATACTGACTGCTAAATGTGAAAAAGGAAAATCTTCACACAAAGAAAACTTTTCCAGCCATGGTTAATCGGTTGCTTTGGTGCAGCACCTGAGGTACCTACCTGCTACTGTTATCATCCACACAAGGACGTAAGTGATTGCAGAAATCCATGCTGCTGACATGAAAAATGTTACCATGAACCAATTCCTCCAAAACCGCCTTCTGCAATCTGGTGTAGTCAAATAGAGCAGCGTAATAATAGGAAGGGATAACACCCACAGAATTCTCTTCATATCTTCTTCAGGCATGGTGAAGACACTTGGATGATCTGTTGATGAATGAACTGTTTTAAACTGTAGCATTAAGTTTGAATCTTAGCACTAAGTCATACGATTTGCTTCTACTTGTGAGAATACTGGAAAAAGGTACAAGAAAATGACTGTGACGTTGTAACTGTTGTCTTACTAGTGCCTACATCACACTGGACTGAGCTCTGAAATCAGATGTTCTTTATTACTGTGTCACTAGGAGACAGCCAAGGTGGATGAAAAATGAACTTGTCTATGAGGTTTATGCAAAATGTTTACAAGATTTAGCACCAACTGATGATTTGTCTAAGTGAAGAGGAAGCGTGGTCCGTGGCTCCATATTCCTTCTGCTTTAATGCATATTTTGGGTTACAAACTGGCCACTGTCATGACAAAACAGGATGTATTAGTACAGTAGCAGTGTGTCTTTCAGCTGATACTGCATTTTACAGAGTTGCTGGGAAGTTTCAAACGTGCACAGCAGTAACTGATGGAAGTTCTGTTAATGGCACAAATAAGCAACTATCCTAGCATTCCTGTAGCAACTAGCTTCATACAAAAATCACAACTACAATTTTACTAAACGTTATATTCCAGCACGGAATAACGATGTACTTAAATACTATGATATTTTTTGAGCAAAATCTTAATAATATCTGAAAACCCGCTCTTTGTTAGAACTTAGAGACAACTGTGAGAATACTTATACCTTCAGAGATCTCATCGAGCCCATGTAAGCTTGTTGAAAGCTGAGAATAGTCCAGCTCATCTTGAAAAATTCCACTATCAGTTCTTGACTGTGGACGAATTAGAGGCCCTCTCTCTTCCCTCCATCCAGCTAATGGCTGCTGCTCACCGCTCTGTTCCGTGGCTTTTGTAAAACACGAGCAGCAGGGACTGAGCTTTTTCATGAGGCACCGGTTGATTTTAATGTCAAAACATAGTACCAGAATATAACACCCATATATTAATAATAAGGAAGCACTTTCATACCTAGAATTAAAAATAAAAAAAAAATTACATAACGTGTAATATAGATTAATATATAATAAATAACTAAAGTGACTGACATGAGAAGACAAAAATTGCATGAGTAGTGAAAGGAAAAAACAAAAGCATCTTTTTGCACTTGTATGGGCAATGTCATAGAAGTTTGTAAGTTTCTTCATGTCTTTCAGCAGTTTAATTAATTCTCCTCCCCTGCAGAATCTTGTCTGTGTATTGTATAGCTGCATGTTTTCCAGGGGAACTTACTGAACAACTGATGTTTGCAAAACTGAGTCTTATGAGATGGTTAAGGAGGCGGACAGAGTGTGTTATTTTGAGTCAGAAACTTCAGAGAGGTGGCACCGGGCCTGACTGTTTTGAGACAAGAGGAGCTTCAGTAGTGATGGAAGAGACTTGACATCAGAAAGTCATGATCTACTTCTGACAGAGAAACGTTTTAGTGGTAATGCTGTTAAGGAAAGTCTCTAAAAGAAGTAAGCTACGAAGACCAACTGCTATGCCAGAACAGGTCAGATAGAAGTTGTGAAGTTTGTACAAAGAAGCCTATGCAGACCAGACTATAAATACGCAGGGTTTGGAATGGTTGGGTAATAATCTTTACAAGTGTTGTGACTTTCTACATTTTTAAAGCCAACAGGATGTATGTTTCTGTTAGTGAATGGCAGCTGAAGTTTGTCTGTTTGTTTTTTAGCACTGTTTCACTAATCTCCAGTCAACGGTAATTAAACACTACTTGTGCTCTTACCAGTAAATTCTGCTGTCAGATATCATCGCAAGGACCGCCGCTGCACTAATGGTATATGCCAGGCAGTCTCTAAACAGCGGCCAACAGGACAGCCTGGAAACCTGCAGATCACAGATTCATTTTCATTTTTTAAAAATGTGTCTGTAATACTTTCACTAAGTGCTGTAAATGCTGCATCGGTATGTTGTTTCTATATTATGTACAAATTTAAGATTCTTAGGAATGACTCAAGTATGATATTTAACAACTTAGTGTTTTTAAAAACTTTCATAGCAACTTATCTGAAATCTGATTACATGCTGGTTTTGCTACGAAATAATAAACTTGACGGTTGTCATAGTAAGTCTCTCTTGACTTTTGTTGGCGAAGCAGAAAGGATAACCACTTGGCTCTCAGGTGCAGACTGTCCGAGTTGATCCTTACCACGCTAGAGAGCAGCCCGCATGCTGCACAGATCCCCAGAAGATTGTAGATGGCCGACCCAAGGATGGTGCTGACGCCGATGTCTCCTTTTGTCACGAAGACTCCTACAGGGAAAATGACTCTGGTACGTTCCTCTCTGACATGCAAGGTAAAGAGTTCTAGGTTACTAGGAGTCAAAGTGTGTGGCTCTTACCTAGAAAAGCAGTGACAAGCTCTGGAGCAGAGCTTCCAGCAGCCATAAAAGTTGCTCCAGCAACATCCTGAGAGAGGCCAAGGCCTGAGGACAGAGCGGAAGAATTGCTTTAAGAATTTTTTTTAAAACCTAAATACTTCAGCAGTCTTACATCAGTATGTAATATTAGAAGCTACTACAGTGTACTGGGATGAACTCTGCTCTCTTTCATACAGTTAATGCAATCATTTGAAATTCCTAAAACACTGAAAATGTAGCCTCGTTAATTGAGCTAACTTGTTCCCAACCTCATTTAAATACTAGAAACTGGTAACAAAGGCATTGCAGTATGATCTTAAAAGGTAAAATAGGCACGTTTATGTCGGCCTTAATGCTGCTTCATGAGGATAAAACTGGTGGGGAGGTTCCTTGGACTAGTGTGGTAACACTTCATGATGATTCAAGTCAAGTCTGTTTTGAGGGAAATCCATGCTCCTGTGTCTTAGTAAACCAAAAATAGATTTAAACCAGTGCTGGAATGAACCTCCTCCATGAACGCTATACGACTTTTGTTCTTGTAAACTGTTTATGAAACATTACCTTTTGGATTGAGGTCTGTGCTGAGATAGGAAAGTATAGCTTGATATGGAACAACAGTCTAACATGTCGATTTAAATGAAGTATTGGCTCTATGGCAATGCTTAAACTTACATTTCCTGCAAGCGTTCTGGTCTGGAGAGCGTTTTCCAGTGTTCAGGGATGAGTTTCCCTGGAGAACCTGTTTTATCAATGAAGATCTGAACTCAGCCAGGACCACTTTTACATTCAGCGGTCTGCTGAAGCCTGGGGACTTACTGCAGGGTGATGAGATTTCACGGGCTGTTCTAACTGTCCCCTCCTCTGACATACCCACTGTATGGCGGCAGCTCACGCCGGTGCTTACAGGCTTTGCTTTTCGGCACAGCATCGTATGCTGCTAAGGTCTGTGTGTGCGAGGATCCGTGGGGTGGCTGCAGCTCTGCCCGCAGTGCCCCAGCTACGAGCCCCCGGCGCTATAGGGAAAGAGATGAACGCACTTACATTCCGTGATGATCTCTAGAGATGGAAGGAAGTAATCATCGCACACGATGGACGCGGCCAAAAACATGTAAAGTATAATTAGGAAATAAATAACGATTCCGCCATCCTTTCTCTCCTGCGGTGTAAAAAATCCCTCAGGAAACTCAGACGAAGGGGGAACGCAATCCGTCCCGTTCTCTGAAAGACGAGGACAGAGCCGTTACAGCGCGGCCGGGGGCGGTCGGCAGGTGCGCGGCTCGCGCCCCTCGCCCCACCTGTGTCCTGTGCCGGGCGCTGCGCTCGCGCTCCCCTCGGCTTCCAGCCCCACAGCGCCAGCAGCAGCAGGAGCAGCGCCGCCCGCCGCCTCCACAGCCCGCCCGCTCTCGCCCGCATCTCGGCGGCCCCGGAGCGGCTCTGAGGGCGCGATGGGAGGAGGCATCCGGGGTTAGGGCCGGGAGGGCCACGTGACCCCGGGCTGAACGACCCCCTGCTCGCCCTCCGCTCGGGCGTTTGTGCTCCTGAGGCAAAGCCGTTCGGCGAGAGCTGGGCTGAGCGCGGCCGCGCAGCCCCTCCCTTCAGCCCGGTTGACTAACGTTCTTTGTGTGGTGACCTTTCTGCAGCGAAGTCATGTGTATAATTGAGGATTAAATGGTAAAATGCAGTCTTTTTGCAGGATGGCTTTGCATGGCTGTTCCCCACTCCCATAGAAGGAGTTTGTTTTCCATCGAGCCCCTCTCAGACATCTCCACAAACACCTTTGATCCCATTAGGCACGATGGCATGATGGTGCCCACATTCTGCTCATTGCTCATCAGGCGTCGGGCTGATGCTTGCACTGGTGAGAAACGTGCAAATGGGAGAACAGCGTGGTGCTCCGCTGCACCCAGTGCTTCCCAGCGCTCGTTCCTTGCACCCATTTTGCTTGCTCAGTGCATGACCCATCTCTGTAGCACGCAGGAGATGAGATGAGGTGATAAGATGGCTCTTCTTCTTCCGTGGTAAAATGGAGCAAACAAAAAAAATCCTAAAGCCACCCACCGTTACAATATGAATGCATGTTCCCGGAGAGAACGTTCTGGAACAACAGACTTTGCAGCAATTACTTTTACCTTTTTCTGACCCCTCCGTGAAAAGGGGCCTGGAACGCCCTTTACCTCAGTGGAAATGACTTCAATCGCCCAAAGCTGTGGAGGTGATGGGTACCTTTCGGAGGACACGTTCCCCAGGCTGTCTGAAAAGCAGAGGGAAGCAGAGCTGTGGCAGCTGCTGCTCCTGCTTTGCAGCAGGAAATCAATCGTGGTGATTTTGAAAGATTTATGGATAGGATTTATTTCTAAACCCCACTTTTCCATCATAATGAAACAGTGCAAATTTTCCTGTCTAAATTACTGATGCCTGTTTCCCTACGTGGGTCAACAGAAAGAGCTTCATTATGGAGGTAAGCGCCTTCCTTGCCATTACGTGCCTCTCTTCCCTCGAGCTGATCATTTACCTGCTCTTAGAACCCCAGCACAGTTTTCTGATATCTGCTGTTTCAATTTAGGCACTTTGAGAGCGTGCTCTTTTTTTTCACGGCTTTAATTACTCATGAGAGTGCCGTTCTGATGGGAGCAGGCTCTCCAGCACCGCGCACTGCTGGCTGTGGAATTAGGAAAGCTCAGTCATGTGCTTCCAGGATTTGGAGGTTTCACCATGGTCTATTTTTGCTACGCGTTCAAGCTCTAATTCCTTTCTACAGGCAGCCCCTCTCCTGCACAGCTGAAGCAAATCAAACCTTTGATTTCAGGAGACAGAAGCCTGCTTATTTTGCCATGAAGTTGGGTGGGGGGTTGCTGTGCTCTTGCTCTCTCTGCAAAGCGTTCCCTTAGAAAGAGCAAAAGCCCCAGAGCCTCACAGCAGGAGGAACCATGTGCTGCGTATCTGTGTGTTTGACCTAGCACAAAAGTGCTGCCAGGCAGACTATGCTTTGGCCTCAGATGGCCGGCTGCCTGGCCTGGGCTTTTTCACTCTGTAGGAGTGTTCTGCAAAGCAGAGGTAAGTCAACTAGTAGTGCAGATTTATGTATGCTGCTGCTGCATTTTTGGCTGCTGTTAAGATAAAGCCCCTAGTAGTAAAAATAATATGTAAATATATTTTTTCAGAGCTTCCAAAGTGGAGAGAAGGGCAGAGGTTTTCAGGTTGCCAGCATTAACAACCTGCCACCCTTGGGCTGCCCAAGAACAGACCTCTTACAGGATGACTACAACAGCTGTAGTTCTTTCCCATTATCTGTATTTTGGTGTAACCGAATATTATGTGTCCAAGTGCCCCCTTTCAACCCAAGACTGTTTTACTTTACTACCACTTTAAGCAAAAGGAGGCTGGGCTGCCTAGAGGTCTGACTCCACCTGTATGCAATTAGGGTGCAGGGTTTGAAGGACAGGCTGATGGGGCAGGTGGGAGGAAACTTGTGTTGGGAGCAGCTGCTCTGTCTCCAGGCAGCAGGTGCTCATTTTGCTCAGAGTGAGGTAGGACATTAGTACTTATGTGTGGTGCTAAGGAGGAGTTTTTCTGTAAGCAGTGAATTTGCTTTGTGTTTTTTGAGTTGTGTTTTTTTTTCTTTTTTTTTTTTTTCCCCCCCATACTTTCTTCATAACGTCAGCAGGCAGGACATGGATACTGGGAGAAAAAAGGAGGTAAGCATATCAGGATTAGAGGGTAATCCTGAGTCCTTAGAGGTAGAATCTAGTCTTCAGATGAAAGAGATACAACGTGTTGAGGCTATCTCAGCTCGCTCAGCAGGCAGAAAGGTGTTCAGATAAGGATTTTAGTTGTTTGCCACTTCTTTCTTTTGTTTTTTTTTTGGGGGGAGTAGTCTGTATAAAATTAGCCCGGTCTGGGGTTAAGTGCGCTTAGACAGCCCCAGAGCTGCTAGGAGTGCATCTTGCTGTTATCTGTACCCTAGTGCTATGGCTTCTGTCCCAGCCTGTGACCCGGGGCACAGATATGCATTCCTTAAGCGATGCTCTGTGTAAGTATGTGCTAATTACACTCCTGGTTGTGAGGCCTAATGTGTTGGGAAGCAAATCAGATGAAAATGTTTTCAGCCTCAACAAAACCCCTAACATTCTTTTGATAATCTGGCATTATCTCTATTTGGCAGAAAAGAAGCAGAGGATGAAAGGAGAGCTGGTTACCCAGGCTGCTGCTGTGAGGGGACTGTGCTAGAGCTTTTCAGAAGGTTGGTTTCCACACTGCTGTTCTGGTTGTGCTGCTCACGTAGTTCCTTTGGAGACTACAGTAACTGTGTAAAATGGTGGTCTCTAAAATAGCTGATAAAATAAATTTTCTTACCTTGGGGGTGTTCAAATATCACTATGAGGTGGTGGGATTGATACTTCACTGTTGCAGAGCTAAAATATGTCTCTTCAGTGTAACTCCATTATTCTTCATTTAAAAGATAAATATACCTTCACTGTCAGACCAGATATTCCCCTTTGTCAGCATTTCATGGCTCGCTTCCTGGATCCAGATAGATTGATGATAGCTGTTTAATATTCTTTCCTCTACAACTGGTGATTTGAGAGTTGCCAGCTCTCATGATGGTTGCTGTTTTTTTTAAGTATCAGCTTCCTGAGGTATGTTTGCTGCACTGGAGTCCTGGCTTGCTTTCTGTTTCTCTCAAATAAGGAGGTGCAGAGAAAATTTTAAAAAGTGAATCTCAGTTTCTAATCCTGAGGCAATTCATGAGATTATCTTGGAAGTTATATTTCCTCCTGACTTGGGGAAGGAGCGGTGGGTTGTTTCATAGCTTTAGACTACAGTGTAGCAGAAATGTAGTCACAGCGCGAACTGGTGATTGGGCACCTGCTGGGAAGGCAGGGCCAAAGCAGAGGAGCTCAGGTGCATGTAATGTAATGCACCTCAGTGACCCCAGACCTCATTTAAGGGTTGGCAGTGGAAGTGAGAGCATCTCTTGCCAGATATCCTTGCCTACCTGAGGCCTTCCAAAGGTAAGCAGCTCTTTTCCTTCATTTCTGTATTTGTGGCTGCTGTATTTGGGCTTGTTCTCGTTTGCTGTAGCCAAAGACTTTGCCACTCTGCTATTATCATCCCATTATAGCATTACACAGAGCAAAAAGGAAGGGTTTGATTTCTGACCCTCAGCTTACTGAAGTGTGTGAATGGTGACATTTTCTACTGTGAATGCTTCAGATCACTCGACTGCAGTCGCTGGTGATGACCAGAAAACCTGCTTGAAGGAGTGGTTTGTGGTGGCCAATGCAAACCAGCACTTCGTGCTCTGCCTTGCACATGTGATGAATGTTCCTTTATTGGCTCTAGGCTGTGAAGCTGTGAACAGTGGATGTGTTTAGATGGTTCATAACTAGACTTCAGTGCTAATATGTCTGAACTAAATACGGGGAACTTCTAGGCTTTCAGTTGTGCTCTCTGGCTGCCTCTGGATGTATTTCAGTCATTAAGAGCAAGTGGTGAGGTTAGTGCAGGCCGACCATGAGTGCATTCAAATCAGAGGGAGTCAGGTGTGTGTGGAGAGACAGCTTAAGCTGGTGCCTTCTCTTGAGATAACAGCTGTGGAATATTTTCAATGTAAGCAGTGTAATGAAGTCATTCCTGGTGGGTAGTGTGAGTTGTCTGCTTTGGAGCCTTGCTCATGTTCTAGCCTGACAAAGACATAGACTGAGATAGGCTGCCCACAGTGTCAAAAAGGATAGGAGCTCCTTGGCCAGCTTTTTGCTTGCTTGTTGTCAAAATGAGGGCCTAATGAAAGAAGCACATGGTACTGTTAGCTGGAGAAGTTTGAATCTGTTCATTTTGGTGCCTGAGGGTTTCTTTTTTTCCCCCTGGTTCAACTATAGGAATTTGTGCCTCTCATCCTTGAGCCCCAAAACTTATTTGTCTCAATTAATCTGTTCTGTCTAGTGAAACTGTAGTTCTGATGGTCTTGAGTCTTGCTCACTGAGTGGTTTGATCAAGGCATCAAAGGAATCTCTCAAACTGAAAATGCAACTTTCCAGACATTTTTTTCCAATTTAGGTCAGAAGGGATTTCTCTAGTACTTGGGATGCACCTCTGTGTTAACTGCTTTTTTTTTTTTTTTAATTGGAAGTCCTTGTTAAGGCAATTAGGATGTATTTAAATGCCGGTGCTTTTGGTATCACAAAAGTGAACGTCTCATGCTGGTTGACTACCTAGACAGATCACAGTGGAAAACCTTATCTCAAAGGCTAGGATAAGTCTTGATACTGCTATCCTTTTCAGAAGCAAAACAGCTACCAGTGGAGCACCGCTGGTACTAGCTGGTAATAAGTCTTATCAGATGTTTTTGTATAGTTCTTTGATGTGTTTCATGATATGTTCTGTAGAATATCTTAAGGTTGTGAAACTCAGAAGGCTGCACATAGTTTAAAAAGGATGGGAAACTGTTGGTGCTCTGCAAGTGCAGCCAGCATGCAGGGTGGACTAAGACAAAAAGTTGAAATTTTTGAGGGAATACTATGGGTAATAATAACCTTCATTCTCCTGTATCAAGGAGTTCTGGTACCTCTCAGGGTGACTTCTGCTTCACCTTCTGTGTTTTTTATATTATATAATATATTTGGGTGGTGCTTGTTATTCTTCCTGTTGACATGGGCTCTTGATCAGAACCTCATGCTAGCACTTACACTTACTCTGCTTTACCCCCCTGCCTTCTCAAGTCTATTTGCTATGACTTTTTCACTTTTGCTGCCTTGAGGCTTGGCTTCACCCATGGCATGACATTGTTTTGGTGTGCTGCTCTGGTCCCGTTTTGGGGATGGAGCTCTGTGTTGGCTGCACTGCAGCCTCTGTGGTTTTAGTGAGTCTCCAGGGTTTCTTAAAATGTTGTTGTTGATTTTTTGTCTTTTATTTCCATTGCATTGCTAATGAAACAGTGTTGCTTCTGTGGTAACTTTCAGCTGACCTTGAGTTGTAAGTACTTAGAAATTTATGTTCTACATAAATAAAATGGAAATTATTATTCTTATGATTATACTGTTCTTACACAGAACTTGCAGGCAATAACCATAATCTCAGGAGATAAAACAAACTCTCAGTACATGAGTGTGTGTATACAAACAACATCAAATCATGTTTTCTGTAATGTGATTGCTTCTTTTCATGTATTCCTATAACTGAACAAGCGTTAGAAAAATAATTGTTATTGACATACTAGAGAAGTGACACATTTAATTCCATTTTACAGGCTACCAAGTTGTTCCACCAGATAGCATCAGTGTGTACTAGCGTTATTTACAATGTAATAGGTGCTGATTTGAGGATGTTTCTCCTTTTCAGAAATAGATTGGTAAAAAAGAATGTGTTGCAAAACATACTGCCTGGCTATGATGGGTTATGTTATAAGTCTGCTTAGAGGAGAGCCCTTGCATTTTAAAGCACCTTCAGTTTTTGGGGCAGTGTCTGTGATGCTCACCTCTTGTTACTTTTCTGTTGTAATATGTTCCTTGAAATTCTCATTTCCTCCCAGCAGCCCTGTGCAGCCCCTGGGGTGAGGGCAGTGAGGAGCAGGCGGTGTGGCTGCTCACTGGGTGCCCTTGATTCTAGGAATGGAGAACTGGAGAGAATGCTTTTTCTTTTTCTTTTTTTTTTTTTTTTCCTCCCACCCCATAGGAGCTGGAGCAGGGCTCTTTGTGGGGCAGCCTGCTGCCTCTTCTGCAATGAAGAGGGAGGGCAACAAATTGAAGGGAAGAAACTTCTGGAAAACGTAACAGTGGCTGTATGCCAAAAAAGATGGTCCGGATAGATAGGTCTGTGAACATGGAGTTTAAAGTGTCTGGCTTGAATTCGAGAGACAAATTGGTTCTGCTGCTTTATGCTTCAGGTAGAGTTCATGTAAATTATATCCAGCCTAATATACAAGTTATATATACAGATGCCTGTCTTTCCAGTGGAAACACTGTGAGGATGGAAACTCCACGTGAGGATGAAGGAAGAAAATCAATTCTCCGCCTCTGTTGAGGAGATGACAAAACTATTACTGTTCAAACTGAGCAGTGCAGACTACTGAAGCATAAAATTCTTTAGATTCTGAGAACGTGTCTCTTTAGAGAGCTTTGGTGCAGTCCCCCACTGCTTCCTCATGAGAAATCTCATCACCATAAACACTGTTTGTGTTTTCATATGAGGACTTAGCTTCTCCCAGGCTCTCATAAACTGATGGCGAGTCACTACTAATTATTCCTTCACAATACTAACATTAAAAAAGCTCCACTGTGAAGTGAAGGTTATTTAAAGGCTTACACGTTTTATAGGAATTCTGTCACTGCTATATATGTGCACGTAACACTTTTAATTTTCTAAGGCAAATCTTGAGGTTTTATTAGGCCTTAAATAATAAGCATGTTGATAGCTTAATTGCTAGCACAGAACATATAGATAATGCTGTATTTTTAGCAAGTGTGTTGAGTGCTGTGGCTACAATGGGACTTGATGTGACAGGGCTGAAACTTTCTCCCTCAGCAGAGAACAGCCGTCATGTCCTTGCTGCTAAAATCTCTTCTTTGCATTCTCAGATATCATGAATTCTGTATGACTCAGGGTTTTCTCATCCAATTAAAAGCTTCCAGCTTATGTGTTTTCTGACATTATTTCTTTGTTCATCAGTGATAACTGACCACATAATTGGCAATTTGGGAGATGACGTGAATAGTATATGCAAGTTGCAAGACTTGTTCCACGAACTGTTCTTGTAAGCAGGGCACTGTGATGGCAGCCGGGTCTCCAGCTGCTGTCCTGTTCCTGCCTGGAAAGAAGGCTGTTTCACTGCTGACTGCTTTACTGATAAACATTTGTATGAACAATTCCCAGCTTACCTCTTTCTGGACCATTTTTGAAAGTTCTCATCAGTTGCCACAGACTTTTCAGCTAGAGCAAGTTATTGGCTTGTTTGTGCTAGAGGAGACAAAGCTGTCTGATGGGGAGGAAAACATGGTGATAACTTTCCATCCCTGCCTCTTCCCTTCCTTTGCTGATGCTATTTGTGCCTATCAAACAAAGCCAACAAAGCTGATTTGGAGCAAGCTGTGAGATCACTTCTTGGCCAAATAACTTGGTGGAGCTGAAGAGCTGTATGGCAGTCAGCCTGGTGCAGCAGAATCCTGTGTCCCCTTAGGTATTTCTGCAGGCACTTATTAAGATGAAAACAGACTTGGTGGGTCGTGTCACAGCCCAGATCGGTCTGGTCCTGTTTCTGGCAGCAGTAGTAGTGACTTTCTAACAGAGTGTAAGTGGGTGGCAAGGATGTTTGGGTACTTCAGCAGTCTGCTCTCAATACTCAGCCCAGGATTTGTTTATCTATGTTTTGTAGGCTATTTTGATAGGCTTTTTTAAACTTATATCAGCTTGTGTGTTCACTTCTGAAAACACAAACATGCTCACTCTCTGTAGCACCCCTGAGGCAGCAAGTTCCACAGGCTGCCTGTAGGCAGTATGAAGCAACACCTTTGTTAGTTTTCAGCCTGCCCTCTCACCATCTAAGCCACTGTCCTTGTTCTCCCTGTATTACAGTAGGCACTGAGTAGTTGTTCCTTGCTGTCCTTCTCCACAGTGTGCAGCTTCCGTAATATTTCCCCCTCAGCCACCCGTTCCCAGAGTGTATGTAATTGTGCATTGTGCAGGAGTCATTTGATTCCTTCAGCTATCATTACAGGCCTTGGTACCTTTTCTGTCATACCCTCTGTGAAAGGAAGCTCGTAGTTCAACATGACACCTGAGATGTAGGTGTTCCATTGAGTTACAGGATAGCACACAGACAACTTCTTTTTCTAATAATTTCTAGTATTGTTTGCTTCCCTGCCTTCCACTGCTACTGGGCATTCTTTTCACTGAATTACCTTTGTATCTTCAATATCTCTTCCTCAAGTGACAATCGGTGCTTCAGACGTTATTGCAAATATAATATGGTGTCTTTCCTATCTCAGGTGTGCTGAGGCTGAATTTCATACATGTTGAGAAGTGCATAGCTAAATGGATTTTCAACATTTCCTATCCTGAGGTAAAGCAGTGATGACAGTTTAAGTTTTGTGATCTGTGCCATGCTTTCCCCAAATACGTAACTTCATTATCTGGAAAGGCATTTTCATTTTTTAATGGGCAAGTGCTTGGACTGGTGAGCTGGGACTGTATGCAGCTTCTCATATGATTTTCTGGTGGCTTTGCCCACTGAAGCCAGGGCAAAATCACCGAGTAAGGAGTGGCTTTTTGTAGGTTTTGCTCTGGAACTGTTGAGAGATTAAATTAGTTTTGTGGTCAACAAGAAGGAGGAAACGGAGCCTCCTAGAGAAGAGTTAAATGTGTGCATTTGTGCCCCTTTAGATTTTAGGTGACCTGGCCTTTGCTTATGGATCAAGCATAGAAGAATATTTGGTGAAATTCACCTGTTCCAGAATTTGCTGTTTTTCAGGTAGTGGAAAACTCCATCCTTTTTTTCTTTACATACTCTGCTTGTGTTGATTCCAGGGGCACGTGGTGCATTCATGTGCACATGTAAACAAAGGGTGCAGTCTTTTGTTTCCCCTTCTCTCTTGATGTGACCTTTGAATGTGTCCCTTGATCCTTCTCAGTTCTACGGCTCCTAGTTTTGAAGACTCCTCTAATTCAAGGTGAGGAAGGCTGTTTTCACAGCATGTACTGCGTGTTCTTCAGCTCCTCCTGTGGTCTCTTTAGAGCTGTCTCCTCCTAAGGACTTCCTTGAACTCTTCTCTTTTTATCTCCTGTCTGCTCAGTGAGTTGCTGCTGTTGGTAAGCAAACTTGCACAATTTTCTAACCTTCAAGACAGGACAAAATTGGAAATTTATGTGAGACTCCAGGCTTTTCAAAGCCCTGCTTGGAAATGAGGGGATGTATTTTCTGATTTGGATATTTCTTTCAACTTATAGGAGCAGTAAAGAAAATTGTGCAAACTTAAGCAGGCTTTAAAGATGTTCAATGTATTATTGTCTTTGTTGAGTGCTGGATCTGCTTAATGGGATATCTTCTTTGCAGGAGTTTGAATGGGTTAAGTTCCATTTCACTTTTCCATAACTGGAAGTGTTTGACCTTTGGATACCTGAGGTTCCCCTGCCTGCTTTCCATCTGCTGCTCTGGAACTGGTCCGGCTGTATCTGACAGCCTTGTACAAATGTGCTGGGTAGCCTATGGACCCAGTACCAATCTAAGTAATGAGTGTCTGTGCATTCCAGTTGAGTACTCAAGTTCTTGCTGTATTTGTTTATTTTTTGAAAAACAAACAAATTCTGCTGCTACTGTCCTCCCTGTTCTGAACAACAGAACATTACTATGCATAGGATCTTGTTTGCGGGGAAAAAAAGTGTCCCTGTGAACTGCTGTGTTCTGTTGGAGCCATAAACCCATTTCTGTGCAAATCAGCTTATTGCTGCTGTGCCAGCTCTGACCAAACAACAAAAGATTACTAAATGATAGAAAAAGTTCTAGTGAATTCCTGCACCTCTCTTTGCTGTGCTCCCAGCTTTCCTAGTGCTAAGCATTAAGATCCAGCTGTGGGTCCAGTGGCTCTACCCTTCTTTGATCACTGTTCTGTAGAAGATGTGGAGCAGTGAATCATAAGGAAGAGAAATAAGTCCTATGTTCATGAATATTATGTTTTTTGGGGAGTGGAAGTATGCCTGTGCCTGGAGTCAAATCTAGGGGGCCAAGGAGTCTGTGACTCCTGGCTGATTGAAATGTAAATCTTGGCATCTGGAAAACTGAGATCTAGATAGAGCCCTAGAGACCTATTGGTGCAGGATTCAAAGCACTTGGGTGCTGTAGGGAAGGGAGAGAAATATCGTTATTGATTGACAATGGTAAAGGTAGAAATGCTGTAGTAATAATTTTACAAAAAACTTAAATGATACCTTTAGTATTTCCTGAAGCACAGTGAGACAAAATAGTTCAAAGCTTTGTCTTCCAGCATTCTTATTCTGCTGGCAGGGCAGTGAAGACAGCAAAGTAAATCCATCTGCTTAGTACTTGTAATGAGTAAGCAGGTTTAAAATAGATGGGGTGACCACTCACTGGTTTGCTATCATGTGTGCTTTGATTTTCAATAAGAGCATGGCTGCCTCTTAACGTCTTTGTTGCATATTGACAGGATCCTTTGGTATGTTTCTGTTGGCTTAACCTCCTGTGACAGACACCGCCTCTATCCGTGTGCTAGCAGTATATACTGTGTGTATTTCACTCCTGTGCTTATGTACTGCTATGCTTGGGCAGTATATTTAGCAAACTGTGTAGTCAAATGATTATGTTAGAATGAATGGTTGATGTCTGGTACACAAATAATTATGACACTAAACTTACTATGTATGAGCTGGAGCCATAGCTGATTTCAGTGACAGATGGAAAACTCCACTGAACCTTTTATTGGCCATATGCCATTTCTGACTGTTGGCCAACAACAAGATTTGTTGCTAATATATAATGATTTAAACAGTAAAAAGAGCAGCTGCACTTTGATTTTCAGTGTCTTTACTACAGGTTTTCCTGGAGCTTTTGAATATCTGCTGCTGCTTTCTAATGCAAAGCTGTCACTTCTGGTCTGTGAGAAGAGACTTTATCTTCCCAGCACTATCTGGGGTAGAATTTTATATTTTGATACTTATAACTAAAGCTCTCCTCTGCCTTTTATTGCATTATTAAGTTGACAGAATAAAGATCTTCCTGTAACATGGGGATAGTAATGGTTTGTAAGGAGCTGACTCTGCGCAGTACCACAGCAGAGTTGTGTGTGTGGTTTTGGTTTCTTTTTCTTTTTTCCCCTTGCTGTCAGTAGTCTTTTATTTTTATGACCTGCCTGAGGACTGGGAAACCAGCATTCTTCCAGCTGTTTGGAGAAGGCAACTTCCAAAACATAGTTCATTGAGAGGAACTGCATGTGTTCTTCATCATAGTATCAGGACAGTGTTTGGAAATGTGAGTATGTGAATATAAACTGCAATCATTATCTATGCAGAACATGTCACTGTTGCTGGCAGAGCAGAGGACTTGTTCCCACGTGATGCTTTGACCTTCCTCCCTCCTGAAAAGGATTTTGCTGCTGTCCTTTGTCGATCTGTGCACTCCAGTACTCATCCAGAGAAAAATGAGATTGGAATCTGGAGGGCAGAACTATTCTGGCCTCATGCCCAAAACAAAAGAGCATGATATGGGAGGTGCACAAAGGAGCACTTTCTGGTGAAACTTGTTTTTCTTCCCTATATATATTTACGAACACTTCATATTATTACAAAAAAAAAAAAAAAGTATTATGCAAGCTTGCGTGCAAAGAAAACAGGCCAAGCATTTGACTGTCCTGGACAATTTGCACTACATTAAGAAGCCCTCTTAAGGTCTTTAGGATGTGTTGGACTGATACTGTTGATCCAACAATAGCGTTGCTCCTGTGCCAGGGGAGGTGTGAAGCGGTCCTTGCATAAAGTTTTCCATTGCAGAAGGCAAGCATATAGGAAAGCAAACAGTTAATACTCATTGTACCTCTTAGGAAATGGGTAACAAATTGTGTGGATGGTGGATGCTGCTCTCCCGTTTCTGTGCCAGCTCCTTTGGAGAGATACAAGGAGTCAACTGAGGGGCTAGAACCACAATTTGGTTCCTGACCAGCTCATCGGACATGCTGTGGGCTGCACTGGCTTGTGCAGCTCAAATCTGATGCAAAGGCAGTATTTTTAAGCCACGTTCACTGGCTCTGGCTGACTCCTCTCTGCTTTGTTGGACTGTTGCTGGGTCTTGGACTAGGGCTGGACTGTAGCACGGTTGTTAATACACTGCTATGAAGCTATCTGTACTGTTGATATGCTCATGCATTGTGTCAGAGACCTCCCTTCCTGTCTGCCTAGGTGCACTGCTCAGCAGTTGGTCCCAGTTGAGGAAGCCAAGTGATCAATCCGTGGAAAACTGAAAGCACTCATTTCTTGATCTGAAAATAAATTGCATGCAAAGTAACTGAAGGTTTGCTGTGGCCTCACTGTGTCTTTCACTGTTCCAGGTGCTGGTTGCATGCTAGTTCACTCCAGCTCTTACAGTTGGTTTGGCTGCTGACCACAGCATGCTCTGAAAGTGCGAGCGTGTTGGCCCTGCTCGTCTTTTCCTGTAATAGATGGGTGTTTTGTTATGTTTATTTATCTCATGTCTCTTCTTTTAGCTTTGGAAAAGCAGCAGTGTAACTTCTCTGGCTGCAGGCAAGTTGTTTCTTCACAGCCAGTAACCTGTCTGCTGAAGTTTGAATGTTTGCTGGGATACTTCTTATTTAGGTCATAGCTTTTCTCTCCTGTCAGATTCCTCCTTTGATCTTAGCTGTAGCAAGCTGTCTGTCTCCGCGATCAAACAGAACTATGCAAAGTATGGGTGAAGTGATACAGGCACTTCTCACTTCATTACATCTTGCAGAACATGGTATTCTATTTGTATTGGAGTTGAGAAAGAAAAGATCTAATTGAGGAGTTTATAGCTGACTGTCAATCTGCAGTAGTACTTAGTAGTATCCAGTGACAATTTTCCCTGTTATGTGGATGTTCTTAACATATTATTTGAGCTGCAAACTCTTTCAAAACGTCCTGTTCTTGTTTTTTCTTTCCTAACTGGAGCATGGTACCTGGTGTATTTGTGCAGCGCAGGTCAGCTGCCTCCTTTTCTGTTTTTACACATTTTTAATACCACCTTTGCCTGCATCTTGTGATGAGTCGAGCAGAGTCTGATGCATGCATAGAACAGCTGCTCCTTTCCTTGCAGTCTATTTTTTTTTTTGTTTTGTTTTCCTTTTTTCTCTGAGGATTGAAAGGCTCTCATCCAGGTGCTAGTGGTTAAGTACAAACTGTTGATTGTAGAGCACTTGTGCTTTCCTTATGTTGTATAGTTCCCTAAAGCCCATTAATGTCACTGACGACAACATCATCTGCCCTCTTAGCAATGCTTGCTGGCATTAAAGTTTGTTGGTCTGGAAACTAGTTTAATGAGTAGTATCCTTTGGTAGAAGGAAATGTAGAACGGCTTTTTCAGTGTTTAAAGCTTACAACTATTTTTAAATAAGTTATGTCTGCATAGATCACCCAAAACTAAATGGAAAAAAGGGATGCTTTAAAAGCTGTTGGAGAATGCTTTCTCCACCCCACCACCCCAAGTCATTGTCATGTACTTTCCGCTGGTGCTTATGAACAGCTGTGTATGCAGTCATAAGAAAGCATGAGATAACTGAAGGTGATTATGGAAGTAATTATGTTCTGTTTTTTTTCCCTTCAATTTGTTCTTGCTTCATGCTGGGGTGGGAGGAAATTGAAATTAACTCTGTCTGACAGGTACATGGTGGATAATGTCCAGGTGTGGCTTGCAGTATCTCCTTGTGATGCTCCATAATGAGACCAGTGACTTCTGAGTTCATGGTAAGGTGCCAATGAGCACTGCAGTATGAGCAAGTGAAAACATGATAGGGACAGTGATGACTCTTGAGATAATATATCAAATAATCAAAGTACTTTGACTGATCCTGCTTTGTAACAACTGGTTATTAGTTTTCTTAAAGGCCCAAGGTTATTCTGCTGTTATCTTTTTCAACCTAGCAAGGTCTCAGTGCAATGGGCATGACCAATGTTTGGCTGAATATTGTAGCTGCAATTTGTTTAGCTGATGTTCATGCAGACTGTGAGTGTTTGGATTTTCAGCTAGATGCTATGATTGTTTTTAAAATCCAGTGCTGAGAATAGAGACTTGAGGCAAGTAAAGCAACAGCATATGGTTAATGTTTGTGTAACTGCAATTAGTGAGGTTTTCCTTTCATAAGAAGGAAAGAGCTTCCTATACTGAAGACTTGTGATGACTTTGTGGAGGGCAAAGAAAGGCAATCCATTGTGATTTTTAGGTTTTGTGCTCTTCACTTGGTAGTTCATGGTGGGAAGTGAGTCTCTCAAACTGCACTGCCTAGTAGCTCTTGGATTTTTGCTCCAAGCACACGTATTATGTCTTGTCTTGTTTGTTCCTGAGCTGATCTGCTTTCTCCTTGCCTTTTGGCAGCTTACCCGACTGTTTTATGTGTTTTTGTTATGCAACTGTTACACAGACATGCTATGTAAGCCTGTATGTGTGTGTGCAGATGGATTCTTCACAGCTACCTGGAGACAGGGCCGCACAAAGCACAGACAGCAGTGTGACAAATACACCATGGCTGGATGGGACTCGGGGAGTAGTTAGCTGGCTCTGCTCATGCCATGCTGGAAGTGCATAGTGATTCCTTCCCGTGTTTGTGACCTTTAAAATGAAGACACTGTCACCTTTCTCTGAAGAGGCTAAAAAAAAAAAAAGCAAAACATAAAGATGGTAAGGTCCAAAGATAGGTGTTACGTACAGTTCTTGCTTAGTCTGTACAAGGCAACCAAAGTAGGAACAAATGATCAAGCATTTTCTGATGGCTTTGACAGGAGATGGCATCTATTGAAGTCCAGGTGGATTTATTAGTGGATTAAACCTGACTCAATAAAGCATGCTGCCTCATTCTGTGCTCCCTACTGGAGCATATACAAGAACAGAGGATAACTGATATATTTTGTAACAGTTTTAGGGGATAATAGTTCTTATTTCTATACAAATATTGATAATGGGCGCACACACATATAAGTTTTTATATAGATAGAATGCTTATAGTTAATCAAGATTATCAGAGGATTAGATTCATATATTTAAAAACCTTACTTTGATTTACTTCTGCAAGGAGTTTGATACGCTGTATAATTAAAACATTCAATGAGAGAAAATTTTACCATCTAAATCCTGTCATTGTTTTCTTTCTAATCTCAGAGCTGCCACTTTAGATCCAGATGCTGCAGACAAGTCTCAGGTGTGCAGTGGTTATTAATCAGGAGTTGTGCTTGTAGATGTTCAGTTTTTTAATGTAGTACGAAAGCTAGTGTTTAACCACACTGGCTTAATACAGATAGGGGTTGGATTTTTTTTTTTTTGCAGGGGAGTGGAGGAAGGATTTTGGGGATGTTTAGATAATAACACAAGCTGACTGCTGTGGGAATACTGCTATCATCTGTTGCATTGCACTTTACATCACTTGCGTATGTCAGACTGATGTTATGAGAACATCTACCTTTAGTGAAAGTGATGGGTCCCGTGTGTTTGCAGCAGAAAGAATTGTGTTCTCCCATCAAGTTCTGGGAAGACATAATCTACTTTGTTAATAAAATGCTTGAGTTTCTGTGTCACTGTGCATCTAGCCATCTTCCTGTGTACAGATAATGCTTATTGCCGTAATACTTTTTCAAAGCAAAGTAATTGTAGCCAGATAGTCTTAAATATGTTGCTCTCATTATCAGCTTGTATGAATAGACAGTAAAATTATACATGTAGAATAGTTGACATTCTTCTGGGGTTTGGTTGCTTGAGGGGCGTCTCTACCAATGCATACCAAGTACGTAGTGAGGATATTGGAAAATTTAAGAGTTCCAGAGAGCAAATGAGACGCAACTAATGCTAGCAACAGAAGGTGAACAACGCTTTAGGACACCAAAATGAATGGTAGAAATGAAAACAAAACAGCATTGATTTCCCAACAACGTTGGTTAAATAAATCAGAACTAGTATGTGCTTAAGGCTTCCTACGTGTATTTATTTTGCACGGTATTTTGAAACACTTTCCTCTGCTGTCTTTGAAAGCACTGGTTATTTATTAGAGTTATATGGTTGTATACCTTGCAATAATTTGGCTAGGAACTATTAGTATTCAGGCAGCTATCAATATCTTAAGAGAAACTGTAGTAAGCAAAAACAAACTGTAGCTAAACAGTATCTAAACACAGACAGCTACTTGGGATGATGACACTTTGTCTGTCTTAATTTGTTGGCTATAGAAATGAATTATTAGTAAAATACAGCTTGGTGACATCTTATACATTGTGGGCCACAGATTCTTCTCAGTCCACATATGCAGCTTGTATTATAGCCAAATTAGATGCATTTATAATTCATTATCTCCCTCTCCTCTTTCTCTCTCACGTTCTTACTTGGTATTCTGTACAATCTGTATTTGTAAGTTGGATGGACTAACACCAGTGCTTCGTTAATTACGTGTCTGGGCAAGTGTTGCTCACTACCACTGTATGGATTCCTTACAGATGTAAGTGGCTAAGGACTGATTGAGCACACGTGGCAGAAATGTCAACGGTGGTACAGTTACCTAAAACGTGACTGTAGTTTGTAGAAATGGTGGAGCTTTACTTTTGGAAAAAAAGGTATTCAGTTTTTGATGTGGGTGACTAAGTGCTGTGAATTCCTGGTTGGTCAGGGCAGTGGATGCATGCCAGAATGTGTCTGATACCCTTTCTGGGTCCTACAGGTCATTAATTTTTAAGGCAGAAGCAGTCAGAATTGGTAAGTAGTACTTCTGTTTGCATTTCTTTTCTGTTGTAACGTGAACTGTAATAGTTGAGTGGCTGTTGATATCTTTAAATCTATTAAAATCACTGTGTGTTCAGAGTCTTGCTTTGAAAAGTGCAGCCCTGGTGTGTTACATATTACAGGGTTGTGTTTCTCAGTTTCTTTTGTCTGCATAATGTGCATTTTATCTAAATATTTATGCTAGACATATGGACAATTTCTTTTGTGAAGTTGAACTAAAGGGCAAAATGACAGTAGTCCATGCGTTCAAAAGGTAACTGTGTACATTTGGGGAAGCTCTCACTTTGGTACAGGGTCTTACCCAAATTTAAAAATGCTCTGTGGCCAGGCAGGCTTGAGTACCCATGCAGGGGAAAGCAGCTCTAAAGCTTTTGTGCTATGTGTTTTTCTATCATCATCGTTATTTATTACCTTTTACTTGAGAATCTGTGCATGCTTGGTGTTGAGCTTAGTAACTAGTGATATAAATGCTGGTCTGTTTTCACTTGCACGTTTGAAGTTGTCTCTCTAAAATGCTACAATACTGAGTGCTATAAATATGTGGTAATTTACTTAGAAACACTGATAGTGTTCTGTTGTTCAGAAATGCCATCTGGATCTGCAATGTTTCATAAACATATTTTTTGCAAATAATCTCTAATGTTCTACTAGGAAAAATGTTTGGTGGGAGAGAGCAATTCAGAACTGGATGGAAAGACTGACATATATTTTTCTATCTAGTGTTCCTTGTAGAATTAGAGCATAAATATCCTTTTTCCTGTTGTGTGATGTTTTCTTTCCAAGTTCTTGATGTACTACTGATCTCATATATCTCTCAAATCTGAATAGGCTTCAGGGGGCACAAATGAAATGAGAGAATGAAAGTAGGAGGAGGAAAAAAGGAAAGACATTGGCTATCAGTGGCTAAGCAGTCTGAGGAACTATTTGTTCTTACTGCTCAGTGTCTGTTTCTGAAACCAGCTGACATGGCATTAGCCCCTACAACCAGTGCTGCTGGAGTTGGTTTCGAGCTATGTGAGCTCAGATGTCAACAGTGAAATTACAGTCCTAGAGCTTGGGATGATTCATCTCATATCTGAATTAACAGCTGTGCCTTATCTTTTTATCTTTTTTTCTTCATTCCTTTTCTACAGAAATATTGGGTCTATTCAGGCCTAAATTTGATTTCACTTTGGTTGTGAGTTATACTACAGGCTGTTTTTTTACAGACTTTAAAACAGGCCTTTATCCTGCAATGTGATGCAGGGGAGTCGATGGCTGTGCTCATGCACAGTTCTGCGAAGAACTCTGGAGCTGTATGTTGCACTGCCAGGTCTGTATTTTGGGTGTTCCTTAACCACCCTCAGATTAATTTTCTATTAGGATTTCCTGCATATGTTTGTTTTTTTACCTTTATGTTTTTAAACTGTCCCATGTTAGAGAGAGAGAGAGATTTATCTTTATGTAAGAGTATACATTGTGTATGCATGTGAAGAAAATGGCTTTTATTTGATGGATGGATTTGCTGCAGGCTGCCACATTCTGCAGGCCACCTTACTGGCAGTGGATTTTGCTCAGTTTATAACATAGTAGACTGCGCAATAATGTTGTCTGCAGTTCTACCAGCAACAGGAAAAGTATTAAAGCACTGATTTCAATTTTACTAATTGTTGTGCTGTGAACAGTTGCTTGCTGAGATAATGTCTTAGTGGATTCGACTGGTGTGCTATCAGTTGCTGAGGTGTTATGTAATTAGTGATAGTGAAGCTAAGTATATCAGACTTATGCCAGGCTGTCAGCTGCTCTGTGGAAATGAATTCAGATAGACGGGGGAAAACTTTCCAGAAGGGTGTGGAAAATAAAGATGGGAAGTGGTCCAGATGTCCCCCGCAGCAAACCTCTTCCATGTCTAAGAAGGCAGCCGTGGAAGATGTCTAATCCTTCTGACAGCAGATCTGTTTAATGCTGCTCCTCAGAGTGCCTGGATTTATTCTTCTGCTGTGGCCTGCATTGCCCACTTCTGAGTCTTCAATCCTGTTGCTGAACTTGCACAAGGCTCCAGCTCTGACTTCTGAACAAACAGCTGCAGCAGTCCATGATGTCATTGCCCTTCAGTGGTTTGCTACTGTCCTGCTGTTAGAGGCTGCATTTCTGCAACAGAGCTGGTGTTAGGAGCGCAAGCTCTATACTTCACAGTCCTGCACCTTAGAGCAAATCTGCTTTTAGATCAGACGAACTCATGCCACTGTTTCAGGCATGGCTGTGGTGTTCAGTGGGCTGTATTGTCAAGACAGAGGGCTGGAGAAATTAGGTCTACCTCAAAGCACCCACACCAGACCAGGCAGATAATGCCTTGTGGCTGTAGAGCTGTTGAGAAACAGCATCACTATCACGGAAAGGTACCTGGGAGGCACTAGGAATACCTTCTGGCACTGTTTCTGGTACTTGCAAGTCATCCAGTGCTCTGGGTACCCAAAGAAGGCATGACTGCATTGCAGTCACATTCTGCTCCTTTTTGCATGATATTCAAAAGATGCTTACTGAAATGTGAAACTGAAATCCTGGCTTCGCAGCAGCCTAAGTTAGCAATAATCTCAGTCCCCATCCTGTGTGTGTGCTGCATGGTCCCTTGGCTTCTCTTACCTAGCAGGATTTGAGATTTGCAAGAATTGTGTTCCTGGGCCTTGAGAAAGCAGGATTCCTACTGGTTTCAATACCTTGGTCATTCATTAAAATGGGGATCTGGCAGGGAGATTTGAAGGGTGGTGGGATGTGTACATGTGTCTGTGATTAAAACGGTCTGTGTTCTGGAAGTTGCCCAGCGAACAGGCCAGGATCTAGTTAGTTTTGTGACTTTCCTCCTACAGTCAGCCTTCCCCCTTCAACAGCAGTCTCCTAACATTGTGCAATAGGCTGAATCCTGGAATAGCACAACTCAAACCACAGCAGCTGGATGAAGGTAGGGTTGTGCAGTGCTATTTGTTCAAGATTGGCACCTTTGACAATGCTTTCTGGAGAGTTTCATAATTCAAGTCAGTTACTCAAAGCAAGGGCTGCTTACCCATGGGCTGTGTGTGGTCTACCAGAGTAATTAATCTGGCCAGCTTCCCAGGAGAACTTGGAACAGATTTGTAGGCAGAAGTGGTTCTTTAACTGCGATAGCTTGTTCCTGGCTATCTCCTTTTTGCTGTCCTTTCCCCTTCTGATGTTAGTGTGTGTGAACTATATATTCCTTTGTGACTTGGGTGGTGGGGGGTGGCTGAAGAATGTGGCCCTGCATTTAATTAGTGATCTGTAATTGCCAGCTCATGTGCCCTGAAGTCCGGGTCACAGATCTCTAATGCTTGCTCTCTTAACCAGGCTGATTTTATTGTTGTTTTTTATTCCCATATCTGGCTGAAGTTATGCCTCCTTCCAGTCTCAGCTTAAATTGCTGGCTACCAGAATTTGGACATCTAGGAGTCAGCATTTCCTCTGTTTTCTGGATACTTAGGGCTGCGACCCTGGAGCTGGCAGGCTCTGCAGAGTACAGATCCATACCATGTCCTGTGGTCTCCCTCCCTATGTGCAGGCAAGCTTTGCTCATTTCCCCTGGATGTCTTTTCACTAGCTTGTCTGCTAGTCTTAAACTGTTTGACTCTTTCCAATCTAGTTAATCACTTACTCAGAATTAAAGTGGTTGTGATGTGATTGAGTTCCTTTCACAGGTAAATTAGTTCTCAGAGTGTTTGCAGAGGGGCTTTCTTTAACGATTCTATTTCAAAAGCTAATTCGGGTTAATATTCTCTTGCAGGTGTCATTCTTTCTTCTTGTACTGTGTACTTGCGCAGTGTTTTAGTTCTTGCAGTGTGGGGAAAAAACCTGAAATCACAAACCTTAGCCTAGGAAAGCAAAAGAGACTTGAGAGTTCAGAGAAAATGGTTTTGGTAACCTTATATTCACCTCCTGATATTGGATAAATTGCATGTCTTTGGACCCATCTGGCACTGCAGGGGAATAATATCCTTTATGACAGAGACATTTTACTTAAGGCTTTCTTCCAGCTCGGTCCTGGAGAAGGAAATTGATTTAGCCTGTGATGCTAGAAAGCAAAATCAAGAAGCGCTGATACAGAGGGCGATCTGTGCTGTGACACCTTCTGTGCATTCAAGCTAGTAACAAGAACCTTCCCTATTGCAATCATCTTCCCTTCACTTCTGTTATTCCCTTCTTCCTCAAGCACATGCGAAATCACATGTGCTGTGCTGACAGCACTATAACTGTTCTCCTGTAATCAAAGAGCTCCTCATATGAACTCTTCTGGTCTTGCTGCAAATGTCAACTCATGGGGGACAAAACACTGGACTTGTTCAATTCCATGAAGAAGCCTTTTACTTGTAAAAGTTTATGATGGGAGCATTTGGGAACAGTATCCTAGTCAGATGCTAATCTGACTTGCTTGTTTAGATGGAAGCAGTTTACAGAGGTGGTATTTCTAACCCAAAGGACATGGACTGGTGGGAAGGGCAAGTTTGATAACCCCATGCCTCACATGGGGAAGTGGGGAACAGTTACTAGACTGTGCTCTTTGTGTGTCTGAAGAGTAGAATAGCTTGTTCCTAAAGTGTCAGAGGCTGTAGTCACAACCTAAAAATACTGAGTTTTGGGATTGCATTCACTTGGATGATCCTTTGAGAGTCAACGTAGTATTACAGCATCCATGAGCACTGCATGGCTCCCCATCCAATGTATCCCCATTGCCTCTATTTTGGTGGTTGGAAGCTCCCTGTGGGGCAGATGGACTGCGCAGCCAAAGGTTATGGTAGCACTGAGTGGCTAGATGAGCAGCTAGGTGAGGGTTTGATTCCCTTTTGCTCATTTGGGTTTAGGTAGCTCACGTGGCTTCCTGTCTCCTGTAACTGACAGCCATGCTTCTCAGTGCAGCGGTGTTTCAGCCCTACTTTCTGGGGAGTAGTAGGCCTGCCAGAGTTACTCTGAAAGTTTGATAGAAGCACGTTTTCCTGGGGTGAGTGAACTATATGAACCAAAATGTCTTGCCAAATTGGATTGATTAGGGGCTTTGGGATATTGTAGAAGAAAATTAGAATCTGGTAATGTCATTCCCATGTCATCTTCTGAAGACTGAAAGTTCCTTTCTTTATGCTTTTTAAATCGGAAGCAGCTTTTTTTTTTTTTTTAAAGGGCTTTTTTTTGTGTGTGTCTCATGTACAGCATAGAACTGAAGTGAAAGCAGACATTTAGATTGAGTTGTAATAATTTTATGGGAAAGTTCCATAAATTTCCATTCAGACTTGGCAAAAGGCCGAAGGTTTCAAAGCCCAGAACCTTTCATAAAATCAAACCTCTGTTCTTTATCCAGCTTTCATGCTTGTCCCGCAGCGACTTCTACCTAGGTTGCTGTGGTACATTGCAGTGAGAAACACATGGGAAGATCAGCAGAGCCTTCAGCCAAGTGTGAAGTGTCTGATTCTCTCCCTGTGAACACCTGTGCATTCACTTGTTGATGCTGAAATCTGGCAATGCCGATTAGCTGATAATATGATTGTGTTACTTGCTGATGATGCTGTCAAAGTTTTTGACAGCCATGATTGGAGTATGACTGAAGTATTTAGTATTATTCTGAGCAGTGGTGTGAAACAAAGCCTGAGGAATCCCTGAACCTTTCAGTACAGACTCTTTCAAATCATCTATCAGTACACAGCAGAGGAAGTTGGATTTCTGTATGATTAAGGCACCTGAAATTTTGTCTCTTGAAGTTTCAATGTAACTTAGGAAGTTATTTCACGTGGTCTGCAAGTAAAACTTATCTATGTCTGTTTTATGGAAATGCACTGTTGTATGGGTAACGGTTAACAATGCTGGGATTTCTTTCTTGTTAACTGAAAAAGAAGCAACTTTTTTTTCTTCTGTAGTATATTGTAGCTTCTCCCACTACTTTGAGAGAGTAAAACGCATGCAAAATTAGATGCAATTCTTCATGCCTGCTGTCACAAATACTCATGAAAAATCAGAATGGGAAATATGAAGATTGGTTCATTCATCATGGGAAGAAGCTTGCTAGCAGCAAAATATAATGTGGAACCTCCTACCTGAGGATGATAGTTCACATGCAATTGCAAATATATGCTCTCTGAGGGATTAAAAAAAGACTCTTGAAAGGCCAAGATGCCCATTATGAAGCTATCAGGCTGGAAAGCTGCCATTTACTAGATTAATATGAGCCTGGTCAATTTTTCAAAACATACACTATAAAAAGAACGATGCTTAGTGCTTTGTTTTCAAGGTACTTTTAGCCATTCATGAAATCACTCTCACAGACATAAAAGATGTGCTTGTGCAGAATGTGGAAAGTGTTTAATTTGAGATTTTAGTCTTTGTATAAACTAGTGTGACTGTGGTTCTGAAACGTTTTTACCTTTCTTCCTCTCATTGCCATCAGGGTCATCCTTAGCTGGGACTTAGAACTGCAGGAGGGGTGCCCAGCTGATGCACAGCTGCACAGATGCTGGGAGCAGGTGGCAGTGCAACTGTGAGGGCTGGCTGGTATTAGAGATGTTACACATTTGTCAGGAGTGTTGCTCCTCATCTGTCTTGGCCTGATTCCCCACTCTGGCAGGCAGTGTCTGGAGTAGCCTTCCAGCTTGTGTGAGACGGCACTCTGCTGTCACAGCTGCTTTAGAATAGCTCACTTTCTTCACTTTCCACTTTTTATTTCACCTAGGACTAAGAGGCCAGGAGAGATGGTGGAGCAGGCGGCGATGCTGACCTCGTGTCAGAGGGACTGGGAAATCCTCCAAGTCAGGAGGTACATGAGAGAAAGAAGCAGGAAAGGGACTTGAGGTGCTGCCTTTCCCTTTAGATGCTGCCTTTTGTCATCTTGGCTGCTTCATCTCCTCACTTAACTCTGCTGCCTCCTTCCACACCTAGCCCAGATCTGCTGTTTCTGCATAAAGAATTGCCTGAGGAAAAGATCTTGTTGTGAAAGATGTTCTTTCCCTAGCAGATACAGCGAAGTGTGAGTGCAGGAGCACCCAGCAGGGAGCAGAGCTGTGGAGATGGGCTGCTCTAGCAGCACTGCAGGGCAGTGCAGGAACAAACTGTCAGATGACACCTGGAACAAAAAAACATTGTTGTAACAATTGTCCTTACTTTAGCATCAGTGAGTCGAGAGAGAAGCTATAATCGTACCAGAATAGGGAGTGAAAGACCCGAAAAGTGGAAAGTGTTGGGTGACTGGAAGTCAGGGCATTCAGAGCCTTAGCAAACTTTGAGACTGATCGGAGAGCTGCTTCTTTCTTTATGTAATTTTCAGTTTATGAAGCAGTGCAGGGATTAAATATTATCACACTCCTTCACAGTTCTAGCCATTTTATATAAACACTTTACATATGAATCAGGAGTGTTACTTTGCCCAAGAAAGTTGGCAACTTGAGAAGTTTTTATGAGATTTTCCTGACACGTTTAGAATAGCAATAAGCATGCAAAATTTTATCCTGCTTTAATGGTCTGCATGTGGCTGCCTGGAAATACAACCCCCTGGGAAGATCTCACGTTGCTAACTGTGTTTCCTTTCTATATTGGTCCCTACTTCTTCCCAGCTCTCTCCTCCCCGCAGTTCTAAGATTTTTTTTCATTGAAAGGAAAGTAATTTCTGAGACATTGAGTATTTATGATTCTACATTAGTAAAATGAAAATATAATCTTACAGTCTTGGTACAACTGAAAATCAAATCAGTGGAACAAAGTAGTATAAAAATTTCTTGCTTCAATGCTTGTCAAGGGAGCTTAGTCATTGAATTATTCCTGCAAAATATTTAGACTTTTGATAAAACTACATTTCCCACAGAGACTGTGGCTCTGGCTCACTTAGGCTTTCCCAGGCTAGTGTTAGCCAGCAGCAATTCTGTTGACTTTGCCTAAGATTTGGGACAGAGTTTAAAGCACAGTATGTTTGCATGTGTGTACTTCTAAGAATGATGGTTTATATAACTTCAGGGACCTTATCAGCACAAAGAAGTACAGAGACTGAAGCAAATTTGTGCTGCTGAGTGGAGTAATATATAGGATGATGCTTATCAAATATGCAATTTTGTTGTCATTGCAAGCATGATTCTTTTTATTGTTGTAGGAGTCCAAAATCATGTTTCAGCCACCATAATGCATAAAAACCAGTTATTAATTTAGCACTCTGAAAGATAAGGAGAAAGAAAATTGTGTAATAGCAAAATGGAGCAGTCTTGGTTCTTAGCTGGTGGTGGTAGTAGGTTTAAATCCCTGGTGTAGGTTATGGATACTGGTCCATTGACTCTGAAAGCTTATTTTTCATTGCTGGCATACCTTTATGCCTTCTCTTTCTTTTAATTTAAGGACTAAGAACAATATTTTTCCTATCTATAAATGAGCATTTCTTTCAAATGTGCCTTGATGTAAAATGCTGAGAGTGTTAGTTTTGGCTTTTTTCTTTACCTACTGTATACTTTTTCTGACATGTTAGATTAACTTTCAGCCACGGGCCAATCTGTCAAAGAAACAGGGAATGTCTCCTGCTATGACAGATTTGCCAGAGGCTGAGGTTTGAAACAAGCTGGGTATTGCTGCTTACACAAAAGTAATTTCTCCCTTCTGAAGAGAGCTATCACTGAATCAGCTGAACAGAAGCCTCTGACTTGCATTACTAGGTTCTGATCAGAAAATCTGCAACAGGCATTTTTTTAATAAACTTATATGCCACAAAGGAGCTCTGGCAGTATTACTTGGGGAGAACTTTCAGCAATATAAGGTCAAAATAATTTCCTCAAGGATATCGGGAATCCAATATATATTTAAAAAAAAAAAAAAAAACCCACAAACTTTCCCTGGTTGACTTCAGAATTGTTATCGTGTTGGATGAATATACTGCTACAAAGATATACCCACAGGTCAGACTTCAATGTGCAGGCAGGACTACACTATCATCATGGTGTCTGTTCCAGAATAGCCAGCCCTGCTTCTAAATCCTGACTCAATTTACCGTATGAGCTGAATGAAATTGTGCCCTCCACACCCCAATTTTTCTGCTGTTGCTGTAATGCTGAGAGAAAAGATGGTGTGCATCCTGAGCTTCCCTTTGTAGCCCAGCTTCTTCGAAGGCGATATTAATAGTCGGCTCTTAGAAAATCCAACTATGTAGCAAAGCCTGGGATTTCTGCTCAAATGACTGAACAAGGAAATGTGTCACAGACGTCCCCTAAGACATCCTGGACAACTGCACAACAGTCACAGTGCTGCTGGGGAGAATGTGTTTGAATAACACGGCAATGCTATGGGAGAAAAAAGAGGATCAGACTGGGACCCCTCGTAGCCTCTTTTGCCTTCCACGCTATGATGCTCAGCGCTGAGCAGTGCCCTATGTAAACTGGGGAGGTACATCAGCCATTTGTTCTACCGGATTTTCGTACCCTGTACATGTGAGCCAGACTCTAGGATAGTATGAGAAGTACATTTTATTGGCCTTGATGGAGGAATTAATAGGTGTCCTCCTCAGGCATGTAATGAAAAGGGGCTTAGATGTGTGTAATGGGCCCCTTTTGGCATCCGAATAGCTGAAGCCATGCCTGTTTCCACAGACTAATTTGAGCCAATGAGGCTGTGTTAGTTTATGCCAGCCAAGAATCTGGCCCAATTAAGCCAAAATGATAAACCATGCTAATTTTAACTCTTTCTCCAGAAATGCATGTCTTTGCTGTTTTACCCACTGATCGCCAAGTCCATAAGTTTCTGCTTCTGATTGAAGTTCTACTTTGTCCTTATCAGGATTTCTTTTTTCCTTTCTTTTTAAGGAAATCTGTAAATGGAAACTGTAAGTAGATGAGTGTTAATCTGTGTTACAATAGTTCCCAGCTGTTCCAGTTTCCCCTTAGAGCTGCACAAAAGCACAGCAGTAGCTCAGAGGGCTGTGGTGATGTAGGAGGTGTAGCTCAGTGCTATTTCATTACCAGTGCCCTTGCTGCCAGGTATAATCTGCATGCATTTTAGGAAGAAAGCAGTGTTTATCTGTTGGGCACACAGTGGGCTTCTGAGGAGCGAAAAGGTCTAGAAGCTCATGGGTTTAAAAGTTCAAGGAACGCTATATAACTAGTTCCACATCTGCCTGACACTGCAGCAAATGGAAGTGTCCTGGGGGGTGTCTGGATCTCTGTGTGCTCCTCAGTGTGTGACAGTCTCATAGGAGAGGTGCACAAAAAGAGCATCTCTTGGCTTTTGTTTTTGAGATGACCATAATGTAACCAAAAGAAATTGGGCGTTTTCACTCTGAAAGCTGGATTCAGTGTTGATACGTTGTGGTAGTGCTAGTGATATTAAAAATACAGTGAGTTGCAGGGCAAACAAAAAAAAAGAAAGCAGAAGAGAGGAGGCAAATTTTCAACCTACAAGAAACAAACAGCTGTTGGAAGATCATAGCAAGAAGCTTTCTTTCACAGAATCGTGTAGGGTTGTTTTGTTTTGGAAGCGTGCAGAGTTACAGTGACAACTGTACAGGAATGTGTTTGTGAAAGAGATGTCACAGGAAACACGTGGCAGCTTGTTTAAAGATGTGTCACTAGGCACCTTGCAATGGCTTTGAAGGCCGACTACAAAAGCCCTCTGAATGCTTAGAAGGTGCAGAACTTGTCCTTTGCATTTTTTCAGCTATTTTTCAAGTTCTGAGGGGGAAAAAAAAGATCAAATTTTAAAGCATGCTCAGGACTACTTTATTTTAGTCTTAAAGAAAAAGAAAAAAATCTGTAAGCACATAAACAGTAGCAAAACTGTGTAGTGTTTCAAGAAGGGTAGTAAAATCACGGGCCTGACAGAACTAGGAGTTCTTCACCTGAAGTGTTACTGATGTTTTATACTTGGCTTTCATCCAGTCCTGCTTTGGTATAAGCTATTTTAAAGTAGGAAAAAAGTAATCAAACTTTATAGATAATGAGATTATCATGGCTAATGAGAGGAACTCTTCCAGCTACAAATAGGCAATGCTGCCTCAGTGCGAAGTTACTTCAGGATAGAACCCAAAGGAGAAAATAAATAAATCCTTTCTGGGTTGCGATCTTGCTTGGGAGTTGTAGTGCTTTATCAGCTGGCTGCATCCTAGCTGTGCTATCAGTTTGGAAAATAGAGGAGTTTTAGAGGAGCTCACAGGATTGAATTGAAGGAGGGATTAGCACGTCTCCCCCCACCCAATCCAATCACTTGAGGCAATGCTTAGTACTATTTTGGGGACCTCAGTCCTGCTCCTACTGGATCTGTATTTGTCTGCTTTGTGGGCATGGAGCAGAAAGCTACAGAATTATTTTTTTTTTCCTGAAAGTGTTGTAAATGACTATTCTGATGTTTTAATTTGAATTTTAATGTTACAAGCTCCAAAAAGCAGGGGAGAGTAACTGCAGAGGAGGAAAAGGGAACTGGAAGAGAATTGTTTACATGATTTTTTTTTTCTTAAAAGTACGTTGTGTAGCACATTTAGTTTCTAATGCAGTGGACTAGTAGAGAATTGCAGCATGAATCAAGTCGGACCAGGAGATGTGAAGCTCATCAGTCCTTCTGGCAGTTACTTGGAGCTTAAAATGATGAGCCAAACATAGGAGGAAGCTGACTGAAGTTAAAGAATTGGCTGTTCTGGTAGGGACTCAGAGCTGGGCAATACTGAGTTGTACAGGTGCTGTGAAGATTTAAGAGGGGAGAAGAAACTTTAATTTTTTTTTTTTCATAGAGACTGGCAACATCAAAGAAGGGAATAACATTGAGGTAAAATGTATTTTGAGAGTACAGTAAGGCAAAACCACTGCCACAAAAAAAAAAAAGGGGGGGGGGAGGTAGAGAAATGGAAGAAATACTGCTTTGGTTATTTTTGCTCCCCGTCCTTAAGCTGCAATATGGAAGGGAGAGCTCCTTGTGTGTCTGGAAGGGGCTAAGGAAGTACAAACCAGTTGGGGTCATGGTCTGGACCCCTGAACAGAAAAGTATAAAGGAAATGTGTGCACTGCGAAGCTTTATGCTGGAAGTGGAAAAAGCAGAAAGGTTAATGTGGCCCTTTCACAAAGAAGCTGTGAGCAGAATAATAATTTGCTGTGGAGCAAATTGGCTGAAAATGGCAGGGCAGGGCTGAGGCAGAGCCCTGTGCGATAACACAGCAGCACAGGAAGTGGCTCTGAAGAGCCAGGTCTCACCTTGAGCTCGAAGGTCCCTGGTGCAAAGCACGTTTGCTGCCTGCTGTGCTGATCTGTACCTGCCTGGTCTCCAGGGTCCAGGTGTGCAGAATAGATAGCTAAAAGGGCTATTGTAGCTGGTAGGCTTACTAAAAGAGAGGAAAACCCACTTGATCCTGCCAACAGGAGAGCAGCTGAGAGGTTTCCCATTTCTCCTGAGGTGGCAGGCCAGTGCATTAATGCAGCCAAAATCTGGGTCTCCTACCAGGCTGCAGGTGTTGAAGGTAGGGCGCAGGCTGTGTTACTGACAGTCACTCCAACCAGGAAATTGCAGCATGTGTCTCAGGTTCTTAGTGTTAAAAATCCAGTAGAGAACAGGGAGGAGTAATAAGGACAAAGCTGCCTGCCTTAAATACCTCGTGCAAATTGCATACGGTGAAAACAGCCTGGCAAGAGTGATATTCTTGCAAATCCCTCCTGGTTTGTGTTGCATTGGTTCTCCACCATTTTCATGCATGCAAGGGTCTTTCATGGTTACGTTTTCGGTTATATGGCAGTCAGAGCAGGAGATGACTTGGCACAAACGCTGTGAACCTGCCCTGTTCTTCCTACTGTGGATGATCTGCAAAATGACTTTATCTCTTTTTCGGCACAGTCATGTTGAGAATTGATCAGGTAGGTTAAGCTGACATGGTTTCCTATAACCCCTTTCTGTTGACTTTGGCATTACAAAAACTGAATTGTTCACGTCAGACGTTGGTTTATTGGTTGGATGGAGCACCTCATGTCTGTCTGTGGGCTGGGAGGCTCCTTACTTATCCATGGATGTTTGACACAGCTGCAGTGCCTGCATGCAGGCTCCGGAGTGAGCAGCAGCGCCATGGTGACTTCCTTCTGAGCCACCTCTGTGATCTTGGTTCTTCAAACAGACTGAGTGGAAAAGGATGTGAAAAATAAGAAACAAGCAGTGATGGGGTTTCTGTGCTTGTTTCTTACTGGGAGCTGTGGAGTGTTAGAAGACTAAATTACCTTTACAAACAAATGAACAATGTAAGTGATGTGCTGTGATATCCTTGGCTGGGCTTTTTAATAGTGTTTGTTTGCTTACTTGCTAATTTGCAAGGTCTGGTAATTTGCGATTGGCCTCCCAGTCGTTAGTGTGAATTAGTGTGGTTCTATTATATCAGAAGGATGAGCAAATCAATAAGAGAAAGAGTAGCATCCCACATTAGTGAAGCCAAAGGAAAATGCCTCGAATGTCTTTGTGCCGTTGAGTATTGTAATTATCTCAAATCTTAAAAGTATTTCATATTGGTTTAGTTCTTAGTTCATTTCCTCGCATATAAATAATTACCCCAAAAAAGAAAAGTCTCTCCTAGTTTTCAGTGAAGGTGATCTCTTGTTATTGTTTGTTTGAATACCTCCTTTGTGGGCCTCTTATCATTTTTACAGTGGTGTAAGGGACGTGTCATTTATATAGCATCTGCGCAGTATTTGCTGAAGATGACGGTGGTTTAGAGCATTATATTTCAAGCTGTTTCAGTGGTGATGGTCCTCTCTTTTAACCAAATTATTCAAAGATGTATTTTATTGCGAAAGAAGAGGTGAGGTAGGCTGTTCCTTGACAATGTCCTTAAAATGTCCTGGCAGAAACTCAATATCATTATTCTTTTACAAGCCTATCTGTTTCTATCTATTGCTTGGGGTCAAGAGAACACTTGTTTTTTTCTTCCCATTTGAGATCAAGAGGTTGTGTTCACTCTGTAAGAAAAAAGGAGGAGAAATAGAATAATGTATCTGAGTAGCAGAATCAATAAAATCAGATGTTCTTGTTTTGAAAGCATTGATGTCAATGAAACTGTATTTGTAAGTGCAATTTCTCTCTCTCTCTTTTTTTTTTTTTTTTTTTTTCCCCTTCAGAACCCTCTAATTCATCTCTGCTTGTGAGGGAGGTGGGTAGTTTCACTACTGCCATATGCCTTGGCCTTTTCTTAGCTGTCTTATAAAATGTACTTTATCACAGAGACTAACTGAAGCACACTTATTAACAGGCTATTCTGAAGGTGGAAAATAGGATCACTAGTCTGGTGAAGGACATTATTTAGTTTACTTACTATCTATGTGTAGTTTAGGTATACCACTTAAAGCTAAATTTAAATTCAGTAATGCAGATAGTGATTGAAACTGCCATCTGTAGACTGCCTGCAAGCAAGTAACAAAAGAGCCAAGGGCTCATAGTCCCAGCTGGAAGGCTGTCTCTGGTGTATGGTCTGAGCAGTGCCTTGGCCATCTAAGCTGCTGATTGAGCATACTGAGTTGCTAGGCTGCTTGGAAGTTCTGTATTTAGGGAATCATCTTCAGGTTTTATCTTTTGTGGGTAAGAAGTGGGCTATGAGTGGGGAGAAAGGAAGGGGTGGGAAGAGTTACCTGATCTATGCAGCCCTTAACCTAACTAAATTGGACAAGTAAATATGTGTGTGTATGTATACACCTACTTACATTTTTGTGTGTATGTACCTATGTATAAAATCATTGTTCTGCTCTTGTTTGTAGACATGATATTGATTCCTGCTGCACCGCTTCAATTACTGTGGTGTTTACCCAAGCATGTGTTTCTATCTCATTTGTTCTTTTGTATGACTTCTCTAAACCTTTTTAGTCTGCATGTCTGTTCCATTAGTCTCCCCTCAGCTTGGCAATTCTTTAGTATTAAAATAAATAAATAAATACATTGGAAGCCATTTCATTAAAATGTAATCCCCTCCAGTCTGGAGTCACCCTGGTATCTCAGGTTGATGACCTGCCTGAGCAGGCTTTGCAGGCAGCACATCTGCTGCTGTGACACAACTACAGCTGGGCTTGGCGCAATTTTCTCTATTCAGACCAAAAATACTAACATTTGGGATGTTGTTATTCTGTATGATTGACCTAAAAAGATTGGGGGGAAAATTGCTACCTGTGGGATAACACACAGGTCCTGTTAGGTGTGTGCCAGCTTCTTGTTTCTTGTTAGTTTGCCAACCACTGAGGGTATGTTGTTTGGAGGTGTAAGGAGAATTAAGGGAATACATGTTTCCTTGTTCTGTGTTTTGAGAAGAAACCATTTATCCTGTGAAGTTCCTCAGGAAACATTTGTGCAAGAAAAGCTACTTTTTTTTTTTTTTTTTTTTTTTTTTTGTGGTTTTACTTTCCTTTTAATTCAAAGGTGAACTGCAGAAGTGACTTTGGAGGAAAATAGTCTCTAACTTATCAGATATATACATATGATCCTTATTTTTTAACTCGGTGGTTTTGTTGAGTGATATTTTAACTAATCAAAGGGCTGTGATGCGGACACACGATGTGTTATACTGATCATGTCACACATTGTTACTGAATTTAATACGCTTCTCAAATTTGTCTGATAGTGGCTTTACTCCCAAGGGTGTTGCAAGTTCCAGTTAATATTTGCATAGTGCTTCCATGTTCTGAGTTCTGGGTTTGAAATGTAAATTTGTCCTGACTGGAGCTGGATTGTCTTAGAAAGATCTGAGGAGACTCTGCATTTCTTCAGAGCTTGTCAGTCCATGTGTATGCTGAATTACGAAGGCTGAGGAAGCTGCTGTGAAGGAAGCAAACTTAGAACTTTGTTTTCCATCCAAGGGGAGTTTAACAGTGATGTTAACATGTTTTAAACAATGGATAGCTTGATGGTCTGAGGTTGTAAATTTTCTAAAGTAGCCATACCGTGGTGCATTTCTTCTTGATCTGAGCTTAAATTTTCATTTACTTTTATACGTTGCTGGCTGAGGGCCACTAGTTTTTCTATCATGAGAAATGGTTGCTGAATTAGATTTGCTTTCTTTTTTTTTTTTTCTGAGCTCTGAAGAGATGTGCGTTATCAAAGCCGGTGTTTGGTTCAGAATAAGAAAGGAGATGGTTCTGTAGGGAATATGCATAGCAAAGCAATGTCATAAATAGGTCTTCTGTCAGTGTTTGGTGTAACGTCTTGATATGTGTCATCATGAATTATATATTATTTCAGATTTATCATTTCTTCCACTGATAAGGGACATTGCTTCTTTGAGTGAGTTTCCTTCTTGACTTGAAAGATTTACTGATACATTGAAATTCCCTGTATTGGAGATTCAGATGAACTTTGGAAACTTGAGATAAGAACTATAAATCTGCTATAAACTAGGAAGCCATTTCTTGAAGTGTGTATTTATTGACAGAGTTTGTACTGGTTTATTCTTCTGCTTCTCAGTTGTGTGCATTCATAACACAACTTTTCAGTAGCATGAACAAGCAGTGCAGATCTTAATGTGAAATGTGCAATATATAGGTGACTTAGTGATAAAGATGTAATCCTTAAAGCATCAGTGAGTATTGCCTCAAATGGATGAGTGAGGAGCGGGTATTCTTCTCCAAATGTCATGATTACTTTCGGGTTTTGTTCCTTTTAAACCCTTCAGTGGTGCTTTTAAAAACATACCTAGGCTTAAATCCTGACTTTGGAGCACTAAGGTGATGTTAAAATGTAGGTTTTTATGCAAAGTGGGCTTCAGTTAGATGTTTTTCAGAACAGTCACTTAGTAGCAGCTGGCATAAGGGCAGGGAGCAGGAAAGCCAGGGCTGAGCTTTCCTCAAAACAAATAAAAAAACCAACCCCAAACAACTTTCCCTCTTAAATAAAGGGAGATGCAAAATATCCTTGATCGGAGTTGGCAAGCCATTGGCTTGAGAGCAGCTGGGACAGGCTGTGAGATTTGCTGCTGGATTCCCTATGGGAAAATTGCACCTGAGGAGACATATGCACAAAAAGATCCTGAACTGTAGATAGGAGCGTGGCTGTTACAGAAGCTGTGTACAGTGACTTTTCTTTCCTAGCATAACTAGGTTAATTTTAATCAGTGTAAAGCTGTTGGTAATAATATACTTGAACTTGATTTTTGAAATCTTAAACCTTTTGAAAATCTTTAAAGAAGATTGGGGAATAGAAATTAATGAGTGAAGAATGTTATAATTCTAGCATCTGTTTTTCTCTGCTGAGCTCATTTGTGCTGCGTTTTTCCCCTCTATTTTCAGCTCCATTTATTTTGTAAAATATTGACATAAATTCAGATTTAAATTGTGTGACAATTTTGTAGTAAGCAGCTTAGGTACAGAATTTGTTTTCTGTTCAGGTCTACTTTCATCCTATTTTATGGTTCAACTGAGTTGAAGATAAGGCTTAGATGACTTCCCCTGGGGATCTATTAGATCTGACTGGAGACTTCTCAGTATCATTTTCCTACCTTTTACCCAAGGGCAGATTAGTAGCTGGCTTACCCCCTTTCTGCTGATATGACCACAAAGTGAACAATATAGTTTGACTTCTGGAACTGCAGAAATGCTTTGTCTTGCAGCGACTTCATCTATGGTTTTAGTTCTGGTCACTGAAAGATGCAGCAGTGGCAGCATTTAAACTTTTTTCATATTGCCACAATGAGAGAGCTTTTGAGATGATGTAAGCCTCAAGACAACCCCAGTATTAAAGCAGTAAGTCTCCCTACTCATGTTACTTGTCCTCCACCAAGCACTCAGTCATCTATCAGCTGGCATTATGGGCAAACCTACTGAAGCTTAAAAATGCACATATGGGAAAGAGATTGAGAGCTGTGTGGTGATTCAGAACCATCATCTTTGATCCAGTTGTACAGATGAGGAGGGATGAATAGAAATGCACTGTGTGCATGGATTGCTCAAATTTTATATCTGATAATAGGAAGAAAAATATACTAGCAGTGCTTGTTTATTGTTTTTTAACCTACTCAGGGCCACATCTGGATATTTAACTCCAATACTTGCTTTAGATTCTGGATACTTGTGCCTGATGCCTGTTAATGGCAGTCACTACTGACAAATGCTGGAACAACTTAACTCAAAGTGGCATCACTGCTTGTGATTTTTCAGTTCCCCAAGACCTGACTTCTCAGCAGCTGTGAATCTCTGGGCATTTGTCCAGACTGTCCATGGAAAGCACCCAGCAGCTCTAAGCTGCAGTTCGAGTTAAGTGCAGTCCACTTGGGTGCATCCCAACAGTTTTCAGAGCTGGGCTAGTTCCTGCTTAGCCAGTTTGATGGTCATTCAGAGGAGGTTGGGTGAACGTTTTTTGTGGAAGGGGAAGGAGTGCTGTTGAAATATTGCTATCCCCTTGCATTTTGGAAGATGCCAGTCTAAGGGGGAGACTGAATCTTTGACAGCCCTGATCAAACATCCGGCTTGCTGCTCAGCTGGGGATAAATGAACTCTTAGTGATGGGACATCAGGGAAAAATGCTGATACAATCTTTCAGCATAGTAACAATGCTTAGATGGTCCCATGGTATTAAGTGGTACTAAATGATAGATAGAATAAAGAAGTCTTGATATTTTAGTGTCTTTCACTGAACTTACAAAGCAAGAATTGTTAAGCACTGGAGCTTTAGATCACACGCCGACTGGCTGCTGGGATCAAGAGGAATTGATTTTTGGCTACAGTAGGTGCCATAAGAAGCAAACAAGAATGCTTTATTTCTGCAATTGGATATAAATGATGAAAGCACTCAGTGATGTACAGCAGCAATGAACCGGGTCAGCAAAGAATTCTTATATTCGTCTGAACATGTGGTGTATGAAGAAAGGGAAGCAAAACAAAACCTCTTTCTATGGGGATGTGGGTTGGGTTTTTTCTTTCTTTTGGGGGGTGGTGGTGGTGGGTTCTTTTGTCTGCAGATTTAAACCTAGGTGTATTTACAGGGATGAATTCAGGTGGTCTTCTCCTGGGTATCCCAACTCAGACTGAGTTGAAGCAGTTTTTATTATTCCTCTTATATTTTGGACCATCATTCTTCCAGGAGACTCATGCAGACACGGTGGCCTGTCTGCATTGAGCTGCTTGCAATATCAGGAACTGTATTTTTTCATTTTATCTTACATAATTGGAAATAAATCCACTAGATTGAAAACAGAATGTATCGCTTGTTGCATATGGAGAATATGTGACCAATGTTGTATTTTTACATTCTCTGAGATGAATTGTTTCACTTTCTTGAATTTCATTTGCAAAACTGCTTTTCAGCCCTGCTCAGCTGGACAAGATGAGCAGAATAGGAACCAAATAGGGATTTTCTAAGCCAATTCTGTAAGCTGTTTTCAGCACTGCTGATGTGTGAGCTGTTCTTGTTTTGTTCCAATGCAGTAAAGGTGAGTTTTGAAGCTGTAATTAGTTATCCTAATTCTTCTTAATTTCTGTGCATCAAACCTAGTTCTTCTTTGCCTTCATGCCAATATAACTGGCAACTTCTCCCAACCTAGGGCTCACCCACCAGCAAAGTGACTGTTTTTTCTGCTACTGCAATGTGTGCATTCAGTGTGCTGTTGCATTGATAGCACTGAGGAAATTGTCTGCATGTTGGTAAATGCAGTGAGGTACAAAATGTGTATAAGCACTTAAAGAAAACCAACACAAAAACAGACAAAAATGAACCCCCGAGTTGCCATATGCCTCATGTCTTTGCCCGGCAAGATGTAGCCCAATGGCATGAATGCATCTCAGGTAGCCTTCTGTTACAGAGGGCTTTTGAATTATTATAGCCTCTGGAAACAAGCCTCAGTGCTTTTTTCAAGTTGATGCATGACATGCTTTTAGCAATGGATTCCCTTGTGTGTTGCACGTGGGTGGCAATTTTCTGTTGGTGTCAGATATTTTTATAAGATTTGAAAGGACTGATGTGTAAACTTACTATAGGACTACACTGAAGGGTGGGAAAAGGAACGTAGTTGGTTCAACATTACTTCAGCTTTTGTAGCAGTGAACTGAAACCAGCATACCCAGGGCGAGCCTATTACAAACTGGTGCACCGCTGGTGTTCTGGTGTTGGTGTGGGCTGCCCTGGAAATGCACTCATGGGGAGCACCTGCAGGGTGCTGTAAGCATCTGCAGGATGCAGAGCAGAACTGGCAGCTGCTTGCCCTGGTCTGCATGCAGACAGGTGACCTGGTACAGTTGTCCATCTCCCATCAGAGGAGTACTGTTGTTGTTTCCTGGAGTGTCTATGAAGTCTGGGTTACCTCTGCAGGTAGAGCTCATTCAGCATTAGGAGTTTCTTTGCTTCTGTAAAAGCTAAGGCTATGAATGGGTTTGTTTAATTCGTAAAAGGGAATCTTGGAGCGTGAGATGTGGCACTGGAGCAGGCTAAACTCCAGTGACTGTTATATCTCAATCACTGTTTACACAGATGGAATAATTTGGCTGCATTTGTTTGAAATGTGCAATGTGGGAAGGAGTTGCCTTCTGCATTTATAGATTTCTTGGTTTACTTTCTTTTGTCATGATGATGGTCACTAGAGCTATGCAAAATGCCAGTTTATCAGTGGGAGCCCACAGGAATTGGGAAATTCAGGGCACAGCTATTTCCAGGAGACCATTCGCTGCCTTAAGGGAGCAAAGCCCAGCAGGCATTCAGGCGTTGCAGGTTTGCCATGTTTAGTCAGAAGTTGTGCTGTTTTCCATCCTGATGGACATATTACTGAATAAAAATAAGCAGTATTTGTATCTTAAACAGTAAAGGGGGGGGGGGGGAAAGGTTCTAGTAAGACAGGATTTTTTTCTGAAAACTTTATTTTTAAAAGAATTCATTTTTATTTTTCTGCTAGCATTGCATAGCCAGAGGAATATAAACTTGAGAACTACCTGGAGGTGGGAATTTCCCTATTTCCCTGAGAGCTCTAAAACTCCAGCTGTGTTTTGTGACTACAGGAGATGTTGCCAATTCCCTCATACCACGGGAATGATAGCGGACTACTGTTCTCTGTGCAGAGCTGTTTTTGTATCTCTTCAAGCTGCTTCTAAAAAAGTCCTCAGCTTAGCCTTTCTCAAGCTCCTGTTATAAACCTGTCAGGCAACTAAGAATAAGCATTATAAAGCTAAAAATTCAGTCTTCTATGACCTGCAGGACAAAACGCAGCCAGCTCTCTGAGTGTTAACAAGGTGGTCTTAGGCTCATGGACTTCTTTGCAAGGATAACTTATGTAATCTTAGTATGGTGGGAGAGGAAGCCTCGTACTGTGAGGAGACAAAAGAGGGCTCCATTTACTGGACTGGATCCTGGAACTCTTAGCAGCTACACGGAAGTCCTCTGAATGTTTTCAGCCTAGAAGGTGCTGCTTGGTGTGTGTGACTCTCTGAACAATAGGAATGATGATAAGAAATGGGATGAAGTTTCACTGCCCGTGAGTACGGTGTAACTGCGGGTTTCTGGCGTTTCCTATCGTGTTGTTCGCCGCGCCTAAGTGGGAGCCGCTGTGATTTAGTGCCTTCCCGGCGTCCGCACCTGTAGGTGGCAGCATCTCCCTGTTCTACGGCACGGGGGCAGTGCCTTGGGCTTCCACCGTGGGCAGGGAGATGAAGATTAGGAGCCAGACCTTTCCGCCCCCCTCCTGAGGTTAACGTTCTCCTTTGCTACGATGTAGATGTGCGGCAGTGCCTGCTGGGCGCATCTACCGCGCTAGCGGCTTCTTTCGCCGTTTGCTCTTAGTCACGGCTTCTCCCTTTTTGTTCTGGGTCTGTTTTTCTTTTATTTTGATTAGTTCCAATCTGTTCTTAGACTTCTGAGGTCTAAGATCTGCTTGAAGGTAGAATTGAGGATGTGGGGAAGGTCTCTCTAGTGAGAGTGCTGTACTGGCAATGCTGTGAAAGAGAGCAGTTAGTGGGTACTGAGAAGCTGTGCATCTTTTCTGTTTCTGATGAAATGCAGGTGTGGTTGTTGAACCCTGAGATGGTCCAAAGTAGCTGCAAACAAATCAAGTAATGTTAAAAGTTAGAACAATGTCATTCTGTTTTCCTTAGTTTTTTTTTTTCATTCTCTGAATTAAGGCTGCTAACAAGATACATTGTTATCAGCTTGAAATAGAATTTTGTTGCATTAACATGAATATTAATAAGAGAAATTAAATTCCTAAATTTGTTCTAGCAAGGTAAAAAGCCAACTGTAATAGCAGGAGAGTAGAAGTCAGAAGAATAGTAAGAGAACTGGTCCTAGGAAATCCTGAGAGAAAGCTCCCCACCCCCTGTAAGAACTACTATTAAACTTGGGCTTTTTTCATCAAAATATATAATCAAATCTCTAGTTTGTGTCAACAGTCTGTAGAACTTGTAGCATCTGAGCACTCTCTTTCAAGGATCCTCTTCCGAGAGAGAGGACAGCTGCTGCTGTGCCTCACTGCTGGGTGTTGAAATCAGAGCCTGCCAGAGGACCAGGTGTAGGCAATGGCCAGAGGCAGAGGGGATGGAAAGATGCTCATGTGATTGCTCACAATGAGCCCAATCAGCCAAGAAAGAGATGAAAGCAGGTGCCCAGTGTCTCTTGTATTGGTTTTCTCTACCTAGGGATTCTCTTTTCATGGAGGATTCACAGCTACACAATTAGAGCAGCTTTCCAGTGCATGAAGCGACTAGAGAGGTATTCAATCCACTGTGTTTTCCTCTACTGGTGGTATTAAAGTCACTGTTCCAGAAGGACACTACCAATATTGCTTCAGATAATACTGTAGCTTTATCTGCCTGGCTGCTGTCCAATAACCACTGCTTATCTCAGCAGTGATAGCAGACTGCATCTTTAGATTTGCCCTTTGCATTGGAAAATGAGGCCCACGTGTGTTTTCCGTAACTATATTAGGATATCTTATACACTGAATCTTTTCTCAAAAGGAACATAATGCCTTTTTCATGTGTGAAGGACCTATAATGCTTCTATACAGCTTGACTTCTGTTAGCTGAAACTGAGAAATGCCACAGTTTTTGACATCAAATATAAATTCAGGATGTCTGTTGCTTTCAACTGCATGTAGGATTTCAGATGTCTTAAATGCTTTGCAGTGAGCTTGCATTCTCTCAACAGCGTGGACAGTCACTGTGATGATGTTTCAGAATCAGCTCGGGATGTATTTGCCGCTGCTGCAGCACGAGTGTTTGGGGATTTTCAGCGTTGTGTGTTCTGGGCGTTTTCCTCTGTTTCAATGGAGTTCTGGGGGTGAAGGTCCACTGGAGCCCTTCTAGTGAACTATCTTTGGGCTTTTAGCTGTCAGCTGCCTCTTTTTCTGAACACCAGAGCATTTTCCATAGAGCTATAAGAATATATGCTAGAAAAAGATGTGTGATGGCTTTTATGGCTGTATATACTTGGTGGATATAATGCCTAAAATTTGGTGTTAGCTCTGGGATCAGGAAAATGAAGGAAGTATTGAGGTGGTACGTGCTTTTAGACAAGCATGTGTTCGTGCGCACACACACACACACACACACACTGTAGCTTATTCATTTGATGGATACTTGTAGTAGACTCCATGGTAGCAGTGAGATAGTGCTCTAGAACTAGTGTGACCAGAATTAAGTAGAAGGATTTCAGGGTACCTGAAGCCACTTATAATTCTGTGCAGAGCTTTATGAAATGTTGAACTATTCCCTTACAAAAGAGGCCTTGATCACTGCTATTTAGAACCACTTGCCCCAGTCAGTTACTAACAAGTCTGGTGATAGATTGACTTCTGGGGTGTTTGTAGAAAGTGATGATCTTCCACATCGGAAGACTGTATAATAATTGATAGCTTTTTGTACAAGGTTTTTTTTTTTTTAATATCTTGGTTTGTCTGTGAAACTTCAGTGACAATGCTTTTATTTTGCACCAAAATGTGATCAACTAAAGGTACTGTGTGACTTCTAGGATGCCTGTGGAATTCTGAATGTTTTCCTGAAATAAATTGCAACTCTAGACCCAACCAAAGATATTTTTCTTCCTTCAGAGTTCACATAGAAATATGAAGTCAGTCATGTACCTTGTCTTCCTCTTCCAGCTAATCTGTAGTGCAGTGATTCTTTTATACATCACTCAAATGCCTTTTCCTGGGACTCTGGCCATTGGAGGGACTTGGCTGAAGGATGGAAGTGCATTTGCGTGCAGTAGAGTGGCTAGAGCCATCTGATAGCTCAGTGGACTGACTTCTAAAGTGGACTCACTGAAGCTTGCTGGGAATCTTATTAATACACGACAAAAAACTAATTATGCAGAGACTTTTTTGTCTTGTGTAACTCCATTTTGTCTGATGCATTTCAATCTAGGCTGTAACAGATTTGAGATTTGGCTTCGACATGGACTGTAGAATCCCCAGGAAGGTGGCTGAAGTAGAAGTTCCCTCACCATCCATGTAGTTAAACCGTTTATTCTAATGTCTTCAAACACACTATGAAAACCTACTGCTGTAGTTTTCATGTTCAATTACCATCATCTGCCCAACCCTGCACCTCTTGTGCATGCTACTTTGATCTGAATTACTAGAATTATTCTGTGTGCTCATATCCTTGTTAAAATGTGTGGGTCAGTGCTGCTGTCTCCTCTGCTAACAGCACTGACTCTCATCTATATCAACTGTGCTCTCTAGAAATTGAAATAATACCCCTGGCCAGTTTTAGTGTTGTGCCTAGAAAGTAGGCTACGTGTGGGGATGTGTTCTGCCACAAATAATTGACATCAAAGTTTAAACAATACCATATGCAGCATTTGAGGGTTTGCTCTGTTTGCTCTGTTTTGTTTACAAGACTTTCTATCCCCACTCTCCCCACTTCTCCCTGGTTCACTGGTACGAGGACTGTTGGTGTCCTTTCCAGAGCAGAAAAACTGAGAGGTTTCCTGTTTGGTGGGAAGGGATTGTAAATGTGTCTGCCAGGATGAGACTGCCCTGTTTGTGCAATTGCTGGAAGCTGGTTTCTTTGGGTGTCTTTATGACTTCCTAACAAAAATGAAGTTGGAGAGCCTGGTTCTCCACCTTTGTATTTGGTCTCATAGTAATATTGCAGTGATGCACCTGTTCAATGTGTGCATGAATGATGTCCAGATTCAGGCCAGAGAGACAAAACAAAACTATGGATTAATTCTTAATTTACCTTTACCAAGGAAAATCCTTCATTATTTTCTGCTAGAACTGAAGAATCTGCAGAGCTTATCTTTACCATTGCTATCTTGATTATTCAAAGCTCTCAGCACACTCCTGGCACAGCAGTCTGCATGCATGCAGAAGATAAGTCTTGAAGGATGACTACAGTTACTAGCTGTGGTTATTTGAAAGTCACTGTTCATGTCTAGTTCCTTTCTGTTATGTGCAATCAGTAGAGAGCAGAAGATGTGACAGTTGTGTGATGAAAAGAATGAAGGTTTGGGGATCAGAGTACTGAAAAGTGTTGTGCTCTTCCTCTCCCTGCCCTGTTCAGTCCCCTCCTGTAACTTGTTCTATCACCAGGGCTTTATCACAGGGGCGCAAGGTAGGAGTGCCTAGACCAGACTGCTTGATGGAATGTAGTCCTTTGCTGCTCTAAGTCACTGTATCATGGAATTCTGTCAGCTCATTCACAGAGTGATCCATCCTATCACCTTGTTGTTTCTGCTACTCTTCTGACATCTCAAATTCACCTAGGCTTTCTTTTCTAATTATGTATAGGGAAATCTGTGAGCATTCAACAGGTGATGCAGCTGGATTTTCTGAGTGCCATTGTGGGAATGATAAAGCCCATCTTCCACAAATTCAAGTGAAGGGGGAATAAAACCTGTTCTTGCTGTGACTATAGAGATGTGAGAATGGGCAAGGCCCTCTGATGAAGCTGAAGATATTCTGTTTTTGCTGTGGTTTTGGTCTCAAAGTTGCTACTAAAACATAGTGGAAATATTTTAAATAGAAGCATCTTATGGAAAACCTCATGTTGCTTGCTTTTCAAATTATATTTAATGTTTTTTTCTTGAATGTGGCATGATGGAATGCCATATTCAGTGATTTATTTATCAATCAACTGAATTAAGAGTTAAGATTTCTTCTTAAAATCCATTTGAACATGCAGCCTCTTTTGATCTGTGTACAGCACGTGATACTAACTTTTCTGTCCAACCACAGAACAAATGAAGTCCTTTTTGGTGCCTCTATGCTTTGCTGTAAGGGGCAGAATTGTAGCATTGAGGTCCATTTCTTGTAAATGAATTTATTCCAGAAGGTGAAATCTCAAAATGGTCTTGACTGAAGAGCTTTTTGCCAAAGTCCTAAATCATCAGTGATAATCATGGGTGGTTAATCAAATCAGAAATTGGTTGGAAATGATGCTTTGTCAACAGGGAGATGTTTGGCATCTTTCACAATGTGGAGTGTAATTAGCATGAAACTAATAGTGAAGTATTTCAGGTTAAGTCCTAGTTTGTGATTCTTAGGGGGTGGAAGTAAAATGGTGGCAGATTTTTTTTTTTCCTTAGGTGGCTGCTGAATGTGCAGTCGAGTCAAACATGCCCTCAGTTAATTCCACTCATTTTTACAATAGAAATTCTTTGGGGTTGTATACGGTTAGGTTTATATGATGCATGTTCAGTTGGAAGTGAGGTCAAGACTTTGGATGTTTTCCTTGTTGTTTTTCTTCCTGGCTTCTATGATAGTGAAGTTACCACAGCATCTCTTGGATTCAAGTCTTTAGGAGCTCTGGTGGAGATGCAAATGCTTTTCATGCAGTGCTTTCCCCAAGGTTATCTAGTGCCTGTGGTGTTAGTCATGAAGGCTGGGATTTTGGCAGTGAACTCAAAAAGCTCCAAAATCTTCCTTCGAAACCTCCCTTACAAAAGTAAAATGGAAAAAACCCAACTCCCCTATTTTCCAGCACCACTGACCTTTCCTGGAGACCAGGAACTAGGAAGTATTTCCCTTGATCAAATCACAGATTATACTACAGTCTGTGATACGGGCACAATGAACGCTGTTATTTTTCTTTAGGGGATTGTTTTGATTTGAAGGAGTTGATGCCCTGTTTAAATGATAGGATCACACATTCAAAACTGTATGAGGAAATAGTGAACAATGGTGTTTCTGTGTTTTTGCATTCAGCTGCATTTTCTCTCATGATTGAAAGTGCAGTAAAGTGAAATATGGCTGCTAAGTCTCAGCTCAGAACAGTGTCACTTTGCTTATTCAGTGGCCTGCTTTTTTAACAGTGAGCTACGATGATAAAAGAATTTGTGGGATGTAAATATTTAAACAGCATTTAGCCAAACAAAAGCTGGGGAAGTTACAGTAATAGATTCTGAATCTTTCATCTCCATGTTTTACTTTTTATTTTTATATGGAAGGAACAGGTCACTTAAGGGTATAACAAAGTATCAGACACCCTCTTTTCCTCAGTAATAAAACGGGAATAATGCTGCAAAGGACTTTGTTGTGGTGATTCATCTTTATAAAGCTCTACAGAAATAGTAGATGTTATTAGCATCCCATGTGATTACAGTGACAGGATGATATGGTAGTTTGTCTGAATTGGTATTAAGTACGCAGTGCTGAAAGTCTCTCAAAAAACCTGTTCCTTCCGGATCTCTAGACACCAGAGATTTACAACAGTTTGGATAAACATCTGGGCTGAATTGAATTCTATTGCTTTTAAAGGTTACCTTAAAGACAAATGAGAGAATCGTGTATTGCGGTAACTTTCTATCTGAAGGATCTCAAAGTACTGCAGGAATCAATATGCAAATTATGTATAGATTATAGCAGCTCTGTCAAGTTAGGGGTACTGCTTGGCAAATCAGTGAAACAAAACAATGTGATTGAAAATGGAAATCTGCAGCGTTAAAATACGCAGGGATGTAGTGGGAGAGGATGTAATCATCGGAAACTGGCAGGGAATTGGAGCTGCAGCTTCTTTTCCCACATAATGTATCAAGTGAACAGGGGTCTGGACTTAAGGGTCCAGCAGTGCTTTTATGGTTTGTGTGAAAAATTGCAACTTCAGGAGCAAGCAATTTGCTGGGATGCAGGTTTAATAATGTTTCATATAAAAGAATCACAACTGCCTGTTTGTCAGCATAACATCACAAAACCCATGCATTTTAAACTGTTACATCATTGACAAAAAGTGCTGCTTACCAGACTGTGCAGAGCATTTGCAGCAGCAATGTCTTTGGAAGGTGTTCTCTTTTCTAACCCTACTGAGCTTGACTGAGCTGGAATTGCAGTGCATGGCTATACACTTGCATTTCAAAGATGCGTGCATGTTTTACAGTTATATTTCATCTTAATAAATAAAATCAAGCATGAAGAAAAGTTGACAAGTTTTTAAGTAGTAGTCTCTTTTGCATTTGACCTTGTGCAGCTGTCTGGTTTCAAAGAATCCTGCTCTCTGCAGCAGAGAATTGATGTAGCTGATCTGAACGAGCAAAAGCTGCTTCTCATCCTGCGTTGTTGCTTTGATAAAGACACTGGTAAGAGCAGTCTTAACCAGGCTACTGCTTCTAGTATTGGTGTCTTCCAGAAAACACTGAATCTTGAAATTATTCTTTCAACTACAGAAGCCTATTAGTGCTCAACAATATTTTAGAGGATTTGCTGTGAATCTTAACACCCTGAAGCATGTGTCCAGGGTTAGCATTTTAGAGGCAGTGAAACCACTGATAGAGGTGGAAATGATTGTTCTATGTTTGTTTGCATGATTTTTATCCAATTATTGTAGGTAGCCTGCCACCACACTGCTTGTATTTCAGCCCTCTGCCTGGTACAAGAGGCACGTGACTGACTAGTGACTTGCTCTGTGCCATGCTGATGTTTCTGCAAGCGGTAATTTGGAAACAGCAGTTCGGAAGCTGATCAGTGAAAGCTCGTTGTGCTGAATCAGTCAGAATGTTACACCGATTCCTGTTTAATGGATTTGTTGAAATTAATTATTTAAATATCCAATGATTCCCCCTTCCGTCTTCAGAATAATCTGTTTTCAAGTGGTCCTGGATGAACATCAACACATTTTCTTCCCTCCCTCTTTTAAATATTTCACCAAGTTTTCCTGTTGTTGTGATAATTAAAGAAATTGATAATATGCCTTTAGAGGAAGGCCGAGGCCCTAAGGGGCAGTATCTGTTCCTTTCAATCACTGCTAAGCTTTTGCCAATAAACAATGAAATGCTTCTTGAAGTCAGGAAAAGGATTAATCTATAGCTACCAGCCATTGTGTAAGTGCCTGTCATCTGGAACAGAAGCATGGCCCTTCTTAAGGCTGTGGCCTCTTTAGATGTTTGAAGTCCTGTGGATTTATCAGGAACTTGGTTCTAAGTGACTTTGAATGTGAGGTTTTACTAAAGTGCTACACAAAGGTATCATGACAGAAACGGTTAATGAATTTGAGTGTTTAAAGAATGCTCAGTAGTCCCAGTCTGTAAGTGACTAGTGAATGCAAATGCAGATACACCTCCAGAACTCTAAAGATGGTTCTTAAGCCCTGTAATACTCAAGGAAGTAAACCTGGGAATGATATTCCTACAGATAATAACCTGAATTTGCATCTGCCTCTCATTTTTATGTATGTCTCCTCCACAGCAGATATGAGGAATGCTATTTGATAGCATTCAACTCTGGAGAGACTATGTAGGACTTGTCGGCTGGCTTGAGAACAAACTTCAGGTGTGCGCTGGAGGGATTTCTTGTTTTGTTGTTGTCAGGTCAAGTGTAGAGTCTCAAAAGGAGGCTGACTGCTTTGCTTTTTCAGGAGATAAGTAGAAATAAGTTGATTTCACCAAAGTACTTTAATCCTGCTGATGATGAAATAGCTGCTTCTCTGATGGTTTGAAGGCCACTGGGAGCCTTCGATGTGAGAATTGTAATCAATTATGTGTTATTTTGCTTCAGATACAACAAAACCAATTTGCTGACTCACAAGTCAGTGTGTCTTGTTGCTGCAACATAAACTCAAGCTGGTATTCTGCATGCCAGTTTTCTGTAGGCATGTTAGAAAATTGGACAAACTTTGGAGAACTGTGACTTAGTGAACTGTAGAAGCATTTGTACCCAACACATGAAAGAATTGAGGCTACACTTATCTCCCTATCTTCACAATAGTAAAGCAGCAAGTGCACAGCTAAAAATATTCTAAGGCAGATTTAGTTATAAAACAAACAAACTTGTATGATAATATTAATACGGACTATGGTGATTGTGTCCCTGTTTTTCCATTCTCATAAAGGGCTTGAACTCAA